>NC_092705.1:5630640-6230640 GCF_964275005.1 Diadema setosum
GATCCTCGTATATGAGTCCACCGATGTTGGTGTCCAAACTGCAAAACGAGACAGATTCTTGCGCGTTTAATCATCAGCAGAGGTCTGCTAGAATTCCACGACGTGTTCACCCTCTGCAAAAGCTTTCTTTGATACATGGTATATTGACGTCATTGGTGGAGAAAGAAATAGAAAACGAACCCCCCCCCCCCAAAAAAAAAATAATAATAATGAAAATAAATTAAGGAGGAAGTATTAACCAAACGTAATGAAAGGAACTCTGATTACGTGCTTTAAATTGGCTTCTAAAACAAAAACAGAACAGTAGGCCAAGGCGAAGTTTATAGGTGAAAGAGGGTCACATGGGGAATCAGTGATTATATCACCTTCCATTTTTTTTTTTTTTTTTTTTTTTGGGGGGGGGGTTCACTTTCTCTGGAAATATCACCCTGAAAAAATTCCATACCAATATCATAATTTGAAATGCGGTATTTAGTGTGTTCATTTCCACATCAAGTATGGCAGTTTCCACTCAACAACTGCAAACACTGACAAAGGTGACGGCAACTTGTTTTCTATCAAATACATAATTTTCACTCTTTGGGACAATATCAGTAAAGGTCAGATTTTGTTACTTGTATACTTTGTATTCTATATTACTCTTTTTTTTTTGGAAATGAACTATATTTTGTTTCTGTATTTCTGTATTTCCTGCCTTGTAGGTTACTGAACGAAATCAATTTGTTTACCATTTATCTTCATAGGTGAAAGTGTTATAGGAAACAACGGCATCATTTTTTACTCTCTTTTGGTGATCGAATCAAAATAAACAGCTTGTTATGATATTTCCGCTGTTAATGATATTATTTAGTGTCCAGGTTTGAGATTCACATTGATACAAAATTTTGCCACCATGCAGATTTCTGTGACTCTTAATTATATGCCTCCTTCGGGTCATCTTTCATTATGGTTTGAGGCGATGTGGACCTCATCACTGCCCAAAGCCTAGACCAACTTACATCGGTGAGTTCGTGCTCCTCCTCATGATCCTGAACGTGAAAGGGTTCCGCTGGTACTCGATCTCGTACTCGGCGAAGGCGTTCTTCAGCAGGGTCT
Source organism: Diadema setosum (assembly GCF_964275005.1). Taxonomy (NCBI): domain Eukaryota; kingdom Metazoa; phylum Echinodermata; class Echinoidea; order Diadematoida; family Diadematidae; genus Diadema; species Diadema setosum. The sequence continues at coordinate 5,631,736 of NC_092705.1, forward strand.
TCGGGTACTCGATGGGGACTTCGTATCGTGGCTTCCATCGACGATCGATAGCCTCGAGGTACTTGACCTCCGTGCGGTGTACGTAGCGATACTCATACATCTGCAGAGACACGGGTGAAACGATGGTGAGGTGAGGGATTATTATGAGAATTGAATTTGCATAAAAATTCAAGAATATCATGAAATAAATGCAAGATAACTATACTTGGGTACCTAAGGGGGGGGGGGGGTCACCGTGCACCCCCCCCCCAGGACTCCTCGAAACTTACATTTTCAGGATCCTCATGACATACCAAAACATAATCAAGATGTTAACAGGAACGAAAAGTGGTTGTTCTAGGTGAAATTTAATGTATTCTATTGTTTTTCATAATTTCTTATATATTTCGTTGTTTTTCAACTTTTGTTTTTTCTTTGTTTTTCTATTGGAAATTGTCACTGACCACTTTTCTACCATAATTAGCACAAAACTAATCAATGAAAGTGATTAATTGTAAAAATAATCAGGTTTTCATGACCTTCATGACAGAGCACCTGTTTTCCATAGGAAATGTACACAAAATCACAAAATTGTGCCCGTTTTGGGGAGACATACCGTTACAATAATGGGCGTGACTTCGCAAAAGTATACGCGGATTTTGCAAAACAAAAGTTGAAAAAGTTGAAAAACAAAGAAATACATAAGAAATTATGAAAAACAATAGAATACATTAAATTTCACCTAGAACAGCCACTTTTCGTTCCTGTTAACATCTTGATTATGTTTTGGTATGTCATGAGGATCCTGAAAATGTAAGTTTCGAGGAGTCCTGGGGGGGGGGGGGGGGGTGCACGGTGACCCCCCCCCCCCCTTAGGTACCCGACTACTATGCCCGTGTTTTGAAGGATTCGTGGAACTCATTTCCAGCTGAAACTTTACCCTATGTGTTATGAAAATGTGCGAAAATACTTGCCCCTTGGCATGGCAACAGCCACAAAATTTTCGTTTTATTTCGAATGAAAGACTACAATCATTATGTTCACATTGATAAAACAATCATATATGGATTATTACTCTATCAAAATATGTATATATAGTGATGATAATTGAATATCATAATTACGATCACTGCAGTGATCATTGTCTATGTCCATTGAAACAAAAAAAAAGAATAAAAAAACTTTTTTCCGTTGAAATTCAAGAATCATCTGCGCCATTCACATGAAAAAAAAAAAGTTGTGTGCACAAGAATGGAGAGAAATATTAAAACTCGTTTCCTTCTGCGAGCTTTGTATTCTATGAGAATTTTTACGACAAATAATAAATAACTAAAAAAAAAACCCCAAGCAGAATAGAGACATTTATCATAGCGCACGCAAACAAGACATAACTCCACGCAGATACGCCACAGTACATCCACGACAGGGGCGGATCCAGGAATTCCGTAAATGGGGGAGGGGTAAAGACCGATATGAACATGCGGTGTATATCATCATTTCTTATCGCTTCATTAATGCCGTATCAGCATTTCATGTAAACATCGTCCATGCAAATGTGATACCATGCATATCTTTTCTTAACTCGGACTGCAGTTCCAACTGACAAGACTACATTCAAGTTCAAATTCAAGTTATTCATTTCATCTCTAACAAAATGTAATTTAATTACAAAGAAACATTTAAATATACATGACAGGAAATCAGCACAACAATGTAATAAAAAAAAAACCAAAGTGTGAACTGAGGCACAATGATAAATGCTGTTAACTTTTTCAATATAATATGCCTTAAGCTTATGATTTTTACTACGTTTGAATGTACACTCACTCACTTAAATACACACACACAAGCTTGTGTCTACCCACAACTTTAATATAATGTACTCGCGTTGCGTAGGAGTGTAACTATACACTAGAGTAACTTATTGGGAGTGCGATATTTTCTTATAATAATTCAAAACGAAATTGGGCGGTCTTACACACACATATTTGCATGATAATTTGATGGGATGGTGATCAGAGTAGGACCAAAAACAAACAAAGGTTTTTTATTTGGTTGAGTCATCGTCTGTAAAAGAACGAGAACCACAGAGCAAACACCAAGTCAGGAGGCTTATCACACACAAACCAATGTCGCTCTCATCATGGTACCACGTACACCATGATAAGAGTCCTATCAATTCACTCGCTATATGTAACATCACACGACTGTCTTGTCCATGACTAGAGAACGATGTAATGTAATGCTGAATATTATTATGGGTAATAAACTAGATTGATTATTGTTCAACTGTGCGTTGTGGGGGCTGTTATCTCGGATCCGTTTCATAAACCACGACCTCTATAGAGGGCTATATCTTGAATTATAATGTTGTTGTTCTATCATATCAAAAGAAAAAAGACCCACCAAAGTATGCGTGTGGAGATAGAACTTTTGTGGCAACTGAACAATGGGTAAAGGTCATTGATATAAAATGTCAAGGGGGCAGGAAGTCTCAACAGAAATGAATCTTGGCTCCGTTTCCATCTTATAATGTGCAACAATAATATTGTTGCACATTATAAGGAAAATATTATTGTTTCTGGGCTAACAAAAAATATTATTCCCACACGTTCAATTGAATGAGCTTTGTTGCTCACATGGGCCTCATGTGCAAATGAAAATAAAATGAATTTTTCTATTCTTAATCTGTTCATTTTCATGAATTTATTGTGTTTAGTTTTACGGCATAGTGTAGTTGTGCCTGGATTTCTCTCCATCATAACTTGTGTTTGATGGAAAGAGTAAACTAAGAATGAATTGAACTTTAACACGAAATATACACAAGAATTTCATTAGCGTTGCAAAATGAATCTTCTATACATGCAGAATGAATAATATACACGATGATATGAATATGAGTACATCTACTGATTGCTTATTTCTTTTACCTCTTGTTTATTCAGTGATTTCACCCCTGCAGAGAAAACTAGGCATCTTTCATCACTTGTTTCAATAACTATCATAACTGTTTGCTTGTGATTTTTTTTTTATATTGGGTGTATTTTTTTTTGGCACATGCTTGCACGTGTTTTGATCATGCCTGTTTGTTCTTTTTGGAATTTTTCTATATGTACATGCTTTTACCAGAGTGAAATATGAGAACTAATTATATTAAACAAACAAATAAATGAACAATATTTTAAGTGACAATTATATACTGCATATCGGTACACCTATAGAGTCAGTTCTGTATAAAATGGGACTTGCTTTAAATTAAGAATTTTCAAAAATACCTGACATAAAAGTATATACATTGTATAAGGTTGCTTCTCCCCATCCCCGTTTTAATGATAGGCTTTGAAAAAAGCATTTGTATCTTTATCAGGTACTGTATTTTCTTCCCTCTCGAAGGTGAGATTTTCAAAGATCAGCGCGATTAATCATTGGCAGTATACTCCTTTATACGTGTGATATATCTGTCAGATCTCAATTGAAAGGTTTCAGATGACATTCATATTGGTCTGAAAGAAAGAGCGTCAGCCAAGCTAAACCATATTAGCTTGGGGATGCCTTGCAAACATGACTCTCAGTGCTAATGACATAGTTGTCATCATCAGAAACATGTATGCAACGAGCTTGAACCAATATCATTGAATATCTGAATAATAAAATTTCATATCCGACTACTTTGTAATTATTGTCCATTGCCAAAGATATCATTTTTCAAAGTACAAAACATACCATGCTATATATATATATATATATATATATATATATATATATATATATATGTTGCTAATATGTGCTATGTTCAAACATTATATATCCAATATCTTTAGACATCTTTATCTTATAAACTATTTTTCGTTGCCAAAGATACAATTTTTCACAAAAGAAAACATGAAGATGCGTGATCTATATATGTATATATACATGCTGTATATATTTGTTGCTTATGCCTTATATATGCTGTGTTCAAACACTTTATCTCAACATTTATTGATATATCTTTATCTTATTAAATACCTTCAGGAAACAAGAGCAGACAGATGATCACATTCCTGAGATATTTCAAAAATCCTCAGGGTGCTAAATATGTGTATTATAATATCATGTTTGATGTCAAAGTGACATGATCAAATACAACATGTTCTCTGATCTAGTCATCTAACTGTCAGTTATAAGAACTGACATTGTAGTCACGTCAACAGTGAAAATCGGTGTGTCCATGCCAGTCATTGGTTTATCTGCAGTAGGTGAAATCATGCAATTTACATGCCCATATAATTTGTGATCACAATCCAAACGCAAAGGAGGGTAGAGATTCTTCAGTTGCATACACGTTTGAAAATGGTATACAGTGAAAAATGCCAATAATTATGAAACAACCTGTTCCCCAAGTAGCATCACATTACGTGTATGGACTCGTTTGGTGATTAATCTTTAAAATAATGTACATGTACGAGAAAGATATTTGGTCGAAATCCTTTTTTACTATTAAGAAAAACAATTTTATTCATTTACGTTAACGATCAACCAATGTCCATGTGATTCACTGTACTCAGGAACTTTGTTCAATTGGCTTTCTGTTATATTCTCGTACGAAAAGAATTCAGAAATCAAATCAAATCAAATCAAATCAAATCAAATCAAATCAAATCAAATCAAATCAAATCAAGAGTATGTGTATCCTATCTAACGTGACAATTGAGATATTGTATTTTATCTAAAAGATATCTGACAACGTATTGAACTTGGACGAAATAAGAAGAAAAACAGCAGACAAAGTGGCAGAGATGTCAGGTATCATACCCTGCTGCGAACTGCGAACTTTTTTAACTTTTAAAAGTCTCTGAGGTCAAGCAATGTATAACTTGTGGTAGGCATATTGTGAGGGACATGTAGGCGACAGATTGGACAGTTTTGTTGTACATATTAACAAAATTCCTGCTTCTTTACAGTATTGATTGGAGACACATATGTAGAGAAAAAAATCCAAAACCACCGGTAGTGTAAAATGCATTGTGTTCATCGTCTTGATTACAAATTCAGGATTACAATATATTTCGTCTTTCCACGACCCTTATTTAGGAGAAAGATGGACGCATGAAGTACAGGTGCATGTGGTTAAGACATTTCATTGTCTTAAAAACTGATGACTTTTATGCATTGATAGCCCTTTAAGTTTTTTCGATAATGACATTTCGTGCTTGTAATACATAGAAATTCTTCTGGCTTGGTAAAAGCTTCAGTTACTGGTTTCCTTGCCAACGTATATTCACATCATTTTGTCCAGCCTCAACGCTGCTCAAGGTAGGAATTATATATACATGTAGTTTTGTGTTTGGTTTGTTTGAGATGTTTGATTTGTTTGTTTGCTTGTTTGTTTGTTTGTTTTTTTTAAGAAGATCAAAGCATTCTGTTTTGTCAAGAAACACTATCTCCATCCCAGCATTTGTTTGATACAGCATAGAAATATCTTCCTCATTTTCTAAGTATTTTAGTTCATTTGCATGATCTTATTCGAACCCTTTACAGAAGAGAATGAATTAACGGAGATGTGCATTGCCTATAATACGACGCCGAATACTTACATATTATGTAGCTTGTTTAGAGGATCTCTATAACTTTTTTTAGTTTTCCAGGAAAAACAGTATACCTTTAATTGTCGTCATGATTATCAGGATGTATCAAGAAGACAGTCATGTTATACTCTTCTCAAACTTTACGAGGGTGATATGGAAGGGTGGATGATGTTTGTGTAATTTTCAGTATTAGCAACGACAGTCAGACAGACAGTCAGTAAAGAATAACTTTGCTGGACTACAGGATATAATTATTCAAATCGAGGAAAAGATTCATCTGATTGGAAAATCATCTGGGTAAACGTTTATTTGGTCACAATCAGTTGCAAATTACCTGTTCTTGATGAGACTTTCGCGTTCAATCTGAAGAAACCTACAGATATCCAGTAGCCGAAAGTCTCATCAAGAACAGGTAATTTGCAACTGATTGTGACCAAATTAACTTTAACCCAGGATATATTCTTATTTCACTGTTTTGTTTTGCTTTTTGGGTTGCTTTTGTTTTTACAATTTGAAGAAAAATGAATACCCAACATAAACAAATGGGATATGTCCAGAGCGCCGATGATCTTCCGTTTATATCATTGTGTGAAAACGAGCGTCGATGTCAATTCTCTGCACGTACCTTCATGTGGAGGATATTCTCCTTGTAATATTCCGCCCTAAACCGGAGATTGTCAATCTGCTCGTAGAAAAATCTGGGCGTCTTTAACCGCATGAGGTCCAGTTGGAACCCTTCGGCCACCTCTTGCTCCCTGCCCAGGACCCGGTACCCTACCCCGAGCGGCAGGTAGCACTCGGGGATCCGGTTGAGACGGTCCCATGTTATGCGCTGGTAGCAGCAGCCGCGCAGCATGCACTGTCTCCGTGTTGGGATCTCCACGTCGGGAAAGCAGTTGATGCGATCATTCTCCGGGATGTCGCCACAAGTCACCGGGTTGAACCTCCAGTTCGAATACGGTTGCAACGTGACGACGATGGAGGGCACGAGGATGATGATGCCGACGACCATGAAGACGACTATGGCCACGATGGCCTGCAGAACCCTACTCATGATCAACGATCACGGGGGACAGTTAGATAAGGGAAAACAACAGCTGCCGGGAAGATGTCCACCGATAAATTTGCTAACACCAGCGAAACCGATGAATTCGTAAAATTAGGACATATTCATTCAGTTTAAGATTAATTCCACTGGTGTAGTAATCCGTTAGTCCGGAATGTGCGACGGTGTTACGTTCACTCCCAATAATATTATTGGGTGTGTTACAGGAACTTTACGCGTACGTTCAACACAAGGCGAACCTAGGTAGCATTCCCGCGCCCAATTGATGTCAGAAAAAAGGAAAATGGCGACCAAGTGTTATGATAAGGAAATGCTCAGGCAAAGGTTGAAAATTTTCATTAATTATTGACACTGTCGGGTCAGATGTTTAGCCGTCAGTCAGACGTTATGAAACAACCATGATCGTTCGAATCAATGAGTGGCACTTTCTACAAATCAACTGCCCGTCAAGTCACATCTACATCCTAAATAACTGATATCCTATGTCAGAAAGTGTTTGACAAAATCTGCATAATTCACTATTCTATCCCAATTGCGGCACTCAGTCGTGAAGTACAATTGTCTATAAACCTTGAACAAGACTACCGCTGAGTTATGTTCAGGTTTAAACTGAAGAGCGGGTAAACAGGAGGGTTAATATATAACCAGGCGCTGCGTCGCTCCTTGGTTAATGATTTACCCCGTTCGCCATATCACAGACGTGATTCAACGCGGCGGCAGGTACCACTATTATGACGTCACTCTCACCGGCTGCAATTGATGGTCTACTACGGGAATTCAAGGATACAATAATCAAAGTTCCACCACTAATGGTCTATGTTTTTCTAATAATATTATTAATAGTGATGAGACGAATGCGTCTGACGTATTATTATTAAAGTTTAAGCCCTGCATGCTCTGCTCCGTCAGAACTGCGTACTTTTACGTAAAGTTCTGTTGATGAGCTCCCGTGGATCCGGGCTGCTGCGGTAGGGACTTGTAAATTCACTTTTTGGAAAATAAAGAATGGGAATAGGATTGTGTTGCTAAGGGTAACGACAATGATGATAAGAACATTGCTAACGATGAGAATGACAACAGTGATGATTACTCATAATAAATATTATCATTCTTAGCATCGATGTAAGTATTTTAGTAGTGGTTTCATCGTCAATGTCATGATCACCACAACAACATCCATCACTGAATGAATCCAGCACTAGATTAAACCGATCCTTCCACTAACACTAAAATATTCACGCAAAGAAGAAGAAAAGGTGAGTTTTCTTTTCTTTTCAAAGCAACCATATCAGTGCTAAAGATATAGTCAAGAGAGACATCTAGCTCTAAAGTGCTCTAAAGAGCGCTGTGTTTTTTCTCAAGTATGATGGTATATGACCTTTTCATTCCATGAATGCTTGATGGGATGAAAATAAATTCAGCATTTATCATGACGAGGGGCAATGTGAGTAGTTATCGAACTTTGCTCTTGGCGAATAACAAGACTGGAATGTCTGAGCAAACAAACAGGCAGTAATCCATTGCAAAACCGTTTCCTTTCGGATGCCAAGTTGGAGAGGGATCTTTACGCAGTGGTCTTTACATAAGAAGAATCAAAGAACTGTAAAGGTCCTTGCTCTGAAACAGTGAAAAAAGCGAAGAAGAATCAAGAAATATCTGTGTGGAATTGTACGTAATGCTTAAGTCAAGAAAGATAAGTAACTGAAAGTATACCTGTACTGAGTGGGAGCAATTAAAGGAAATTCAACGAAAAGGAGAAAGAGAGTTGGGGGAGGGGAAAATATTACCATGGTTTTGGTTCATTTTCATATTTTGTATATTTAAGATATATATCGATGGGATACTTGCAGTGGATCTGTATATAATTTGCGGAAGCAGTGACATGGAACTTCAAAGAAATGTCACAATTCTGAATACACCAGAAACAGATTAAAAGGGAGTCACAAAAAGCAATCCGTTTTCAATGTCTAACAGTCTTCAACCATGACATATCGCGAACTGCTTATGGCTTTGCTGGTCACGTGACTACGGTGTTGCTCGTCTGGCGCCCTCATTGCCACATTTATTTTTTTTTTTGTCTTCTTTCGTTCTATCTGCCTGTCATTCATTCAACCATTCACTCACTCATTCATTCATTCATTGATTAATTTATTTAGTCATTCATTCACTCACTCATTCATTCATTCATTCATTCATTTATTCATTCATTCATTTTTCCTCTCTTATTTCTCCTACATTCTTTGTTTTTGCCAACGTTGACGTGTTTGTATGAATGCCAATAACTTTATGCAAAGTGTATGAATCTTAAAGAAATTTTCAGGTACGGTCAGACACGGACGATTCATGCAAATGATGATGATTATCATTATTATTATTATTATTATTTTTTTTTTTTTTTTTTTTTGTGGTAATCGTGCTCGTCACCTAGACCCAAAGTTCCCGCCGGAAGCGAATATGTCCCGGAACGCCGAAGGCGCCCCCATTCGTAGCCTTTTGTCAAGGCCCTCTCGCTGTATGGTAAAGAGAGCCCAGCTGAGTGGGGTTGCGCGAGGGCCTTTTGAGATCTGCTTCGCATCCTTTTGTTAGCCCTTTGAATTACCGACTTTTGCTCCCCGATTTCGGGAGCAAAAGTCGGGGTCCAATCAGCGTGTCTGTCTGCTCGAACCCGATTTGAATAGAGCGAATGCACGCCGCTGCCGCAGACCTCACAGAACTCTACACACTCTCACAGAACTCTACACACAGAGTGTGTAGAGTTCCGTGGCAGACCTCCTCGGGTGGTCAGAGATGCATGCGAACAGGCTTGATTGACCACCAAGGCTGAGGATGCGGGGAGCGCGCCATTCCATTGGTTGACCGGAAGCCATTAAAATGAGTATTCAGAAGGTTCACGTGTCATGAATAATAATGTGTGAAGCAGATCTCAAAAGGCCCTCGCGCTGGCGCGCTCGGCTGGGCTCGCTTCGCTCGCCCATTACAGCGAGAGGGCCTTGACAGAAGGCTACACCATTCGTCGAAAACTTTTTGGCGCTAGAGCACGCATTGACACGGGGTTGCTGGTTGTTGGTTGTTGGTCTCTCGTTGTTTTTCCATTTTTGTGGCTAAATGGATTCATGACTGTGGATAGAATCATTCAGAGGTAAGCAATCATTCTGGGCTTCATTTGCACCCCATTTTGCACAACTAACGATTCTAGTATAGATTTATTAGAGCTAGCATAGATTTTGAATCTCCCGCCCTTTTTATTGAGTAGCGCCAATATGGCCGCCGCAAACCCCCCGGATCCATTTATGGATTCGGAAGTGGGTACTGCGACACCTGATGACGAATTTCAAACTGTTGTGTCTGATAGACAAGTCCGTCGAAAAAAGAGGAAAATACGCGAAGGAAGTGTTGATGTTGAGGACCTTGCGACAAGAGTAGACTCCTCTTCGGAGGATGACCATCATGATAAATCTATGAATGGTAATGAAAAGTTTGGTACCCCCCGATCTAAACCACCTGATCTGAGATTGTACATATGTCCAATAGACAAGAAAAGGTCCCTAAAAAACACAAGCTTGGCTACGGTAGCCAAAGCCATCCATACTTGCTGTGGATCCCCACCAGAGTTTGTTAAGTCTACGCGAAATGGCATTATGGTGAAATGTAGAAACGAGAAACAGTACAGAAAACTGATGGAACTTCAATCTATTGGTACAATGCCAGTAAAGGTGCAAGATCAGATGTACACCATTAAAGGAGTAATATCTGGGATCCCCACGGAAATGTCTGAGACAGAAATTCAGATGGAATTGAAAAAGCAAAAGGTGTCTCATGTGAGAAGAATAATGAGAAAGGAACAAAAGAAAAATCAAAACAACTCAGGAAACGAGCAAATGAAGCTCACCCCGACACGCAGTGTCATACTACTTTTTGAAGCAACCACATTACCCCAAGACATTGATTTGTACTTCCAGAAATTCCAGGTCAAACAATACATACCCCCTGTACTCAGGTGTTTCCATTGTCAAAGGTTTGGGCATGCAGTTGCAAATTGTAAGGCAAAACAAAGATGTGTGAGATGCGGCGACCCGCATACCTTTGAGGAATGTCCACAGAAAGACACTCCAAAATGCATTAATTGCGGAGAAAACCACTCGGCTGCATACAGCGGATGCCGAGAGGTGAAAAAGGCTAAAGAGATACAAAAATTGAAAGTAATGAACAACTTAACCTACGCACAGGCCACTCGCAAATGGCAAGAACATGAGCAAAGGCCGAATGTTGCAGTAGAGACACGACCCATACCTCAGCCTGCAGTGAAAGAAACTAAAGAGAGCACTGAAGAAATGAAGCATGGTACCCCTCGGGCAAGCCAACCCGTGAGTCATACCCCACATTCAGCTGAAGTGAACAACCCCCCATCAAAAGCTACACGGTCCTTTTCGTTGATTCCCAACCAAAGCAAAAACCAAGCTCAGCCCCAGCAAAACATGCAAAAGCTACCCCAAGAAAGAGAGGGACCTGCCAAAAACAGGTTAGGTGTAAACTTTGTAGCTCAGGCTACAGACAATGAGCTGATCAACTTCATCGTTATTTTGATCATGAATCTCATGAAAGATAAATCAGAGGATGAAATTCGCCTCCTGATAAATGCAGCAGCCGGTAAACTTCTTGGACAAGACAGCTATGATGTTGGGGAAACTTGCTAGTTTATATATGTCGGTCTTCCTCGTTCTCCAATGGAATGCTCAGGGAATGAGTGGACACGGACAAGAATTGATACAATTTTTAAGTACAAATAAATCTGATATTGTACATTTGATATGTGTACAGGAGACATGGTTTAACAGTGATAATGTTTTGCAGATTCCAAATTATACTTGTTTGTTTAAAAATAGAACAACACAAAGTAGAGGAGGGTGTTGTTTCTATGTACATGACTCTGTATATTATGATTATAAAGGCGGCGAGTCTGAAATTGAATTGCAAGTGATTGATATTTTTTGGGGTAAGTTTTTCCTCACAGTAGTTAATTATTATAACCCTTGTAGAGAGATACGCTGTGAGGCTGTAGATTTATTTATAAGTAAAGCTAAAGATCCTGCAAAATTATTGATTGTAGGTGATTTTAATTCTCATAACCCCCTTTGGGGTAGTGATAAACTGGATAGAAATGGTAAATTGATTGAGGAATTTGTTTTACAAAATGATCTAGTCATATTAAATGACGGATCTGGCACGAGACTTGACCCCCATTCAGGAAAAATATCTTGTTTGGATCTGTCTCTGATTTCATCTCAGTTAGCAAGTAAGTGCACTTGGAATGTTAAGCCAGACAAACTAGGCAGCGATCATTTTCCTGTTTGTATTGAGTTGTGTGTGGGAGGAAAGTCTCTCCTTCGAGAAATGAGTAATGAAAGCAATGGTTGGAATCTAAAAAATATGGATTGGCAAAAATTTGCTCAATTGTGTGAGAATGTTATGAATATAGATAATATTAACGTGGATACTAAAATGTTTTATGAGATGTTTATGTCACACATAACAGAGGTACTCGAAGATACAGTTGGAGGTAAAAGAAGAAAAAATAAACACCAAAAGTCACAGCCTTGGTGGACAAAAGAATGTTCTCTGAAAATTAAAGAAAGGAATAGATTGAAAAATAGACTCTCTAGGTGTTGGTCTGAGGAAAATTTGTACAGGTACAAAAAGAAGAAAGCAGAAACGCAGCGAACGATACGGCAGGCAAGAGCCAGATTTTGGCAAGCCTTTTGTGCAAGTCTGAATCGATCCACGTCTGTTTCGGCGTTGTGGAAATTCATTAAGAGTATGAACGGTATTCCTCGGAATAAAACCCATACCATGTCTGTGTTATATGTAGGTGAACGTATTATTGTTGATGATAAAGACAAAGCAAATGAATTTGTAAGATATTTGAAGCATACAGGGAAAGGAAATACAGAAAGTAAAATTTATAAAGAGATAGAGGAAGAATTTGATGTGATCCAGGTTCAGGAGAAGGAAGGCTTGCAACTGGCCTTAAACGAGCCTTTTGTGATGTGTGAATTGGAAAGAGTTCTGCAAGATAAAAAGGCTTCAGCACCGGGAGAAGATAAGATAGGATATGAAGTGTATAAACATTTACCAGAGTCAAAAAAGGAGATATTACTGAAATTGTACAACCAAATATGGGATACTGGAGATATTCCAGAAGCATGCAAACACTCGATTTTGATTCCTCTCCTCAAGCAGGGTAAGGACCCACACCATTTGTGCTCTTACCGCCCAATAGCGTTGACATCATGTTTCATGAAAACAATGGAAACGCTGGTGAAAAACAGATTGCAATATTTTATAGAAAAACACGATCTGCTCGCAAATTTTCAACATGGCTTTAGAAAAGGCCGTTGCACTCTTGATAATATCGTACATTTGGAAAATGAAATAATGAAGAATTTAGAAACTGGTGTGAAGTCTCTAGCAGTGTTCATTGACCTGGAGAAGGCGTATGATACACTCTGGACAAAAGGACTCATAGTAAAACTCAGTCATTTGGGTTTAGAAGGAAATATTTTACAGTTTATAAAGAACTTTCTATTATATCGCACTTGCCAGGTCAAAATAGGAAACGAGAAATCTGATATTTTCCATATGGAAAACGGTCTCCCACAGGGCAGTATTTTGAGCCCTATATTGTTTAATCTAATGATTTCTGATGTACCTGTAAGCAGAACGAATAATGTTTATTATTTGTTATATGCAGATGATTGCGTTATCTGGACATCAGGAAATGATATTAGAGAAATGACTGTTCAAATTCAAACATACTTAGACGTTTTGAATGAATGGTTCACTTCACGGGGACTGAAAATATCACCGTTGAAGACCACTTCTGTTCTTTTCTCTCGTGGAAACAAAGATGAGCGTGTCCGTCTATTGTTGGAGAAAAATGAGCTGAAATTTGCTCCTCAGTATAGATATTTAGGAGTGATATTCGATAGGAGGATGACTTGGAGACCACACTTGCAAGACGTAGTTCTGCGATGTAAGAAGAGGTTGAATATATTGAAAGTTTTAGCTCATACAAATTTTTGTCAAAGCATACAAGAATTGTTAGGCGTGTACAGATCTTTAATACGCTCCATAATAGATTATGCTTGTGAGGCTTATGATTCTGCTACTATGAGTGTCAAGAATGTTTTAAACTCCATACAATATCAGGCTTTAACTATTAGTGCAAACGCAAAAAAAGGGACAGCCCTAAGAACCCTCCAAGTGGAATTCGGAGAAATGCCCCTAGAGTTACGTCGAGAGATGCTCTCGGCTAGACTGAAAGCACGTATTGAGAATACTCCCAATCATCCTATGAAAGAAGGGCTTAAGAATTGTTGGCAATTTGAATTTTGTAAAAACACTGCTTCAAAAGAACCTTTCGGACAAAGGACTCAAAACTCATTTGAATTTTTAGATCCACTTCATGTTGAATTGTGTGTAAAACCTCCCAACGTGCCTTTCTGGATGTGGAAGCATCCGTGTGTATCGACACAATTAAAAGAGTGTGTGTCAAAGACTGACAACACAGCCTTCCAAAAACAGGCCTCCTTGGAAGTGATGTATACCAAATGGCAAAACTATTTACATGTATATACAGATGGCTCCAAATCACTTGAAGGCAAGGTAGCCTCTTCATTTATGTGCCAGTGTATAACTATGTTCAGAGTAAAAGAATGCAGAACCAAACATCTGTTTATAGAGCCGAATTGGCGGCTATCACGTTAGCTTTGTATTGGATTGATCAATTACCACCACTTCAAACAGGAGTAGTTATTTTTAGTGACTCACTCAGTGCCCTTGAAGCCATTCGATCTCAAAGAGAAGAAAGTTTTGTTACAGAAATTCTAAGTTTCTGTACTAATCTATACTTTAAGGGAATATTAGTGTGTTTGGAATGGATTCCTGCACACTGTGGAATAACAGGAAATGAAGTGGCAGATAAAGCAGCAAAAAAGGCTTTACAAAATGTTTCCATACAAGTGAATAACAAGTTGAATAAATATGAATTTAATAAAAAACTGAAAAGGTGTTATATGACAAAATGGCAAATTAAATGGGAGGAGACAAACTCCCCCCTGAAATATGTTCAACGAAAAGTTTCTCAGACCTATTTATGCACTTTGAATGACAGAAGAGCTGAGACAATCCTACATCACCTCAGGATGGGGAACTTAGGTTTAAATGACAATTTGTTTCAAATAAACCAACATGTGTCGGGTATGTGTGAATATTGTAACGTCCCAGAAACAGTTGATCATTTTCTTATGTTCTGCCCCAGATATATTATACCCAGAGCTATGATGTTAGTTGAAACAAAAATTCATGAGAACAGCATTCAAAGCTTACTAATTTCAACTAACCCAGTATACCAAAAAGCTCTTGTGTTATATGTTAAAAGATCACGAGTTTTCTGATAGATAAACTTTCATGCATGTTATGAGTGTACATAGTTTACACTAACTCTGCCTCGAGGTACCCTGAAGAGGCTTTTCATGCGCACCACAGCCCAGAGATTGCTTACTTTATTAAAGAATGTATATGTGATTATTATATATATTTGTAATTTATTAATATTGCTTGTTTGTTTTGTTTGGCTCTGTATCGGACCAATTGAGGTTCCTGTGCTGGTAAGCATCGGACTCTACTGCCTGCATATCGGAGGGGCCTAGGCCGTTTTAACGGCTGAGAAGTCTGCTCGAGACAATGAGCCGGATTGGCCAGAAGATATGATATTTTAAGCAGGCAAATAGACGTACCGACAGCTGACCAAGGATACTCATTACAATATTCTTTTTTGGAGAAAAAAAAATGATAAAAGGAAAAGAAATCTATAGATAAGTGTTTGGCGTAAATATTCTAAAGAGAATGGAAAACGCCACTAAACACAAAACAACAACAACAACAACAACAACTCTATCGGAACACTGCAACTAGACCCAAAGTTCCCGGAACGCCGAAGGCGCCCCCATTCGTCGAAAACTCTATCGGAACACTGCAAATGCTTTCATAAGGAAATGACTGTTTGCGATTTGGCCTGATTTGATAACGTTATCGGCAATTTATAAGCGATGTATAAGCCATTGTCTGTTTATAAGCCAGTATCCCGTGTGCGATATTTGGCGAGTGAATTTGAATTTGAATTTGAATTTGACAATGAATTTGACAATGAATTTTATTTCTTAAAACGGCCCCTCCCGGGGCATGGAAGAAATACAATGAGTATAAAACACACAATAAAAGAAAAATTAAATCTTTGGCAGTCACAACATATAAATACATGAAATATAATATCGGCAAGATTTAACAACAAATAGAGCACACTGTGCCAACTTGCACACCTCACAGTTTTGGCACTACTAAAAATGATTCTAGACAAACTTCAACATAATTATCGTACAAAATCTAGACAAATTCTTCAACGTTTTAATACTCTTACTACTAAATAATTGATGAAATTTAATAACGTTAGGACGGCGTGAGAAATATCTCTTAATATAATGCCTACGTGTTTCACTGAAGAAAGGACAAACCAACAAGTAATGAAATTCATCCCCTTGAACTTGCAAGTTACATAGAGTACATAATTGGGATACTTGATCAGGTAAATATCGACAAGTAGCAATAGGCAGCTTGTGGTTCCCACAACGAAATTTACACAGAGTTATTCTTTCCACAACATCCAGCTTTAATAAGTAATTTTCTAAGCCAACCTCCTGTTTAAAAATTCTATAATTAAAACATAAACGGTTTCTGTTCACTTCAGCAATCCAATTTTGGGTGTGTTTTGTCCATATCATCCAACCTAAGATTCAAAGATGATTTCACCCATTTTAGATTCAATGGGACAACCTCTAACCACCTAAACACCTCTAACGTTCTTAGGTGAACCACTCTGATTCAATCTCACCACAATCATGTAGCTGGCGTAACAATTTATAAATAATGTATGAAAGCTTAGACTTTTTTCCTTGACTAATCCTCGCCCAAAAATTAACCAAACGCTTCTCTACCGTACTTGTTAAAGAGAACCTGCCCAATTCCCCATACACCATACAATTTGCAGTACCACGCTGAAGCCTAAGGATACTTTTTAAAAATTTCTATATCCCAAATAATAGTTCTCTCACGCATTTGGTGTGATTTGATGACGTCAATGGCGATTTATAAGCGACTTGTAAGCCACTGCCTATATAAACCATTATTTTTGTGCGATTTTTTGGCGATTTATAACGCAAACGAACGACTTGAACGCCATCGATGCATCGGGTGTTGATCACAGAACTCTTCTGTGGTGTGTTGATCATCATCGCATATATGTGCTACTAGTATGTGTTGCATTCGACAGCATCCATCAAATACAAAGTTCATGAGAAGTGAGAAATGAAAGTAATCTGGTGTGTTTGTAGGTAAGCTGAAGTTTTTTTTTTTAGTATTTGTAATGTCACGCTGTCGCACATACAGTACAAAATCAACGGCGATTTCGTGGTTTAGGCCCCCACTCGCTGAAAGTGAGAGCGCACGCATTCCTTTTATTTACAATTTGTGCCGCGTACTACTACTGGATTGTTGTCCCACACATAAACATCTATGTTGCCTATTAGCGTTCAAATCTTTCAACCTGCGTACCGCTGGCGAATATTTTTTCCGTACATGGAAACGCTACAGGATATGAATTATTCATAAGTTGAGCTGAAATTTTGAAGTGCGCAAGCGCGTGGACTTAACAATTCTATAGCTCGGCCAATTTGTACACGAATGAACGGACTCGCATACTGTACATACAGTGTATGGTAAGGGGGTACCACCTATCGGCAGGGTACCTTGACATCGGCACCCTGCGTATCATGGCTGTTTGCGTATAGAATGAAATGTACGCGTGGGATTAAGTGCCATTTGCTATGAAAACAATAAAAACGAAGAAACGAAAATCAAACTCACAAACAAACAACAAACCAGACTGAACACGTTTCAATTACACATCCGCTCACGGTAATGACGCATGGCTGTGAAATTCACGTGTATTACCTATGGAGGGAGGGGGTGCCGATCTAAGTACCCCGCTGCGCGAAGAAAATAGTCACGACATTCAAAACTGCAGTACTTATGGCATATTTGAGATAAGATTTAGGCGAATTTGTTTTATACTTTTGGAATAAACAAGCTACAGATCCTTTGGGTGACGATAGGTGGTACCCTCAATCATACATTACATACAGTACATAGGCTACGATTCGCAGTTCATGAGCGCCCTACGTAACCCCGCTGGTAAATATGCGGGGAGCAGACAGCATCGTGATTGTCAGCGCAGCCAGGGCAGCCGGCGTGGCGAGCATGAGCGAGCATGCAGGGTTCGAAGAAAGTGCAGTCGATTTGAAGCAGGTACATAAGCAGCTCGCGTGAAATAAACAGCTTTACAAGCTACAACCTAAACTACAGCCATAGGCTTGGAATTGATGCCACATTACCACTATTCGTACATGCATAAATGGCCACATGAGAGTTCTTCCGAAATCTTTCCTACGCCTTTTTTTGTCGATCGGGTACTCGTATTCGTTCGTAAATAAACCGCTACCACAGAACAGTAGGGCTACTTCGCTATGAAGCGAATGTGCATTCATGTGCATGTGCATGACAATGACAATGACAATGAATGACAATGAATTTTATTTCTTAAAACGGCCCCTCCCGGGGCATGGAAGAAATACAATGAGTATAAAACACACAATAAAAGAAAAAATTAAATCTTTGGCAGTCACAACACATAAATACATGTAATATAATATCGGCAAGATTTAACAACAAATAGAGCACACTGTGCCAACTTGCACACCTCACAGTTTTGGCACTACTAAAAATGATTCTAGACAAACTTCAACATAATTATCTTACAAAATCTAGACAAATTCTTCAACGTTTTAATACTCTTACTACTAAATAATTGATGAAATTTAATAACGTTAGGACGGCGTGAGAAATATCTCTTAATATAATGCCTACGTGTTTCACTGAAGAAAGGACAAACCATCAAGTAATGAAATTCATCCCCTTGAACTTGCAAGTTACATAGAGTACATAATTGGGATACTTGATCAGGTAAATATCGACAAGTAGCAATAGGCAGCTTGTGGTTCCCACAACGAAATTTACATAGAGTTATTCTTTCCACAACATCCAGCTTTAATAAGTAATTTTCTAGGCCAACCTCCTGTTTAAAAATTCTATAATTAAAACATAAACGGTTTCTGTTCACTTCAGCAATCCAATTTTGCTTGTCCATATCATCCAACCTAAGATTCAAAGATGATTTCACCCATTTTAGATTCAGTGGGACATCCTCTAACCATAAATTTGACATACCACACTTGTCTAAAACACCTCTAACGTTCTTGATCCACTCTGATTCAATCTCACCACAATCATGTAGCTGGCGTAACAATTTATAAATAATGTATGAAAGCTTAGACTTTTTTCCTTGACTAATCCTCGCCCAAAAATTAACCAAACGCTTCTCTACCGTACTTGTTAAAGAGAACCTGCCCAATTCCCCATACACCATACAATTTGCAGTACCACGCTGAAGCCTAAGGATACTTTTTAAAAATTTCTTATGAAACATTTCAATGTAATCCAGCTTACAAAAACCCCAAATCTCACAACCATACAATAAAATTGGAACAACAAGCTGGTCAAAAAGAGCACATTGTATATCTACGGGTAAGCATAACTTCTTAGCCTTACAGATCAAATTAAACATGGCCCGCCTAGCTTGATTCACTTGTCTTTTAATAGCCTTATTAAATGATCCATTATAGTTGAACACTGTTCCAAGATAAACATAATCATCCACAACATCAAGCTGACTTTCACCAAAAGAAAAAACAGGGTATTTACGAACTTTACCTCTTGAAAAAATAACCACTTTAGTCTTACTTGTATTAACTGATAGTTTCCAAAGGTCACAATATTGCTGAACAGCAGACAAAGCAGATTGCAATTCATCAGCTGACTCGGCCATGACTATTGTGTCATCAGCATATAATAACACGTAAAGGCGAAGAAAAATTTCCACATCATCATCACTGAGATGTTTCCTTATCTCAGATGCACACATATCAAGACCCTTATAATGTCTGCTAACAAAATATTCAAAATCATTTAAATACACTGCAAATAATAAAGGAGATAAATTTTCGCCTTGCCTCACCCCAATATTACATGGAAAAAAGTTTGAAATGCTGTGCCCAAGCTTAACGCAAGATTTGGCATTTTCATACATGTTAAAAACAACACGAATAACATTTCCATTTAAACCACTTGAAATCAATTTTGACCACAAACAAGACCGGTCAATTAAATCAAAAGCTTTCCTGTAATCAATAAAGGCACAGTAAATCCTCTTTCCCCGTTGTAAATACAGATCAATCAGCCCATGTAATGTAAATATATGATCCAAGGTGGCGTTCATTGTCGAAGTCCATGTGCATGCGCATTTCATTCTTTCAGCTCAACTTATGAATAATTCATGTCCTGTAGCGTTTCCATGTACGGAAAAAATATTCGCGTACCGCTGCACGGTGGTTCTAGACCTAGGCCTAACTGTATTATCAACTCTTCTTCGTGAAGCATGGCGCATGGCTAACGCAAAGTCATTGGAGGTGGATTGAAGGGTACCGATTGAAGTCCCCATTGCGTACACTGTACAGCGATAGTGTTGGTGTTACGTGTGCGAGGTGAATTGAATGAGGGCGACCCAAGGCCTAAGCTAAACCACGATTTTAAAGCCAAATCAACATGTTCATGACATTATAATAATAATATTAATACTGTCATAACCTAGATAGTATTTCTACTTCACTCTAAAGTTATACTGAAGAAAGACTAAGGCTGACCACTTTTGAAAAAAGAAGAGAGGAGACTAACTATACACAGCCCAGTCGCCGCTGTACATACGTAGCGCGACAGGGCTGTACCAACGAAGCTCCAAACACGAAGAGGGTCCAACGATCGCATGCGATCGGATTGAATTTTGATACTTTAGATCATTTTTTTGTCACTTCAAACTCATCTGACGAACAAAATGATAATGAGACTTCATATCTATGCTATGAATATTGAAATTTAGATTTAATAACTTACCTAAAATGATGGTTATATGCAGCACGTGTGAACGGTTCACGAACGGTACATCGTCTTTCACGCCGGGCCATTTCCAATATCCGGGAGGTCACATGATCTGAATGCCCTTTCAAAAGGTCGCGCTGTCGACCGTGCTGCTACACCAACACTCAAGCAGCGCATCGCACGCACGCAAAAAGATTTCCGCAGAGATCAAGGCGCCATTTTGAATTCTGCAACGATGAACCCTGACGGTGTTAGGGAATCCGCCAGAAAGTATCATTTTTTGGTTCCACGGACTTATCACGAGGGCTCTCAATGGACTTACGAACCTTCTGTAATACAAGCATGCACTTAAGGTGAGTAACGTTTGGTAACGTGTACATTGTTTATAAAGAACGTATAAATTTTCATAAGTTTTGTAGTTGTGTTGTGGTTCCCCACTTTGTAGGTGCCCGCTCGTTGGTCAGACGCTGTATTCGCGTAGCGTATTAACAGCGTCTGGTCGGGCTAAGAGGAGACATAGTCTACTCCAATCATACAGAACATCGGACATGCAGAACATGGCAGAATATTCAAAAACATTGTCATTGACAATTCGAAACCTGAGATTGAGAACTATTTTGAACTTGCCACTCGCACTCATGGTTATCGTAGAACAAGAGGCCATTCCATAAAACTAGCCAAAGCAAGGAGTCGCCTGGACATCAGGGGAAAAAAAAAAAACAACTTTTATAGCCAAAGAGAATAGGCCTAGTGTAGTAAATGAGTGGAACAAGCTTCCACAATCAGCTGTTGATGCCCCCACACTCATTAACCTCGAGAAGGCCCCATGGGACCCCCTTAACCCTGCCACACCGTGCTACATTTAGTGTTTATACTAATTATAGATGATATCCTATCGCCAAGAACGACTACATGTAGCAGTGGCCTTCAATAAAATTCAAGGTAAAAATTTGTGTTACGTCGTAGCTGTAGCCGCTCTGCACCACTTGCACTGTTTACCTCCCTCGCGAAGGCTTGGGCCAGGCTTGGCCTGCAGCATTGCTGCAAATAGTACTTTTAAATGGATTTTGGGGTACCTTCAAACTATATAAATATCTCCAGTTTAGTTAGGGGGCATAAATGATACGAGTTCCAAATATTCTTCAGATTAAAAGAAAAATTAAGTTTAATTTCACAGAAAACAAATGTCAATTTAAAGATAAAATAAATGCCTGTTGGTAGGGAGGACAGTGAAATCTGGTTATTTTGAAATAATATCTGTCAGTACACATTCTATTCTTGCAGGTCGAAGGGTGCGGACGTGCCGTGGTGCTCTCGCTGTTCTACTTGTACTATTAACCGAATTTTGCATCTATTTTCTGCCTTTCAGCTTTGATTAATATTGTTTGTTCTTCTTGATCATATGAGTGAGCCTGTTTTTCATTTATTCGATCCTTAAGTGACACATTTCTGCTGAACTTGTTTTGAAATTTGACTGCGGATCTGAACCCAAAGGACAACGCATATCATCGTAAGTTGTTCGACTCACGGCAGTCAAGCACTGCTTTGCACAGTCTGTCGCAGTGCGTGCACGTCCGCTGCTCTTTAGCTTCCGCCCTATACAGTTTGAGTTACCGTGATTTATACATGTTATCACTTACTTTACTACTTTGTTGTGTTGATGTTATATACTTCGTAAGATCATTTATCATTCATTGTAGCGAACAGTATATTGTCTTATTTTTCTATTTGTCTTAGATGTGTAGGCCTATTTTCCTGTGTTTTGAGTTATAGTATCCACTATCAGTATTAGCCATATATCTATATCTTTGATTGATTTCACCTGTAGTTTATTTGTGAAAGGAAAGTATTATCTGTCTGTTACTGTGTTATTATATATCCACTGTGTATTTACACCCAGGTGTCAAAATTACATCTGATTCTGTGTATACTTGTGTAAACTGCAGTGTTCGGTCGCTGCACGTTGCCAAAGCTATAGTGTGTAGCTACATGTAGCTGCCATTTTGTTTCTCACCTCTTCTATACACGCGTTCTCTTTTGTAATTCCCTTTGTTCTATACTATCCGACCTATTTACTTTATAACTGAGAGGCCTCAGACGTTCTTTAGAGTTCCTTATCGCTTGGTCTCTCTTGTCATTGCCTGGTTTTTTCCTTTTCTTCGTATTCGGTCCGGTGCGCCTTTAGTCCTCCTTTTCCCTTTTATTCATTTCGCCTCTCCCTGCCCCACTTTATTGTTTATCCCCACTCGATCCTCTCCCTACATGGCCGTCACAATGGCGGCCATGTCTGGAATTCAGGACGTCCCTCCCCTCACTGATCCCGCTAATGACTCCGAAGAAAACCCCAACAACCTCTCAGAAATGGAACCTGACCCCACTCCGATTCCTAGCCGCGACACTGGCTTTACTGAAGTTTCAAGAAAAAGACAACGACCGAATTCCCAACCATACTCCGATGACGAATCTGATCTGTTTCACACACCCACCCGTCCTCCCTTCAACCCGCATGTAACTATCATTGGCACAGTCAAAAACATTACTCTCATCAACCCCATCCAGATCGCACGTGAAATAAACAAGCTAGTAGGAAAAGTGTCTCAAGTCCAACGCAAACAAAAATCCTTCACTATCAAATGTTTCAATCCTAAACAGGTTCGTACTCTTATGGAACTGAATGAATTCTGCAAAACCCCAATTCGTGTCACTAACGACAAGTCATTCTCTCCTGTTCTAAAAGGTGTCATCAAACGCGTCTCGCCCGAGTTAACGGAACAAGACATCAAGGAGGCGCTGGCGGGCCAGGATGTGACCGAAGTTAAGCGCATCTCAAAGCGATCAAACGATGGTCCCACCCCAACCAATGTACTTGTTCTCTCTTTCGACTGCCCCTCACTTCCAGAATCAGTGTGCATTGGCTACGAAACTTTCCCAGTAAGTGTATATGTTCCCCCTGTTTCTCGCTGTTTTCACTGCCAGAGGTTTGGTCACACAAAAGATACATGTAGATCTAAACAGCGTTGTGTAAGGTGTGGAGAAAACCATGATCTCTCTTCTTGCCCGTCCAAATCCAATCCAAAATGTCTGCGATGCGGGGGCCCCCATAGCGCGGCATATGCAGGTTGCCCAAAGTTCAAACTTGCACGTAAAGTGCAAAATTACTCCACTTTGAATCATGTTTCCTACGCTGAAGCTGCGAAAAAACTACAGGTTACCCAATCCAACACCCAGGCTTTGAATTCTAACCCAGATCAATCTGACCCGCAACATCTCCCAGGTCCTCATGTGCCCGATTCTCCTCCTCAATCCACCATACCTGCTCCCATTCATAACTCCAAGTCCAACCCTACCACCTCCTCCACCACTACTTCTCGCTCCCATCCTACCACTGTGAATGTGACCCATGCATTTACTCAACCCCAACAGGCTACTGACAGGGCCCAGGTTCACAGAAGCCTCCCAGTCCCCACAGATACAAATACGGCCTCCACTCAAACTAACAAACGGCAACTCCCTCCTACAACATCCATCCTCCTAGTAGAAAAACTAGTCTCCTTTGTGAGCACAGTTATCAACAATCTTCATGCGGCTGATTCTGACCACAAGAGAATCATGTTAGTTGTTCAATCTGCAAACACTTGCTTCGATGTGGTCGTTTCCCAGGAAAAGATATTCGAACTCCTACACCAGATCCAATAATGGATCTGAGCCTCATTATTTGGCAGTGGAACGCCAGAGGGCTCCCCTCTAATGGCGCGGAGCTGACTCAACACATCTACTCTTCCCCTTCTCCCCCACATGTTATCCTCGTGCAAGAGACCTGGTGTCACGATGACACAAATTTCTCAATTCCTAAGTATACTGCTCTGTGGCGCAATCGCGTCTCATCACGTGGAGGTGGCTGTGCAATCTTTATTCATCAAGACGTAAATTTCAGCAATGTTCATTATTTCCCTCACCTAGAGGGCTTAAAAGTCAATATTCTGTATAGAAATGTTTCTGTCACTGTGATAAATTTTTACAATCCCATAAAAAGATTGTCCACACAAGATTTACTTTCACTTACAGTCGACTGCTTGCCATACTATGTCATTGGAGGAGATTTTAACGCCCACCATCCTGCATGGGGAGGAACCACTATGGACCTCAACGGAAAAGTCATATTTGAATTTTGCAATGATCACGATATTGTTATACTTAACGATTCCTCAGCAACGCGCTTTGACATTGCTAGAGGATCTTCCACATCAATTGACCTCACTCTTGTTCCTCCGTCATTAGCCCCCCACTGTAACTGGTCGGTATCCCCGTTTTCCCTCGGGAGTGATCATTACCTTATATATTGCAGTGTTCATTTTACTTTGCCATTAAAGCGACTTTCCATACCTAGCGCTTCCTCTCAAAATCATGACAATCTTCCGCCCCGTTGGGCTTTTCGAAGAGCCAATTGGGAATTATTTCAGCGTGAACTAGAATTGTTACATCATTCACACAGCTCCCGTCCAGCAAATATTTACGATTTGTATGATCTTTTTCTACAATGTATTACCCAAGCTGCTAATGCTTCTATTCCCCTCCAGACCCCGACCTGTCGCCCACCTCTTCCCTGGTGGTCGGCGGCCTGTTCGAGAGCCGTCCGCGACCGTCATCGTGCCAAACGCAAGCTTGATAAGTCATATCTTTACGATGACTTAATCACTTATCTACAATTCAATGCTGCAGCCAGGCGCACCATTTTATCAGCCAAACGTTCTCATTTCACTACTTTTTGCAACTCTTTGAACCGTTTTTCCCCACTCTCAGATGTATGGTGCAAAGTAAAACTATTGTCTAACAATAACACCAGGAGTACCTTCCCACCCATACTTATAAACGATACTTATACTCATGACGCCCACTGTATCGCCAATGCTATGGCAGTTGCTTTCTCTCAAAAGCCTTCTTTAACTCCCACTCTCCCTCTCCCTACTTCCCAACCCCCATCCTATATACATGACAATGATTCTCCTCTCAACGCTCCTTTCACTCCCAAAGAGCTCGAAATGGCGATCAAAGCTTCCAAGAACTCAGCCCCTGGGGGCGATGGAATCAACAAACAGTTGTTAAGCCATTTAAGTGACAATATGTTTTGCTCTCTGTTAGAGATTATTAACATGAGTTGGGATACGTCTGTGATCCCGCCCCAATGGAAACACTCAATTATCAAGCCCATACTAAAGCCTGGCAAGGACAAACACTCCATCAGCTCCTACCGCCCAATTTCTCTCACACCTATTGTATGTAAACTCATGGAACGTATGATTGTCCGTAGACTCTCGTACATTATTGATAAATATGATTTAATTTCTTCCCATCAGTCTGCTTTCCTCCGACATCGTAGAATTCTCAATAATCTCCTTTGCTTAGAATCCGAAGTAAGGAAATCCTTATTCAGTAAAGGATATACGGTCGCTATCTTTCTTGACATTTGTCAAGCCTTCGACTCTATTAATCATCAGGCACTGCTTTCCAGACTTTACTCAGTGGGACTTCGAGGCCGATTTCTAAGCTGGGTACAAAGTTTTCTGGACTCACGAACTTTTCAGGTGCAAATAAACTCCACACTTTCAGACATTCGTACATGCCAAGCTGGCCTCCCGCAAGGTAGCGTCATTAGTCCTCTATTATTCAATTTGTTTATTGATGAAATTATACATTATTGTGCATCAAACGTGTCTATGTATGCTGACGACATCGCTTTATGGCATTCTTCTACCAGTCTTCGTCACATCAATACAAAACTCCAGTCCGATGTGAATAGCATCTCTGATTGGATGACACAGTATGGACTCTCTCTGTCTACTAATAAATCTAAAGTGGTTATATTTCACTCTCGCCAAGTTTCTCCCACAGGTTTCTGCATTCGTCTCCAGAACGCTCCGCTTGAAGTCGTCCCTTCTCATAAATACCTAGGGGTTACCCTTGATTACTCCTTGTCATGGTCCCCTCATGTTCAAGACATCTTAATGAAATGCAACAAACGGTTAAACCTCCTCCGTTCGCTAACCGGTTCAAACTGGGGCGCCGATACACAAATCCTTCTCTTACTCTACCGGTCTCTAGTCCGCCCTCATCTCGACTACGCCTGTGAAATCTATGGTTCTTTATCCCCGCTCCTTTCAAGCAAACTAGATACAGTACACGGCCATGCCCTTCGAATATGCACCGGCGCGCTACCATCCACTGCCCTGCATGCACTTCAAGTAGAATGTAACGAACCACCACTCCATATACGCCGTGAAAGGGCCGCCTTCAATTACTGCGCCTACATATACACACTGTCCCCACTTCACCCCGTCCGAAAAGCCATTGTCAACTGCTGGCAATACTCTTCGAATAAATGGCCACAAAACAAACTTCCTTTCGCTCTCCGAGTCAAGCCGCTTACGGACACTTTCCTAAAGCTGCAACCAATGCATGTTCATCCCAGTCCCCCTTGGTCCATTGAACATCCCAATATTGACTTCTCTCTTCTCAGCTCATGTCCCAAGACCGCCCTCCCTTCAGCGCAATATCAAACTGCTCTTCATACCATAAAGACCACATATTCAAACCACCTGACAATTTACACTGACGGTTCCCATGATCCCTCCACTAACTGTTCTGGCATTGGAATTTACGTACCTCACTATCGTCATGAAATAAGTGAAAAGGTTTCACCCATCTCAATATGTCGTACAGAACTGGTAGCAATTCTTCTTGCCCTATCATGGCTGGAATCCTCTCCCCCTCTCAAAGCTGTTATTTTCTCAGATTCTCTCAGTGCCTTAACACTTTTGAATAACCACACCTCAAATATCCTTGACCTTCCCAATGAAGTCCTTCTTAAATGCTCAAATCTTGTAATGAATGGGTGTGACATCACTTTAGCATGGGTACCAGCTCACTGTGGTCTAGCGGGCAACGAAAAAGCCGATTATCTTGCCAAACTAAGTTTACGTAAGAACATTACAATCAGTGTTCCTCTAAGTGTTGATGATATACGACATGTAATTAAACATAGGTGTCTTGACGCTTGGAACGCGTTATGGCGCTCGTCCAAGAAAGGACGCCATCTTTTCAACATCCAACCCTGTGCCTCAAACACCTTCA
Source organism: Diadema setosum (assembly GCF_964275005.1). NCBI lineage: Eukaryota > Metazoa > Echinodermata > Echinoidea > Diadematoida > Diadematidae > Diadema > Diadema setosum. The sequence goes on from NC_092705.1 coordinate 5,659,636, forward strand.
CCTTTGAAAGTCTGAATAGACGTGATGAAATAATAACTCACCGACTCCGCATGGGCAGAGCCAGATTAGCAACTTTTTATCATATTATCCGTAAGCATCCCACTGGTCTTTGCTCAATATGCAATGCACTGGAAACCGTGGAACATTATCTATTACACTGCAAACAACACACAAATCAACGTACAAATCTCATGCGTGCTATCCATAAGCAATCACTAAACATCTCTGATTTACTCGCAAATCACAAAGCTCTGGACGCAGTTATTGCCTATGTCAAGGAAACCAACAAATATCACAGTATTTAAGATTGCATAACTTTGCTGTAGCATGGACTTCGCAAAGTCTTGCAGAATGTACATGTACTTTATCATTTTGCAAACGTAGATTTCAAGATATTTTTCGAGTCGTCGTATCATATGTTATTATGCATTATTGTTATTATCAATTACTTGTTTATTAATAATGTCTCCCACGTTGCTATGGAATGCACTTGAAGATGTATGTACATGTATCATACATCTTCATATATAATTGCGAGTTGCCTGTACACATGTCTTGTTGGCATATATTTGCTTATCAATGATATGTGGGTTTTTGTGTTTGTTTCGTTTTTTTTTTTTTTTCTCATGCTTGATTGTGATAAATCTCACTTATGTTTTATTTAGTCTCGTTTTCCCCTTCCCAGTACACAGGGGAAGGACTTTCAATCTCTCCTATCCTCAGCGTAATAGACGACATTCGCAGCGGACATCGCTCTCCGGTCCCCTCCGACAACAAGCCGACCTTGGTCAGCCGTCACGTCGAGGCCTCCATCCGTCCACCTCGCCTCTAGGTGCCGGAATCTGCAGCAAGCGGGTTTGGGGAGTCACTCGCTGCTGCAGATCCCGGCATCTCCCTCAATGGGTCTCTATTATATAAAATATATACATGTATATTGTCTTACGTTCCTTGCGGGCGTTTCCCTAGCAAGAACAGGGGATCTTTTCGTTCATATACCTATTGTGTAATTTTAGAAATGATACATTTTTCATTATTTTTGTGGTGAGAACAACTTAAAATGTTTGTTAACCCCCTTTCGTATGAGTCGCCTGCACCTAATTAATACTTTAAATCTGTGGTTTGAATTTATTTTGAAGATTGTTATGACTCCCACTTTCTGGCACTAAATTGTACTTTTATTTTCTGGGGCTTGAAGCCCGCAGGTATACTCATACGTCTTTGATTCCAAGATTATATCTGTATCATATTTCTCCGTTGTTTGCTGCAAATATTTTTCTGTATCAACGCCTTAGAGCTCCTTGATATAAACACTGCAAATATTTTTCTGTATATGCAAATGTTTTTCTGTATCAACGCCTTAGAGCTCCTTTATATAAACACTGTATATATATTTTTTTTTCTTCTCTCTTTCGAAACAATGATACAGTTATAGTAATTTTATCTATTTCGTAAAAAAACTTATCATTGTGCGTGTGCTCTATTTAAATACTTTACATTATTTTGGGTTGAACCATGATATGGGTGTGTCTGTGCGTGGTTGGAGGTGTGTGTATGTGGTTGAGTGTGTGCACGTGGATGAGTTAGTGTGCGGTACACGCGCGCGTGTATTGTTTAGTTATTTGTGTTTGTCTGAAGAATATGAGGTATTCATCAATATCATATGAGCTCCCTCGTGGAGACGTAATGAGCTCCTTTATGGAGACAATATGAGCTCCCTCGTGGAGACTTTATGAGCTCCTTTGTGGAGACTACATGAGCTCCCTCGTGGAGACGATATGAGCTCCCTCGAGGAGACTTGGTATGCATTTAATATTCTTGTTTATATCTCTTTAAGATCTATAATGTTTGGTTTATGTTTAAGTGCTGTCTGGGGCAAATTATTTGTATAGGGCCCCATTTCTCTCTCTTTCTCTTCTTTCGTTCTTTAAAATAACAACAACAACAACACAAAAATGTCCTATTGAACATTTTTCTAGTTCTTGTCAAATTTGGAATGGGATATGAAGGACTTTTAAAAAATCCATATGGACGTGGTATCACATGAAAGCATGAAGTATGGGGATCATTTTCCAATCATTATTTTACTGCTAGTCTTGTTTTAGAGGGTCCGATTTTGCAGTAAGATTTTTAAATGTAATCTTTAAGTTAAAAGATTGTAACTTTACCAAGTTTTTATCGATTTAGCTGATTAATTGTCTTTCTCTTGGCAGGACATATACCAAACTTGTCTGGTTTTTATAAAAGAATCCAAGCAAAAGTCATTGGCCTCCCTACTGTTGGATTTTTGCTTTCCTGCCACCCTGCGGGCCCAACATTGCCATAAGAAAAACTTTTTAAAATGTCCAGCAATACACTATTTCTAATCAAAAACATGATAGGTGTTTTTTTTTTTTTTTTTTTTTTAAATGAGTTCTTTATGCGGGAGCCTTCTTTGCTGCTCAAAAATGTTAAATGGATATTCAGGTCCCTTCAAACTCATCCCTCTCTTCCACACTATATTCTAATCATCCTCACATTAGGATTTCACATTGAACTTAAGAATATTTCTGGGTGGCTCCCACAAAAGTGCTGTAATTTGTGCTGTTGCTGTATTATTTTTTACCAGAATCTGGTAACTTTTAAAAAATACCCTAAAGAACAATGTGTCCACATCTGCCTATAATCGCAGTTTTACTGTTTCCAATAATATCAAGTTTCAAGTCAATAGGTGAGAGGATGCATTTCTTTTGGGCAGCATTTACAATGCTCATGTACACATTTGCAAAAAAAAAACAATCATTTCAAATTTGAAGTCAATAGGTGAGAGGGTGCATTTCCCTTAGGTAATGCATCCTCTCACCTCCAAACAACCAGGAACATAGTCATCCCCATGTTTCCAATTTCCATGTTGTCGAAAAGAAACATTCCCACATTCTGTGTAATTTTTAACTACATCATAGCAAGTTTCACTCTACCTCAAAGTCCACTGCAACATTCATCTTGTGCACTCATAACATACATTCATTTGAAGCCAATACCTCAATTTGAATTCAAGTTGTTCACTTTTATAATTGCATGATTCTGGCATACAACTCGTCAAATGCCCTGCAGAAGGGCCTTACCTGATGCGTTATACACACAAAAAAGGTACTTTTTTTAGATAATCACATTTTTGATGTTCGAATGTCTCTGTAAAATGAAGTTCTTAATTTTCTGGGCTAGAAATTTATCTCCATGTAGTCAATATTATTGTACACTGTTCTTCAGAATTTGAATCAATAATCTTATGATAGTTTTTACGCTACACTCACTTTTATGCTAAGACCTTTCTGCCAGGAACAATTACCTAAGCTAAGGCCCTTCTGCAGGGCAACCAACGAACTGTGCACGTCTCATGTAAAGTGCTCATTCAGAGCATACATGCTTTTCTTAGACAGCATAAAAAATGACAGCATCTATGACATGACACCAAAGACAGGAGATTTCTCATTGGCATTTGATCATATTAAACTCATTTCCACAAGAGATATATTATTACCTTTCGCTTTCTAGCAATATCAGGATGGAACTTTACCAATGCAATTCAGCTGTCTGTACCTTTGGCCCAATAATCATTGTCATGAAATTTCATAGTCATTTAAATGCCCACTCAACTCAAAATTATTGTGCCATAATTGAGCAAGAACAAAGAACCAGGACGCAAACTAATGCGGTGTACTCAAAGCACTTTGTCGGAAACTTGAAAGCATATCTTCTTATCAGTCCACCAATCTACTCTCTGCTATACCAATACCCAACCCTAGTTCCGACATCTCTGGATCGAGGATGGTTTGATTAATATTTGTAAATTATTTTTCATCTGACGCTCGGTCAGAGTAAGTAGTGTAACCTTATATCGAGTTACATTCACACCAACCAAATGGTACTACAGAGACTCCAACCCCAAGCACCTTCTGATCTGGAGATTCTCCCTCCTGAAACCCCTAGCAAACGGGAGACCCAAGTTTATGTGTGCGAAGCGCGAAGTTCCTAGAGTTATAGATGCTCTCTGGTGCTATCTAAGGCTTATTTTTGCAATATACGATAGCAATAAGTAAGAAATCCTTTTCAACGGGAGACATTGAGCCAGGGCGGGAGAAATTAAATCTCAAACGGGAGAACGGGAGATTTTGCAAAAGTGGGTTTTCGGCGGGAGATCTCCCGTCGAAAACGGGAGAGTTGGAGTCTCTGGTACTATAGGCTTTTACAATTTTTTGGACATCACATAGCATGGCAACGCAGAACAGTATCAAATTAATAGTAATAATATTTATTCATTTATTTATTTATTTATTTATTTATTTATTTATTCATTCATTTATTTGTTTATCTATTCATTTATTTATTCAGTCTTCTTTCAACAGGGTGCCCCCATCAGTAGGCAGGTACTGCTCTTACTGGGGGCCCTGCACAAACAAACATTACAGTTGACAAAACAATGACATATACATCAAATACAACATACTGTACGTGGACAAGTACAGTTCTTCCCCTGAGTCCCAAACAATTACACAATGACTATACACTACAATTATACACATATGTACTAATCAAACAAACGATAATATATGTATATATATATATATATATGTATGTATGTATAGAATATACATAACCATTATGTTTGTTTGTTTGATAAGTACTTTATTTTCTGCAAATCAATATACCTAAGTCACATAATAATGAACATGACAGTGAGAAATATACAAAGTGAATTTAAAACAGAGTCGTTTGACTTGCATAAACAACGATATGATAGGAAATTAATGATATAATATACAGTATGCATGTCTATGCAGCAGGGATTACAATAACAAGCTTATTGTAGTTAAGAAGCGATTATGCAGAGGGTCGCCATTGTAAGCATTGCTTGAAAAAATGGCCGGCCATACATACATACATATGTATGTATATAGAGTATTGATTATTTACAAACATGTTTTATGCTTTTTATTCACTTATTTATTTGTATATTTATAGATTGATTGATTGATTGATTGTTCATTCGTGTACACACATTGTTTGAGTGTATAATATAAAATATGATTAACATATACATAGATGTTATGAAATTCTAACGCTTTAAATGGTAAAATAGAGTCCTCTTTGTCTTAATTTTGCGCTTTATTCGACCCTATAATCATTTCGAACTCGCCCTTTGTGGACCAAAGATAACCTCTTCTTCTTGAAAAGGGCAAAAGTACAGATACAATGTACTGCAACTTCGAGTATAGATAAAGTACTCCTGAAATTGGTGTAGGAAGTTACGCTCTGACATCGCAGGAGCTTATATTCTGTCAAAGGAAGGAGGTGTAAAGATGGCGTCTGACCCAACTCCTGTTCGCATCATCATCTGGTGTCTGCCGAGGACGATCTCCACGGCGCTTGTCAAATGTCTCAGCACCATTGAGGGACTCGAAGTCTGGTTCGAGCCATTCTGTTACAGCGCATTGGCGGCACGCACGTATAAGTTCGCCTGCGGTCGGGATGCACCACTGGTCTACGAAGGTAACGAGGAGGCGCTCGCTTCGGCTGCGGCGATTCTGTCCAGCGTGATTGGCTCCAAGATCGATGCAGATCGTATTGCGTAGGTTGATCGAAGTTTTTTTTTTTTTTTTTTTTCTCGATAGCATACATTCATTTACACTGAAGATCGAGGCAGGTCATATCGCGTGATCGAAGTTTTTTTTTTTTTTTTTTTTTTTTTTTTGATAGCATACATTATTTACGTTAAGTTCTGCATATGTGTGATCTCATGACTGGCTAAAAATTATGTGATAGACAAGTCATTGTATATCTCTTTTGGCTCTAGACAGCTTATTTACTCGATAATTATTCTATTATGACACTATGCTACCGTAATTTTTTTTCTTTAACACTTGAAAAATAGTAGATTGACTGTAATTTTTTTTGGTGATTGTTCAAGCACAAAACACACACACAAACATATTATTTTTATCAGATCACTATGATACTAAAATTTGTTTTAGTTAGAATAGTTACATAATAGTACACTGACTGAGAATTTTTGTGATCTTTTTAGAATAATCATATCTGCTTAGCACAACATAATGCACTTTTGCATGTGCGTACGCATACACACACACCATTTGCACACACACAACACTTTTTCAATTGCATGATACCAAGGCAATACCAAGGTAATTATGGAGACGAATAAAAGAAAAAGAATAATATTCGCATGCACTCAATCTTGCACGTACAAACATACACTGCATCATTGAGTCAAGTTTATAAAGTTATCTTTTTTTAGGATTCGAGAGCTAACTTCATGATAAAGTGTGCAAACAGGCCCCTTTTACTGCATGTTAAATTTTGTAGTTACCTCAATAACTGTGAGTAATGACGGCTGATTGGTTAGTCTAGATAAAGCTAACAACATGCAAACTGCAATAATTACATGCGTTTGCGATTGGTCTACACAAGTTTACACAATTGGACTCTGTAAAGCAGTAATCAGAATTTCTTCCTACTTTGATCCTACAATGATTGAACATTGTAGTACAAAGTAATTTCTATGTGAGTGTGAAATTAATCGTTTTTCATAGCTATAGTTAAAGAGATGCACCGAAGTATTGTATACAAACAAGTATGGGACAGGCGGGCGTGAAGCCGATATCCGCAAATGACTTGGCAATCAATAATATGAATTTCTAACGTTCATTTAAATCAATGAAGGCTCATTCTAATTGCATATGATTTTTTTTTTCTTCATGCTCTTTGTCCCTTCTTCAGATATGCAACGGTAAAGAAAGATTTAGAATCGGCCCGTGGGAAGTATGTCTTGGTGAAAGATATGGCGTTTGCAGTGCGGAAGGATTCAACTCGCGCGTATATTCCAACCGGCTTCAGGCACGTTTTTCTCGTCCGTCACCCGGTGAGGGCTTATTCGTCTTATCGCAAAGCTTATTTGAAGATGGCCAATCTTCTCAGGGATGAAGGAGAAGAAACAAACGACCTCTCTTTCGACTTGGAGGTCGACGATGTTGCCCTCCCGTCGAAGACGTTTTACAAGGACTTGTATTCTCTGTGGAAATACGTGCGCGAGTCCGGTCTCGATGCGGACCCGATTGTTCTCGACGCCGACGATCTGTTGGCGAGACCTTCCGAAGTGTTGTCAAAGTTTTGCCGACTGGTTGGGCTCCCGTATTCCGATTCCTTGCTCCAGTGGGATTCGTCAACGGCCGTAGCCGACTCATGGAAGGCACCCGGGAAGGCGGTGGCGAAAGATTTGGTCACCATGTACGAAACGGCCATGAAGAGCAGCCGTTTCATGCCGCTCTCAGAGCCCACCCCGCGAGGCCAGCTACCAAACGACGTTGTGCGACTTTCTGACGCGTCGATGAAGTCCTACGAAAAGCTTCAAAAGAGTAAACTGTAACTCTGTTACAGTTTACAAATTCTGTACAAATTCTGTACAGATGGTGTTATCTTTCTCATCGAACTGTGTTATAATCTTCGATGATAGAACGTCTACTAAAAACAATTCACAAATTCACAACTCTTTTTAGATATGAGAATGATTAGACATGCGAGTTATTTTGTTGATAACTTGAATTATGGTGATACTGATTTCTTGACAACAACACTTATGTGTGAGTGATTGTAGCAATTTTGGTGGAACGCATCAGTGAAAGTTTGTGGAAAATCGGACAATCCGTTCAGAAATTATGAATTGTGAAAGTTTCTACCCAGTAACTGCTGGGTGAGGAGACTACAGTTTATAATGAAGCATGAGAAGAAATAAGGAACATAAAAGAGAATATCACACACACACACACACACACAAATAAATAAAAATTGCATGTACCCTGGATTTATGACTGACATGTAGCCATAGCCATAGAAAGACCAATGGTCTGTTGATCCCCAAGAAACTGAAATAATTGTTTTATGTTGTGTTTGTCTATTGTGAAATTGTTTTAATTTGAACATTCTTTCCTGTAATTACTATTGTTCCAATGTTCTATGTATAGTTCCTGTATTCTTTGTAAATGCTTTTTATCAGGATGTGGAAATAAATGAAGTGAAAAAAAAATGAAATGAAATGTATTTAGGGTAATATTATTCCCACTGCCTTCTGAAAGAGGTAAGTCAAGTGTTCTTTTATAAAGCGAGAAAAGTGAAAACATGTTGAATTTTCGCTATACTTTATGATAATAATAATAATAATAATAATAATAATAATAATAATAATAATAATAATAATAATAATAATGATATTGATAATGTCTTATTTAACCAGGGTAGCCTCTTCAGTGTTTTCACTGCTCTACCAGAGGAAACTGCCATTATTATTACCCTATCAGCGTTTCCAGGTACCCATTTATACACCTGGGTCGAGAGGAACATCATAGTGAGTAAAAACATCTTGTCTAAGGACGAGTAAGCAGTATAAGTAATGCAAATAGCGTGACCCTACGTATATTATTTGATATTAAAAAGGTCTCGTGCAACCCACGCACTCTGTAAAGTCTATTATGATAGCCAGGCAAAAAAACAAAAACAAAAACAAAAAACCAAAACAAACAAAAACACCTCAGCTGCCATTATTCCATTGGGTTGACTCTGCGGCCACCCAAACTCTCCGCATGATGGCGTCTAACCAAGCTTCTGTTCGCCTCATCGTCTGGTGTCTCCCGAGGACGATCTCCACGGCGCTCGCTAAGTGTCTCAGCGCCATCGAGGGACTCGAAGTCTGGCTGGAACCATTCTGTTACAGCGAAACCGCCGCCAACGTGTACAAGCAGGCTGTCGGCGCGGACCTGCCCAAGGTGTACGGCGGCAACGAGGAGGCAATCGCTTCGGCTGCTGAAATTCTGTCCGACATCGTGGGCTCCAAGATCGAGGCAGACCGTATCGCGTAGGTGCACAGCCGGTTCATTCCTCATGTATTATTTCATAATAGTCAACTCGAGGGGGGGGGGGGGATTTACCTCAAATGTACTTGTGGATTAATGCAGAAATAGTGTTAGTATACATACAAGGAGGTGAACACCAACCTCCTTGGTATGCTTTGGTATAAACCAGTGCAATTTGAGGAAAATCGGATAATCTGTTCAAAAGATATGAACGTTTAAGCCTAATTTAAAGGATGATTAAAAAAAAAATAAGGTTAAATCTATCTTGTCTATGTATGACGTCATCTCTGAACAAGAAAACTACTAGAAGAAAGCTAAGTAAATAGATAAAATAAATCAATGAATAAATGTTATTTTGTGTTCACTAAATATATATATGCATGCATATCATAATTATCATATCATATCATATTGAATAGGTGTACAGACACCCTGCAATATATTTGCAATGTTCAAACCATGCCAAGTAAATCACGGGGGGGTGCTATAATTAGCAACGAAGATGAGTGTGGATGTTTACAGCAGCGGTTCTTCAAAGAACACTGGTATAGTTGCTGTATCACTCGCGTGGTCGTGTGCATGCTTGTGACTACGGGAAATATTTTCTTGCAGAAAATGTGACTTTCACTGATTCGTTTTTCTGTGATCTATAAAGTATCTGTAATCTCTTGTTGACAGTTCTCAGTCATCAAAAGGCCCAAAACGGAGAGATTAGGTAAAATTACCAGGTACTCATCTGTCATGATAATATCCGTTAAAAGCGGAAATGTGGTACATAGCTTTGTTCAGGTCAAAAGGAAACTCACGAGTCAACATGGTCAAAGGCATCATTGTTTTTCTGATTCGCCCTTTTGCAAAGAGGCCAGTTAGAGAGCCCTGTGTAGTTTGTGACTAAAATGTCACCGTTGTCTTTGTAATATTTGTAACAAATGTGAAATTTTAAAATATGTATTATCATTGTTATTATAAGTAGTAGTTGTATTATTATTATTATTATTATTATTATTATTATTATTATCATCATCATCATCATCATTGTCATTATTATTATCATTATTTATTAAATTTTGTTCATTCATTCATTCATTTTTCCATTGAAATGAAATGTCTACAACCCCGTTCAGCTATCTTCATATCAAACTTGAACATGGAAATCAACTTTAAAAGTATCTTTCCTGCCTATTTCCAAGGTGTATGCCTTTGTAGATATTCCACTCTTTAGTAACCTGGTCAATACAGTTGCACTCTCACTGTGATAGAATTTAATGCATATGTATTCCTTTAACCTGCGTGCTGAAGCCTTGCCTAACATTGCAAGATCACATAAAGAATGTATGTGATCTGGATTCCAAATAAGTCTTGAAATGCATTGAGTATGCACAGGTAGATAGAATATCAATTGCTATATGTAGGCATAAATGCCGATACTACGTCCAAAAAGGGAAGACAGTAGTAGCTATACGGCCATAAATTTGAATAGGCCTACATTAATGAACTAGCCTGTCGTTATCACATTACATGAACAAGGAAAGGATGTCCAAAAATGGTATCTTGTTTGCAGAGCTATTATCAAAAATGCGGAAGATTGTATAAACGAGTGCTAAGTATCTCGGCGGCGATGGCGCCACGTTATAGTTGTACTACATATAATTACGTCATCAACGTGTATAGTTTGTGTGTCCCTTTTGCAAACCTGAAAATTAGATTCTTTTCATTGGCTGGTATACTGTAGAGGTCGGTTATTCAGACTATTCCTCAGAATGTGGAAACTTCGTGATTGAGCGGGAAACGATGCCAGATTTTCTGTGGATATATTTAGACCACGAAGAAAAAATCTGACTGTTATTCTCTATACAAAGAGGGAGCGTATTTTTTAATGACATTTGGTTACTTGTTCATTTCTTCTTCTTGAAGAAATGATTTCAATTTTCTCGAATGTTTTCATTTTTCTCGAAGGTGTCAACCAACCCCACCCCTATTATGCTCGTTTGTATACAGTGCCTAATGTGCCCGTATATGGCTGCCATTTCGACCTCGTCATTCTCGAGAAGTTCAAATTTTAGAATGAACAGGTGGACCTACACAGCGAAATAAATAATCTTCATCATGAAGCCCAATCTACTCTAAGCTGAAAAGACACGCATACACTGCCTCAAGCTAACTAAATCTAATACAAGGCTTCTTTTAAATTGAATACACTTATTTGGGCATGGTTGCCTTTTCACTAATTCAAATGACCGACGAGGAAAAAATAATAATGTCGTGATTGCAACATGCATTTCGGAAACAATGAGATAAATTCCTTTCTGTTGCATCATAACACTGCAAAAAAAAAAAAATAGTTTCAATCTTTTTAAGCGAATTCAATGGTGCATTTCTTTTTAAATTACAGTATGATACACAATACTGATCTACATGCAAGTCATTTCGATCAATGTTCGACATGCGGTAGGCCTATATTTCCCCCTTTCAAACCTCGAAAATCAAGTGTTGAAATGACAGGAAGATTATTCCGCTCAAATTTCTCATGACCTCTTTTGTTGTATGGCCATCATGGTTGCAGGTTTTCAGCAGTCAAGAAAGCGTTGGAATCGACAACTGCTAAGTACGTGTTGGTCAAGGATATGGCGTTTGGTGTACGAGACGAAGAGAGCCGCGCCTACGTCCCAGCCGGGTACAGACACGTGTTCCTCATCCGTCACCCAGTGAGGGCTTATACAGAAAAGCAGCCTTCAAGCGGCTCATGTCCATGGGCAGGTTGAAGGGGAATGCCCGGAACTTGGAAACGTTCGACTTAAGCGGGGTAGAAAATTGCATTCTTCCCTCGAAGACGTTTTACAAAGATCTGCATTCTCTGTGGGTATACGTGCGCGAGTCCGGCCTCGACCCAGAACCGATATCATTGTCCTCGACGCCGACGATCTGTTGGCGAGACCTTCCGAAGTGTTGTCGAAGTTTTGCCGACTGGTTGGGCTTCCCTATTCGGATTCCTTGCTCCAGTGGGATTCGTCAACGGCCGTAGCTGACTCATGGAAGGCACCCGGGAACGCAGTGACGAAAGAAATGGTCACCATGTACGAAACAGCTATGAAGAGTAGCTGTTTCATGCCACTTTCCAAGCTCGCAACACGCGACCAGCTACCCGCCGACGTTGTACTACTTTCGGACTCGTCGATGAAGTTCTACGAAGAACTTAAAAAATACAAACTGTGATTATTTTCATGACATTTCATTCATTTTCATATTCTTAGATGAAGATCAGCTAAATATAAAAACCGCAAATTGGATATCTTTGAATAAACTTACTGGTGATAAATCAAATTACAAGGTATACCGGTGAACCACATAAAAAGAGACATGGAGGGGGCATTAAAAAAAAAAAGCAACCTTCTTCCGTCTGCTTATAGGTACCGTCTGTCCTTTCCGCATAGATAATAGATGTTAGAAATTTTATGGCTGACTTCCAAAGCTAAAGCTAACTATACATGTCACAATATTTTCGGATCCTAGTAGATCGATGGAATCATATCGTAGGCATACATTCAATTGTGTAAGGGATAAAATGATTCTATTCTACGTTGCACCCTGTGAATTAAACGTCTTTAACCCTTCTTGATGGAGTTAGTGACGAATCTTATTTTCTTACAGTGTCTTATGTCTAATTCACCCAATCATCCGTTTTCTATGCACATCGAATAATACACCAATTGTTTGTTTGTTTGTTTGTTTTTTGCATCCCTGCCAATCTCCCCTAAATGGTATTGATGGTACAGTCCTCAATCTATACACACTATGCTATCTGTGCCCTACATTAGAATACAGTAGTCCTGAGGCCCCAGATCAAAGGCTTTGAAAAACAGTGTCAAAGCCTTAAGGGGAATCAAAAATTTCCCCTTTGGAACGAATCTCCTTAAGATACGTCGTTTTCAGCCATATGTTCCCCTATGGACGCTTTTAAAGCAGAGTGTTCAAATACGGCGGACATGTTTTCTGCCATCTCTGGAACACCGTCGACATTTTCCAGCTTCATAGTCGTCAACCCCTAGGTCAGGATGCATTATAGACAAATTCAAAAGATCTCCCAAGACGATTCCAAGGTAGTCCGTTGAAAAAAGAAAAGAAAAGGCGAGAGTGAGGCCGGTTGTCATAATGCTTAAGAGAGCAAACTCCGTCCGTTTGGTAATAAGTTCGTTCTCTCTTCGCTCGTTGGCAATCTTTTTGCACCCTACATTTTATCGCTATCGTCGAAATTTGCATGCAAATCCCCACCCATTTACAAAGGGTATGAACCGTCTGGCTGGGGTAGTCTTAAATGCTTCGATGTTTTAGCATCTGAGATGGCCGTAATATTAAGAGGTTTTATTATGAGTTTTTGTCATTGTCTACAACCGGGAGCCCCAACAAAGAAAAACAGCTAGGGCAACTCCATGCTGCAGTCGACGGAGCCACTGTCCGGCATACATCGTACTTCAGTTAAGAGCGCCCCCTTTTGACATCGCTGTGTGTAGCCAACACCTGGATCCAACACCAGATCGGGGATGAATTTCATTATTTGTTTCAGTGTCCAATATTTGAAAATGATCGTAAACAAGCCATGAAGAAATTTTTTTGGAAACGACCTAATGTATATAAAATGGATCTTTTATTTAACCACTCTACGCAAACAGTGTTGCAACTGATTGACAAATTGCCCTACATCGACGTAAATAAGCACTGAATTGATCAGTGTTTTAGTAGTAGCCATGATAAAAAATCATGGGCGTACATACTCGAGCAGGATTCGAACCTACGACCTCCTGATCACCGGACAGGCGTCATCTCCACTAGACCACCGAGCTTTCGCCCGACAGCAAGTGTTGGTTCTAATCCTTATAGCATGCAGCAGGTACTGCTTTGTTATTCAAATTCATGAAATTCTTCCGTCGAGATGTTTTCATTGCAACTGATTGACAAATTGCCCTACATCGACGTAAATAAGCACTGAATTGATCAGTGTTTTAGTAGTAGCCATGATAAAAAATCATGGGCGTACATACTCGAGCAGGATTCGAACCTACGACCTCCTGATCACCGGACAGGCGTCATCTCCACTAGACCACCGAGCTTTCGCCCGACAGCAAGTGTTGGTTCTAATCCTTATAGCATGCAGCAGGTACTGCTTTGTTATTCAAATTCATGAAATTCTTCCGTCGAGATGTTTTCATTGCAACTGATTGACAAATTGCCCTACATCGACGTAAATAAGCACTGAATTGATCAGTGTTTTAGTAGTAGCCATGATAAAAAAATCATGGGCGTACATACTCGAGCAGGATTCGAACCTACGACCTCCTGATCACCGGACAGGCGTCATCTCCACTAGACCACCGAGCTTTCGCCCGACAGCAAGTGTTGGTTCTAATCCTTATAGCATGCAGCAGGTACTGCTTTGTTATTCAAATTCATGAAATTCTTCCGTCGAGATGTTTTCATTGCAACTGATTGACAAATTGCCCTACATCGACGTAAATAAGCACTGAATTGATCAGTGTTTTAGTAGTAGCCATGATAAAAAATCATGGGCGTACATACTCGAGCAGGATTCGAACCTACGACCTCCTGATCACCGGACAGGCGTCATCTCCACTAGACCACCGAGCTTTCGCCCGACAGCAAGTGTTGGTTCTAATCCTTATAGCATGCAGCAGGTACTGCTTTGTTATTCAAATTCATGAAATTTGAATTTGAATTATTTACGTCGATGTAGGGCAATTTGTCAATCAGTTGCAATGAAAACATCTCGACGGAAGAATTTCATGAATTTGAAGAGCAAACAGTGTTGTTGAAATTAGTAAAGTTTTGTAAGGTAATTGTAGATTTTTTTGATAAACTTTGAAAAGATTTTCTTGTGTGTGATTATGAGCATTTATAAATTAACCCTGTTAGAGGGTGATGTTTTTTCTTTTTTTTAGCTAACATGTATTGCAGGCACAGTGCCTGTTATAGAAAGTAGATAGTCTGATGTATTCGTATATTCATCTCTATTCCATGTACATGTATATATCTTCATTGCATGTTTAGTTTGTCATTTAGATTGTTATTCTTGCCAGTTTGTATCCTACATGTATTTATTTTTTACTCACATACCCCAGGAGGGTGATTGAGTTAATAAACTACAACTACAACTACAACTACAACCAAGACCTTTTTATGCTCATGCGCAAATTGGAACTGTAAACTGGCTTATTATACAAGGGAGGTTTCGTCTTACCTCCCTGATTATACTCTTTGGTGAAGAGCCTATTCAATATCCGTAGTATCTGTAAGATGACGAAACCAAAAATATTTTAGAAAGACAAATGATAAACCACGACAAAAAGATTTGAAATTCATCATTGTAAACACAGAGCAATATAAACATGAATTCATTTTTGTGAGCACCCTCTTAAGGGGCTTGGAATCACTTCCCAACAACAATAATCAACAGCCCATCTCGAGAAGTCTTCAGAAGTAAGATAGAACATTAAAAAAATTAGATAATTAAGAACATTCTTCAAAAGTTTATCGGCACGTTGAGAAACGGTCGATAAGGCCAATTACTCCCCAGTAGCCCCTTTCCAGGAGTCGGTAGAATTGGCGATAAAAGAGGGATGGCTCATCTCGGGCGGACGTCTTTTCTGCTGCTCTTTATTCTCACTGGGGTACGCTCGATGATCTCTCTTTCTGCTTGATTGCATGCCAATGTAAATTACTGAATTCGTATTCCGAAACATGATAATTTCCCTGCAGTGATTGTGTGAAATACTTGATCGATGGTCAGTCCTGTCTTTCTTCTTTTTCTTCTTCTCCTGTTTCTCCCATTCTACTTTTTTTTTTTTAAATATTCTTGTTCATGTTCATGTTTTATTTTCATTTCCAATCAATGTACATAGAGAATACAAACGTCAAATGATAAGATATCTTGAAACATTCGTTTCATCCTCCTCCTCTTTTTTTTTTTCTTCTCCTTCTTCCTCCTCATCTTCTCTTGGGACAGATAATGACTTAGACGAATTATACTATCATGAATATGTGCAACATCCTAACGCAACAACGGCCGAGTACAAATTTTCTGCTCGCGGTGGTTCAGTCTTTTTCGACTTGAGCCCTCTACGGTCAGTGCTGACATAGTTACTCTTAACAAACTTATCAATCTGAAAAATCTAATAATGAAAACTTAGGTAGTGATCAAGTTACTAATGATTGTGATGATGGCTATGTTGATAATAATCCATATTGGTATTATTATTTGGTCGATCAGAGGTGGCAGAAAAAGCATTGCAGGCATTAATTTCGTTGTGTGTTTTTCTTCTGTGAATGTGATTAATGATTTTAAACAGAGCAAAAGAAAACAAGAAATAAACAAGAAGATTTACATTTTTTCATGCGTAGCGTTGTTAACGATTTCTTGTGAAATACATTTCACTGATTGCTCCCTGAATAATTAAGAGCAAAAGAAAAACAATAACGATGTAATAGGGATCAACATCACACTTGAACCATCTATACGGCTTTGTCGGCAGCCATTTGAATCATGATAGTTACTTATACATATCCTATTCATGGATTTATTTGGTCTATTTTTTGTTTTCATTTGGAGGATTTGGTAACGAGATATTTAAATCCTATTATCATTGTACACGCATCATAGTCTTTATAGATAGAAGGAGGTAGAATCCATTAGTTCTTGTCATGGCAGGCTAGTCTGGGGGCTAGCTTCATGATTAGAAATTATTTGCTCGTATCGCAAAATGAGTTGACTTTATTTTTGTTGACTGGAGATGCTTGCGATTAAAGTTGCAAAAAAGAAAAAAAGAAGGAAAGAGAGAGAGAGAATATATGGGATATTTTTAAACATGGCTCACAAATATTCCTTGTTATGTTACAAATAATATATCACTGGAAAGGATTTATTTTGTCTATCTTGCTGATGATGGACTCACTTAGGTAGCGTTAAGAAAAGGCGATTAGCCTGTTTTGCAAGGAAATCTCAAAATATTTGCTCGAATTTTGAGACATGTTTATAACAGGAATCATGAAGTACCGTGCAGAGAGTCGACCTCGAAGTGTTAGAAATACACAAGAGATTTACACGTTAAGTAGAGACTTCATTTCCTTTTTTTTTTCAATGAAAAATACACATCTATCTGACTGAGTATTTAATCATACATCTGTTAAGTACAATTATTCCTATAGAAACTGCGCAATATAAATTTACAATTACAGCATTTCTACACTTACTGAATTAACGTGCGCCCTACATATTATTTGAGGGTAAAGTTAGGAATAGTTAATGCACGCAGGGTAAAAGGTATAATTATACTGAACGTGGGAGTATAAAGGATAAGGTATATAGAAAATTAAGATATATATCTAAGCCTGTTTCGGAATGTGCATAATGAAAAAAATCGCAAAATATTTGAAAATGAAATCTCGTTTTATTGACATTGATCTAAAACGATCTATATCTGGGCAGGGCTGGTGTCTTATGGAAAATGTATGTGATTAATAAGCCGGTCCTAAACAGGAAAAAAATGTTTAAAGTTGATATGCCTCGGGCAAACTTCATGGAATTCTTGGAGGCCAATAAATCTGATTCTCCGTTATCATGATCCTTATCGAGTACTGAATGTGGCAACATCCAGCTAGCCCGCAGCTCAGAACGAAATCGATACACACCTTTCGAAGAAAATCACAAGTATGCTATAATAATAATTCGTCTCGTTCATTTCTCATTATTTTTATTCTGTCTGTATATGTTGTTTTCATTTTCTTCTTTTTTATATCCTCCGCTTCCTCCTCCTCCTCCTTCTTCTTTTGCTAATTCATTTCCTATCATTTTGTATTCTTTCTGGGGTTTTTTTTTGTTGTTGTTGTTGTTGTTGTTGTCTGGACATTTTCTGAATGCAATACTGCAGTAAAGAAGCAAACTTGATATATCTTGATAAAGAACAACAACAACAAAACTTTTGACGTGTCGAGGTACAGATCAAGACCTGTTTCTAATCTTCCAAGTTTTG
This sequence comes from Diadema setosum, assembly GCF_964275005.1. NCBI lineage: Eukaryota > Metazoa > Echinodermata > Echinoidea > Diadematoida > Diadematidae > Diadema > Diadema setosum. Next base: position 5,677,574 of record NC_092705.1, read on the forward strand.
TTTTGTCTTGTTTTAACAATAAGACTGGAAAGACTTGCACTTTGACTACAGCTCACCTGTCTTCTACACCCTTGCTTACTTACGTCTACATCATCAGTTAATTCAAATCAAGCCTGCATCTCCTGTCAATGGTGGGAAAATGTTACAATATTCAGTGGTTTTTTTTTTCTTCTCTCTGTTGGCAAACAGGAACAAACAAAAAATCACTATCAGTGTCAAACTTACAAAACTCTAAACACAAACCTACAAATTCTGTGCACACATTTTCATTATAAATGCTACAGCAGAATCTCACACACACACACTACAGACCAACCTGTACACAAATTCACACACATTAACAAACACTTCACACCTTTACATACACTCAACACCAGCTGCTACACCAAATCTCACACACACACTACAGACCAACGTAATTATAAACTCACCAAAAAAAAAACCCAAAGAAACACTCCACACCTTTACATACACTCCACACTTACTACTACATCAAATCTTACAGACAATACACAATTGCACGGAGTATTATGAATTACACAATCAATCAGAAATCAAACCTCAAAAAAAAAAAAAAAAAGGTGGAAATTAATAAATCTTGTCATGTTCAAATGTATTCATCACACCAGGGATGTAGCCACCTCCCTGACCACACTGTACCTGAATATCTTGCCATTGGAATATGCATGCGAACCCCTGAATGTTCTCTTCGTCAAAAATACCTTTGCCAAAACCAACACAAAATTTGAAACAAAATACACATTTTTTTTTTAATATTCTGGGGAAATATCATTTAACAACCTAGGACATTTTTGGTCTGAGTAAATCTGCAAATTAAGAGATAGAATTTGTTTTACATTGTTGTTTTTTGTGTGTAAATATGCATCTTTTATCGTTGTTATTACCAACTGAATAATTAGGATTGATTCTGGTATACAATGGCTTATAATCTTAAAGGGAACGCAAACCCAAAGAGCAATGTGGATTGAGTGAAAGCAGCAATATTAGTAGAACACATCAGTGAAAGTTTGAGGAAAATCGGACAATGGATGCAAAAGTTATGAAGTTTTGGCGTTGGAACCGCTGGATGAGTAGACTACTAGAGGTTATGACGTATGAGTGGACAACAATATAAAGAAAATATAAAGGGAATTTCACAAAAATTAATTTTTTTCATGAAAATTACATATTCCATCAACTTGATACTGACATTTGTTTTGGGTAGCAATCATTCCCCCTGCTTTCTGAAAGCCGTTAGTCAAGTGCTCTTTCATAATGCTAGAAAAGTGAATATTTGTGGAATTTTCCTTATGTTTTCTTTATATTGTTGTCCACTCATACGTCATAGCCTCTAGTAGTCTCCTCATCCAGCGGTTCCAACGCCAAAATTTTACATTTTCATAACATTTGCATCGATTGTCCGATTTTCCTCAAATTTTCACTGATGTGATCTACTAATATTGCTACTTTCACTCAGTCCACATTGCTCTTTGAGTTTGCGTTCCCTTTAAGAATTTCCAGGATACTTTCCATGCTAACGCAGTCAACCTGTATACGTATTGTATATCATATCATTATATTTAGTACTTTAAATTTTTGTGTTTATTTGTTGTTCATACTTGCTAACATAATTTGTATATTGCTATTTCAGCTTGTACACCATAGTACTTTTTATGTGGATCCCTTTGTAAAGAAGTCCTTTACTGAAAGGGTTCTTCACCCTGTGAATTGAGATGAACACAGAGTGAACTATACACACAACACACACACACACACACACACACACACACACACACACACATTCTTGTCACAGCATACTCTTGTAGGACACCCACAGTAAGTTCGTCCCACAAACATAATACTAAATAAAGCCAAAATCTATTGTTTGCAGTTGTGGGACCATTATTTACACATACGCTTGTGCAGTGGCGGATCCAGAGGGGGGCGCAACCGGCGCACGCCCCCCCTTTATTTTTCGTAAAAAACAAAAGAAATAAAAAGAAAAACAATGAAATGAAACCCGGAAGTGGCACCAGAAACATTAGTCACGCCCCCCCTTTACAGAATTCCTGGATCCGCCCCTGTTGTGAGACCATTATTCTCAGGAATTTCTTTTGTTGCTTGTCCTACAACAGTATGTCATGCCTACCCACACACACACACACACACAAACACACAAACTAAATCACTCCACACATTGTAATACACTTCAAACAAATCTACAAACACCACACTCTGACATACACTATCTAACCTACAATGTACAGACTTACACAGTGATACCCATCGTACCTATACAGACATTATCAAACCTACACAGACTAATTATCAACAACCCTCTCCCTGACAGAAAAAAAACCCTGAAAACAAAATGAAACGCCAATGTTCAAATTATGACAACTGACACAGAAATAACACAATTACACCATGTAAAGGTTCATTTCTTGAAAATAAAATATTTTTTCTTCTTCCTTTTTTTTTCTCTCATAGACCACACAAGCTTTGCTTTTTCCACTGAACAATATCCACTTGCTGTGTATAAAAATAAATTATCTGAACATATAATTTACATACTTTAGCTGTCAAACAAGCAACACTGAATACAACTATTACATTCACAACATTTTTGTTGTTGTCATCTTTGCTTAAATTAAACATTTCTTTGGATCAACATACTTATCAAGTCAAACTACCACACATCTGACTGTAGAATATTAAATTTCATGTTATCAAGTGATTTTATATATTTTCTTCTACCTTATATGAGCTTTATCACCTCTTTGCATTGTGGCAGTTCACCGGAAATATATGTTTATTTCTTTAAAAAAATGCATATATGTCTTAAAAGCTATTCTAGCACCTTCCTTTATATTCAGTTTTATTTTGCCAAGAAGGTTGTGGTATAAATTCAGTCAAGCCAAATAAAGGGGCAATGAGTTGGGAAAGAGGCAATGAAATAACATACTGTGAACAGCAGTTAACTGCTTACACAAAAACAGAGATGTGTGTTGATGCTAGAAAGGTGCTTTTACAGATCAAACTTTAACATATGTTGGAAAATATTTTTGAACCAATTACGATTATCTATACACGGTGTATATATTTTACTGTCCATGCTGTTTTAGTAATTGATCATTGGTTGTGTACCAGTGGAAAACAAAAACAAAAACAAATGGGCAATCAAATATTGCTGGTTGTCTTTCTGACATTACTATTTGTTGTTTTGTTGTTTGCGTGCTATTACTTGCTTTATCTTTTCTACAGAGCTCAATGAACTAGACACACTATAATTATCTTACTACATACTCACGGCACACACTGCTATGACCAAGCCAGCTTAGTCTTGGGTGCTAGACCCTAGGCCTTTTGACACTACATAAATTTATGAAACAGACAAAATTTGAGAAATGATAATTCCTTTCCACACAACACAATGTTTCTTAGCCTTGAAACAAATTGAACTTGAACTTGAGCTTACAACTAGACCAGCTTTTGACTCAAGGTTTCCCCACAACACATAAAAATGGGCTCACTACAACTTCAACTAAATGGTTGTCTGTTAGCAGGCCTATGGATTAATTACATTGAAGCACTGAATTCATGGTGATGATGCTGCTAACACTTTCCAAATCCATTCCACACTGAATTCTGAAATGCCCATACACTTGATACGGAGACCACCAGGTTTCCGTACAGAACAGGTTAACCTAAAGGATTCTACAATCCCTGTAGACCTGCGCAAGAGTCTCCAGATTCCCACACGCAGAAGGTTGAAGAATTAAGGCTGGTAATTGATGAGAAAATCACAAAAAAATTGCAATCACGATAATTATATCATATGCTGACAATAAACCTAGTACAAAGACATAACTATCATGCATTAGTGCAGTGAAAGTCTGATGCTGTGCACATGAATCACTAAATGTGGGAATTGCAGGACATAGAATAGTCCCATCCATTCCAAATCATGCTGGTTGTGAAATGTGATAAAGAACAATACATTGAGATAGTTTTGTACAGCATCACTTGTGACATAACCATTGCATGATTAATGATACAGTCACTTGTGTCAAAGAAGAAGGAAAAAATTTAATTTGATCCCTTTCTTGCTCTTTATACCTGACTGCCTTGGTTGCAAAATTTCCCAAAGCTGTTTTATTGATAATTTCCAACTGATTTTGAGATTTTCAAAACACTGTAGATAATCAAAGTTCCTTTTACCTTCTTAAATTGACAATTTTTGCTGTTCAATTTCTTTCTGAGTTTGTGGACATTTAAAAAATACAACCAGTTACATCCTATCTTCATCCACTAAAGGAAATGCGGTAAAATTCAGAGGCGATGGGATGGATATGAGAAAACATAGCCAGAGACAAACAAACTTGTACGTTCTGCCTCAACCAGTCTCACAACAAACACGCCATCGTACCTGGTACCATTCCTATTTTTAGTCTCAAGGCAAGTCCGACTTTGACTAACAAGCGTGGCCGAGAAGCGGACACAAACAGGATACAAAGGTTTGACAGTGGGTTGCAGATGTGTTTTTCACTTTTTGTTCAGACATCCAATCAAATGAAGGTATATGAGTGAAAATTTCTTACAAGAATCACAGACAATACATGGCAAAAAACACCTAACAACACTCACTGGCTTGTTGTACTCCTTGGCAGTAATTTGCAACATTTTACAAAAGAGTCTTTACTGTCTGCTCAACGGCATTTTATGTTTGAGAGAAGTCTGGATTACAATTGGAGTGGAGCTGCAAGTATTCTTCATGTCTTTTTCATCAAAACAGCTGGTCTAGCTTTTCACTTGTTTGTTTGTTTCCTTCTGTGTTATGGTCATCTACTATTTCATCACAAATTTAAAGACTTGAAACGACAGATATCAGTCAAAAAAGGCCTCAAACACTAAAAGGCACTTCCTATGTTGATGTCATCATTAATCCCACCAAAATATCAGCATAAAACATCACACACAGACTGTACAGAATGTGAGTTTTCCTCTACAGGCACAACTTCAGTTTGAGATTGGCATGCAGTGTTCATTCCCTACATCATTACAAGTATACGGGACTATGTACTGTATTTTTTTTTTTTTTTTATTATTCGATATAAGAATATTCTGATACAATCAAACCTGCTAACAAAGACCATACATGCGAGAACAAAAGAAAAAGATGGTCTTTACAGACAGTTCATAGCCACATGGAGACACCACAGTTCAGCAGCATGTTAAGTGCCTTGAGAGTAGTTATATATGCCTAGCGGTCTTGCATAAGGCCAGTGGTTGTTATACCAATCTATTTTTTCACACCTTACTCAATACAAACTTACACAGACGCAGCATCCGATGCTCCGACATTGATAAAAACAGCTACTGGTACATCAGCATTCCAGAGATTGCATCTATAAATGTCTTGTTACGTGGTTTTAACACTCAATCTGAAAGTGATTTATACCATACAATTTATACCCTCAGGGCAAGTTAAAACTAAACTACATCTGACACAACTTTCTAAGAAAATCACACATCCGCTCCAGACTAAGTCATCAGGTCAAATTCCCCTGGACTTTAACCTACTATTTCTTTCAAAATGAAATCAAATTGATTAGGCTATCACACCGAGTACTATGTTAGATAGTAAATATCATTCGTAAGAAGTAAATATTCTAGGAAAGAAACCTTTCTAAAGGACAATTATCATTTACCATTAAATAGACAAAATTCATACCAAGGATAACATTCAGGGCAGTGTTTAAAAAAATCCATTCTTAAAATACTCAACTTCTAATAATATAGTTTCAATAATATAGTACTAGCTAGAATAGACACACTCAAACAGCATGCAGGATGTCCGCTTGTTGTCTTGGTAACCGGAAGGATGTGGTGTGCAGCATTGAAACAGGAAAAAATGGTCTCAGATTTTCTGCATGTAGCAGATAGGGCAAGGAATAGTATCCAATTTTGTAAACGAGGGGTCCCACTAATGTGGCTACATACATACGGCCTATATAGCTTACATATATTTGTATGTCATTATACTGCTAATCTTTGACAGGAATACCACTTGGTAACCATAAAGTCACAGCCCCAATCTATTTTTGTACTTTGTGTGTGTGTGTTTTTATGAAACATCCCTAAAATAGTACAGTCCGACTTGAGCTCCGATGCAAGGCCAACATGTTACGCCACGAAAACAAACACTACAGTATATGCCTCGAAAAGAAGATGCTCGACGTACATCAACGGAGGATCCCTACACTCGCATATCGACCGGACGTCCATTCGCAAAAAACAAACAAGGATGTCCGATTATGATACGAGTGCTGGAATATCTCTCACGTGTATTCCCGCAATATTTGACGTACGCCGAGATTTCAACGAGGTCTATCGTCCTGATATTTGGGCAAAAAAAGAACCTGATCTATCATCACACACACACACTCACGCACGCATAGAGAAAGTAAAAAAAAAAAGGAGCAAAATAAAGGCAAAATGACTCTTTCTCATCTTTAAAACTGCCAGCTAAGGGGTATCTCATACTGTCTAAATTATTTCAGATTAGCTGTCACCAAGTGCAGAAAAAAAAAAGATTACATTTCTTATCAGTTAGATTGCTGCTTCTGATTACCATTTCTACACACCTTCTGCAAATTGTGCACTTCCCTCAAGCAAATAACGGGTACGCTGACTTCAAAATGTTGCCTCACTTAATCGATCGGGCATGGAACTACATTGTATGGCATTTCTTGCATTTACAAGACAAGTGAGTCTAGTGCAATTTGATAACATATATCCACTTTAAAACTTTATAATATGCCCTGTATTTGTCTATCAAATTAGATATCTTTAGATAAGGGGCAAAAGGGTGTATGGACTAATCCACAGTCAACTTTTATGTATTACATCCATGCTCTAAAACAAGGAATTTTCGCGGGGAAATTTTTTATCTAAACTCTTCATAATATAAATCATCATTCCATTTCTCGCTCACTTGTGGACTTTGATACATGAGGATGGTACATCAAATATTACACACTTCTTCTGATTTTTTGTTATTGACAACTAATTGCCAGCCCCTTTTCCTCTGACCCTTAGTGTGTTTCGCTCATTAATTGGCACAGATGTTAGGAAGCTAATCCCAAAAGAATAGAGATTACCTAATCCCTTCTCCTTAATCTCTATCTTATCACCATGGCCTTTTTGTTGGACAAAGACGCACTGCTACTTTAGTGAAATTTTTCCATCGAGATTTTTTCATTGCAACTGATTGACAAATTGCCCAACATCACTGCTACATTGTACGCTCAAAAGGGTGGGTAAACTTACAATTAGGTTATGTTTGGAGGAATCGTTCAACTGCTGCTGAGAAAGCATGACATGTTCCAGCTAAGTACCAGGGCAATAAAGGGTTACATTTGCCCCAAATCACAAATCGCAGTGAATTTCACTCAGAAGCATGTAGTGAATTCGTACCGTATCATCTATATAAAAGGCACGAAGTAGCATATAATCTCTCCTGTCAGATTCGTATAATTACTTTACATGATATACATAAAATATCATTGAAGGATACATACCTTCATTCTTTTGCACTTTTTGAATGTGCTTCTCTTTGTCACCTTCAACGACAAAGGCAAACACAAACATTTTTCTCTCATGACCTACTCTATCTGATAAATCACAAATTGTAAGGATAATATATGGCTACTTTGTAGCGACACCTTTGATAAACTTTCTTTATTCAAATTTCTGATGATATACTTTCCAGGCACGGGATGAAACCATGGTTATTGCACTTAAATCCACTGGCATGACTGAAAGATCATCATTCCCACAATACATATCACTCAGGTTGCTTCACCATAACCAGAAACTCCTTAACTCTTTGGCCACCCTTTTGGGAGAGTTTGAAAAACCCCCTGCACCCTTGCTGCCTACCCCCCGCCCCCCACTTCTGTAAGCAACAGAGTATAATTTCTGTGACACAAATTTCAAACTTTGGAAATTTATCAAGGTTGTTATTTTTTTTTAACCATCCTTTTCTGTGTATTAAAAAAAAAACTGTGTCCTACCAGAAGCTGGTGCCTCACTACTTCAAATAATTCACACATACCGCAAAATGAATTGTACATAATCAATTACTACTGCGATTCACAATCCAGCCCTTTTCAAATGCAAACTGCCATATTACTGATGGGCAAGAATTTCAGAGTCCTATGGTTGCATGTACACAGTTGTTGTGATACAAGTTCAACTGTTTCAGCTTGTACTATCTCATCGATTCACTCTACCATCTTCTGGCATAACAACAAGGTTATCACTATATGAAGGCGTAAAGGTCAGGAAAGAAGGCAACCTTTGATATTAAATGACTACATTTAGTAACAGCAGCTGATCTTGGGCTCATACATCTTAGAAGAGATGAATGGTCCACAATCCTCCATCGCAAACAAAATTCACCTCGAGAAATAAATAAGAAGCAAGTTTCTTATGTACAGACACTTTGAATAAATAAGGTGAGACATCATGATTTCCTCTAGCTTGAATTCTATCAGAAAGTAGTTCCTGATTTATGTTTCTGTTGTTGAGCAGGATCTACTGGAAATACCCATAGCAAAGTCAGTACCTATATTGAAAACCTGAGATATAGCAGTGACATTAGTGATTGCTCCCTTCTGGGCATTGAGATCAATAACACCTGGCTGGTTGTCTGGGATCTTGTGCAGGGAGAGGTCAATGGCACCTCCATCTTCCCCAGGCGGCGGAAGGTGCCCCTGCATGAGGAAGTGCGTCTTCAGGTGCCGGTTGAGGTGGTGGGAGCGGGCAAAGGCTGTAGCACAGACGTTGCAGATGTATGGCTTCTCACCGGTGTGCGTCCGCCGGTGGATCACGAGGTGGTGCTTGCGGCTGAAGGCGTCGCCGCACTCGCCGCAGACATACGGCTTCTCGCCGGTGTGCGTGCGGATGTGGTTGGTCAGGATGCACTTGCGGGCAAACATGGCGCCGCACTCCTCGCACCGGAATGGCTTCTCGCCGGTGTGCGCCCGCATGTGGCGCACCACGTGGTGTCGGTGCTTGAACGTCGCCCCACACTGCTGGCAGGTGAACATTTTGGCAGCATTTGCACCCGTCACTGACGAGATGAGATCCGGTTTGCGGTAGAAAGGTGGCAGGCGACTGGCAGTGCTGGGATGGGGCTGGAATGGCAACACACCATGGTACGGCGGCTCCTGCTTGATAGGAGGCAGAGGAACAAAGTTCATCCGCATCAAGTCCTCCAGCTGCATGCGGTGCAGGGCTTCCATCGGCGGTAGGCTGGCAGCTTTGCCTAAGAATTCCACCATCATACCCGTGTGACTTGATGACCTGGAGACAAACGTCTGACCAGCAAGGGGGCTGCTGCATTGCTGCATGCTGGTGCATGGCCCCACAACTCCCGGTTCTGTCTTCACCATGATGGGTAAACTCCTCACCATGGGGAATGGGTTGGGTGCATAGAGAGGACTACTACCGTGGAGACCACCAGCTACACTGCTCTCTCGAGAACGTTGGTTTTCGTGAGAATCTCTCCCAGTCTCCGTTTTGATCGTGCAATCATCAGCATCACGTTGCTCCTCCTTGATGCAAGGTTTAACCTTTGCGAACTTGGTTGATTCGCCTGTGTCCATGTCAACGTCTGTGCTGGGCACGAAGGTGTGAGGAATGGAAGGCCTCCATTCCAGTTTGGATGCAAGTGTCACAGGCAGCGAGGATGCATGACAACCGAGTCTTGGGACAGCGGGAGCATATGGTGGATCAGGATGGTGTGAAACCTCATGTGCGCCATCGGTATCAACCCGCCACGGCCCTTCACTGGTCCTAGTCTTGGGCTTGAAACAAGCCATCATTGACCTGCTTTGAGTGTCCCTGCCGGGAGCTGCAGAAGATCTATCCTCAGATCTGCCAGCGGGATCCACATCCATGGACTCCGCATCGTCTGCCTTCTTGTTACCCTTCTCCTCCTCCTCCTGGGGTAAAAGAACAGCGATGCCCTTGCTGCACCACTGCACTTCATCGTCAGTGTCATCCTCCGTCTGTCTGCCACAATCCTCCGGGCGGCTCTTCCCGCTCCTGCCGGACTTGCACTTGAGTTTCGTTGCCCCCGATTCGAGGGACTGTTGGGCGAAGGTTTCGGGCAAGGCTGCCCGCGATGCTCCTGCTTCGACATGCTCCCTTGGCACGGTTGCCACGGTTGCAGCAGTTTCGTTGGGTTCTGATGCATCCTCGATGGTGCCGTCCACCGAGGAGGCGGCTTGTGTCGCAGCCACTTCGCACTCCATGGCTTCTGACCTCATGAATGCCTTCTGTTTAGGATGCATTGTGTCTCTGATGATGTCTTATACCTGCAGGTATAAAAACAAAAGATGAAAGGAATGATTCAAGAGTTTATTTCCTTAACCCTATTTGGGTAATACCGTCTTTAAGTCATACTTCATTTGGGGTAAAACTCTGTGTTTCTATATACAAGATATAATCTTCTTCAAGTCAGCAATACAGTAAGATATCCACATACTGCTGAACTGGGGGAAAAACCTGTTCTTTGGGGAAAGGAAAGACACCAATACAACATACTGCTTTATTGATGTTTCTTCTCAAAGCCAGTAAACATGTGTACCAAATGAAACAGACTACAATACAATAACACAGTCAAACATATTTTTCCTAACGCTTCATCTATTTCATCTTTACCTGGTGTTTAATGTATCATCAATTATCACTCCATTCATTTTTGCTGGCAACATACTTGCACTGCCCTCTGTAGCCACAGATAAGACAAGGAACACATTCTAATGAATAAATGTCAGGGTATATATGGCACGTACACAATGACCTGTTGTCCATTATCCTTCTACCTGATGGCAAATCTCTCTTATATCATGTTGAGGAGAGATTTATATAATGCCATAAACGGTATCGCTGCGTCATACTACACATATTTATGGAAGTGAAGATTCCAAGAAACGCTTGAACCTCAAATCTTTTCCCTCTTTTTTTTTCAGGCCATATTCATGTGACAGGAAATACTGGTGCTTCTCTATGGCAGTGAGAACAAACAAACGAACACAAGCATGTAAAGTGGTAGCTTATACAGAATTGAAGTTTGTACTTCTACCATCATTCTACAGAAATATCTGATAGCCCTTTGAAATGATACATTCTGCCAACCTCTAAGGGATCATTTTTTCGATTAAAATGCTCACTATTACAATGAAATCCTTCCTTCTCAGTCTGCTGTGATATCAAAGTTGCTGTACATTTCTGATGTCACTTGCTCTGGCTTTTTGATTCCCCATTTTATTTTCATTTATCTATCTATGTATTTATTTTTTACAATAATGTTTCCACTATACGCCACTGACAGATAGGAGTAAGTCACTCATCACATTTATGATAAGTGTCCACTCTTCTTAAAAAAAGTGGGAAAGCAGTCATAACCTCTACGTTGGATTCTTTTTTCTTTTCTTTCTTTCTTCATTTTTTTTTTCCAACTGGACCTTGGGAATTTCTGAAAAGAAGTAAAAAGAATTTCTCAAAGTGCCTGGCAGCTAGTTTGTCCTGAAAGAAAAGAAAAGAAGAAGAAGAAGAAGAAGAAGAAGAAGAAAGCAAAAGTATTTTCATTCTCAGACAACAGTTGCTGCCTTTTGCCAGAAAGACTGCAAGACCATGACATGTCTGGTGAGGCAGAGAGCTGTGGGAAGACAGCAAGCGAAGCCATCTCAAGGGATCTCAAGTAGCTGTATGATCTTCATCAACGGCGGCATTGCAATCATTTGGCAGTGAATGCTGCTACAGAACAGACATGCATGTACTTTCTGGCTTGTGCCTGTGCATTTTTATCTGTTTTTGTTCACACTACTGTGTGCATGATTCTAAATTCTATGGAAAAGTGGCATAATTTCACCATACAGTAGAAAAGAATCTGGCAAAAGTCATGGCTTTATTACGCCACATGGTTCTGTTGTGTAGCAATGACTGTGCTATTCTCATGACAAAAAAAAAAAAAAAATGCACAGAAGATCTCACAAAATTAAACAATGTGTGTCATCGTTACTTTCAAAACTTGTGAAGTTAGCAAGGACAAAAAAAAAAAAAAAATTGCCAAATTTCTAGAAGAACTGCACAAGCCCAATTTAATCATTCAAGACACAATAAAAGAACATTGCCAGAGTGGATACAGAAATCGTATAAGTAACTTTGCAATTTTTTCTGCTGTGTGCATTCTCATTAAAAAACAAATCATGAAGTTGCACACGACATTACAAACTTTGCACTCTGAAGCGCATGTTTTTTGTGCGAAGTGTCCTGCGGAAATTGGTTAAGTTACCAGGTAACCTTCACCCTAACTTTGCACGTTTCTGACTTTGTGAGTTTTTAAGCCCAGTAAGAATAGCCTTCTGTGGTGTTAATCACAGAAAATCAAACAGGAAAAAAGTCTCACCAAATACCTATGGATGAGATATGTCAAATGGGCATATGGTGCAAAATGCCACCAAAGAACCAGGATAGAAGAAACTATTGCCTTGCAAAGATTCGAACTCACAAAAAGTTCCACACTTTGCTTGAGACATTTTGCCCGCGAGCACATCGACTGCCACAGTCATCCTGTCACAACTTTTCCGCGGTTTTGCTTCCAGAACAATTTTAGGATATGTTGCAGAGGAGAACAAGCTTCTATCAAAGAACAGAGAAATCAACCACGATTTCTTCAAAATCGACGATCATGCAGGAAAGTCGTATGCTCACTACCGAGCAAAAGTAGTGTGATACCAGAAGTGGGCATCACAACCAGTCACGTGATCCAAATATGAACCACGCTACCCTGCAATGCATCGGCAGAATGAAAAAGAAAAACAAGCATTTAATCGATATCCGAGGACACTCTGTAGTGGCTGAATAGTTTCAATCACTGTCGATCCCTCCAAATGTATACCGATGAAGAAAAACGAAGCATATTAAATATCATCTACTCACAGGTATGACATACAAACCAGGCCGAGCAAAGAAGAGGCACACATGTGCACACAAATCAAATAAATTCATCTCAACATACCGTAAGGAGCCACCGCATGTAACAACGTCATTGATAAATTCCAAATCAGGGGGTGCTCTTCCAATCATCCTACGTATGAGAGCAGTGGTTCAGTGAGGGCTTTATAGTGAAAGATCACCGACTTCACTCTGTCAAATGATGCAGTTTGTCGCCGTCTTTTATACCGCCCTCACACAAAGAGAGTTTCCTTCCTCTGATTACACAATCGGGTAAAGTCCCCTCCACGTTCTCTTCCTCCTCCTCCTCCTCGATCATAACAAAACAAACTGTATAGAGAAGTGTGCGTGTTTTACATACAAACCTGGTGTATCAATATTTATGTTTGTTGGTAATTTGTGTTTTTCTTTCATCAAGGGGGGCACACTCACTCTCTTTAGCCAGTCATTGTGGTGGCTGACCCACTCCCAAACTCAAGTTCGAAATTTCAGTGCAGGTCACGAGGAAATTGAAACTAAAATTGAGCGAGCATACGAACTGTCACCTCCATTTCTCTGTAAATGGGAAAAACACAATTCCTAGTCAGGCATGTACAGATATCTATGGGTTGCACATGTATGTGCATGTCGCATTAAAGGGACTGTACAGTACTGGTTGAGGTGGGGATTCATGTTTTGAACACTCCTAAGTGAGATAATGAGAAACCTCTTATGAAATTTTAAGAAGGATTCAGCGTTTATTTGATGAAAATTGGTTTTCAAATGGCTGAGATATCCAAAAAATTGATAATAATAAAAGGCGACAGGCCTGTCGCCTTTTATTAGGATCTCTTTGTTTCATCTTGTTTTTGGATATCTCAGCCATTTCAAAACCGATTTTCATCAAATAAACTTTCGATACCCCTTAGAACTGCATGCTCTTTGACATCGCATAGAGTGGTTTCTGAATATCTCGCAAAACGTTACAAGCTAAATCCTCACCTCGACCAGAACTGTACACACCCTTTAAAAGACAAAAAAGCAAAATAATGCTCTTTATCATCCTTCATATTTTTTTTGGACAAATGTACATATTGTCTAGTCTTGTGATAAGAGATGTTAATTTATTCATGTAATACAATTTTGATTTCTTCATTTGAACATATGAGGGATATTTTGGCCCCTTAAATACATATTTTCCATGTTCATTAGGTATGGTGCGCAAGCAAATAACCAACTGATGGTAAAGAAAAAAACCAACTCAAACTAAATGCAGATATTGTGACTAAAACTGTAATGCAATAGTACAAGGTATGATATAAGACATCCACTTCACAGAAGTGGCATCTAAGTACTGTAAAACCACACATTTTCATTGATGTGCATTTTAATTTTCCAAATTTTGCAGGAGCCAAAATGTGCAAAATTAAAATGCAAGAGCAAACGTTTTGTCTACACTATAATGCATTGGATGCCAGTTGCAACTCACAAAAATTTCATGCAGTGAAAAAAGTTGTCAGCTCTAATTCGTGAAAATTTCATGCAGTGAAAAAGGCGGTCGGCTCTAATTCATGAAAATTTCATGCTGTGAATATTTCTTACTTTTTTAGTAGCTTAGACACCTCTAGTATCACTGTTCAATGGTCAGTATTATTAAAGAGACAAATATCAACAAAAAGTCAGATAAATTTTCCTAGTTTATGGTGACACAGCACGACAAAGTTTCGACCGCTTCCTCCCATTTTTGCATAAAAAGGAAGATCTAATTTCATAGTACTCACGTCTCCAAAGGAACATGACCTATCCCCACAAAAGCTTCCATAAAAATATCAAATACCAATTTTCTGCTGATTCTACAGAATTTTTAGCTCTCGTGATGAATACATGTGTTTTCTCCTACTCTGTTTACAACAAAAACCCACAATAAGAAAACAAAATACACAATACACACATCTTCCACAGAACTGATATGAAAGCTGATAACCAATGAATTGCGCTGTAAGGATTTCCCCTGCGCCCAAATACCGGCCCCACATGACCAGAACGCTTCTCAGTGAACATGCAGAACAGAATTTTCCATCATGTAGCTTCTAGAATCATTCTCAAGAAAAGATATTAATGGATCCTCTGCCACAGCTTTTTTTTTTTCTCAGCTTCAGAGCTTAGCTCAGTTTTGCCATCTCCATGGCCACAGTCAGGCAATGGCCAGTGAGCATGAGCAATGAAAGAGAGAGAGAGGGAGAGAGAAAGAGAAAACCAAGAAAGATGGTGACACAAATCTATACCTTGTCTCACGAAATAGGGACTACCAATGAGCCTCAGAAACTGCCTGTGTGGTAACAGAATGACATCATAATCCTCAATACTCCCATTCTCATGATATCCTCTTTCTACTCCCCTCCCCCTCTTCTACAATCTCCTTACCTACCTCCACCTCCACCCCCACCCCATCTTGGGGAGTAATGGCAAACTGAGCCTGTCTATGTCAGTTTTTAGATCTATGGTCAAATGATAGTGGTCAAAATTTACCTGTAGCAGATTGTGAACACTGCTGCAATGCAGGTTCCTATCAATGATACTTGGGGCTCAATAGATTTTAACTGGTGGTGAAAGCAAGATGACCACTACAGTCAGGTGGCCTCTCGGACAGGGTCAGACTGTCCCTTGGTGAGAGATTAATCAGTCAGCTCTGCCCACCTCTCGGTAGGAGCACACTTCTATGATTGGACTTTCCAATGCACCACTACTGCACTGGGTAGAAACTAACAAGACTTTAAACTGTGTGGAAATGTACAAATCATTTCTGCACAATATAGTGGGAGCTCAATAACAAAATACCTGATATAACAAACTAATTTCTCCGGTCCCAATGAATTCATTTCCTCTGTTTCGTATTGTTTATTGACCACTGATATAATAAAAAAAAATCTAATAAAAGAACATATTGTCTCAGTCCCAATTATCTCGTTATACTGAGTTTCCACTGTACTGATGTGTTCACACACAGGTAAACTGTCACTGATGCAGAAAGAAGTTTTGAGAGATTGATGAAATTTTTTTTTTTCTTTCTGGGTAGTTGATTAAATATCTATAAAATATGCCTATCATTCGTGACCATGCTTCACATACACAACATTGCCAAAAACTACCTCTGTGTTCTGGGTTTATGTGGCAAGCAATAATTGTTCAATTCCTTCATGCAGTACAAAAACTTTGACAGTAGAGCGTGATTAAAATAGAACACGGTGTTGGAGCATTTTTTCCTTTGTCTTGTCTAAAGCCTTGCTTACATACTCATGCCATTTCGGGCAAGTAATCGTTCATAATACTGTGGAGTGCAGCATACCTCCCCTGCATTTGGAAGTTTGCAAATTAGTATATGGACTCATAATTTCAAAGACGATTGCATCACAGTGACATACACATTTTTTTCCCCCCAGACAGTCACATGTTCTGAGAACAATGGAATTCACATGAGGTGTCAGGGTTCATGCATGAATTTGCAGTATTAATATGAACACTTTGAATCAAACTTTTTTTTTTTTCAATGTGTGTGTGTGTAGGTGTAGGTGTGCACCACATATACATGACAGATTTCTGTGCAGAATTCTCTTCTATATATGTATAATGCTAACTTGCTTACATATGTACAAAGTATAACATACAAGTCCCCCAACATTAATTGCGTCTTGACTTCTACTGATGTGAATACATGTAGGTCTATAAATCACACATTTTAGATTTTGAAAATCAAAATGTGTATCACATATTTTAATCATTTTTTACATATTATTCTTTTCTGCACCCACTATTTGAGCTCATTTTTGTGAAGTTATCAACAGTACAGTCGGGTGAAATAAGCATTACAATGTCTGCTGTTTTGCACCTTACCTTGACTAATACGTAAAATCACAACAGTTACATTCAGACAGTTGTCCTTAACTTAAAGGAAAGCTCTATGGGGCACCAAGTGTCGCACAGTCAATTTTGTTCCGAAACATTTCGTTGAAGAAATAGCCATTTTGTCACAAAATCGACCTTGCGACACTTGGCGCCCCATAGACCTCATCCTCAAGATTTTAGCAAGACAGGTCTCAGAATGTAATCTCCATAGAATAAAACCTTTGAATCTTTCAATATGAATGGTCATTGCAATGTGGGAAGTGTGCAGGGATTGAGATTATAGTAAAAAACAGAAAGTTGTCCAACAGTATTGTATGAAACCTGTCTTGCTGGTGAGAGAGCTAATACAATTTTGTATCTTGTTATGGCAAGGTGCATACTCATTAGGCATTGTTATGTCTATTTCAACCAACTGTACTGTTGATGACAATAAAAAGTGCAAGAAGGATTTTTATTATTATTATTATTATTATTATTATAGGTGGAGTTACAGTATGTGGGAGCAGAAAAATGAAAATTATACGATTACAAACATATGGTGCATATTTTAATTAAACAAATCTCGAATTTATGATGTGAAGACCTATTCATATCACTCAGCAGAAATCATGAACATGCACAGGACCAGAACTGAATGGCATGGTACCTTTTCAAAGGTTAACGGTATAAAAATCCAGCATTAAAACAACAGCAACAAAAAAGAAAATCAGGTCATGGTGTGCCCTGGATTCAAGTATAAAGTAGAAAACGGGAAATCATAATTTTTTTTTTTCACAAAAAATTCTCGGAAAACGCTATTGTTTGTTTGCCTGTTCTTCCTGATGTGGACGATGGTGAAAAAAAAAAAAAGGATCCTCGCAGAGTAGCTGTTCGGAAATGAGCATGGCAGGTGGAATGGAAGAGGGGAAAAAAATACACACCTACTGACGACGTACAATTCAGATGGGTAAGACTTTAAAGGACAAGTTCACCTTCATAAACATAAGGATTGAGAGAGTGCAGCAATATTAGTAGAACACATCAGTGAAAGTTTGAGGAAAATAGGACAATCAATGCAAAAGTTATGAATTTTTGAATTTTTGTGTTGGAACCGCTGGATGAGAAGACTACAAAGGCTCGTGATGTCATATGAGTACAACAGTATAAAGAAAATGTAAAGGAAATTCAACATATTTTCACTTTTTTTCGCATAATAAAAGAGCACTTGACTTGCCTCTTTCTAAAGGCAATGGGAATAATATTATCCATAACATATGTCAGTAACAAATCAAGGGAATGTGTACTTTTTTCAAAAGATGAAATTTTGTGAAATTCTCTTTATATTTTCCTTATATTGTTGTACGCATGTGACATCATGCACTGCAGTAGTCTTCTCATCCAGCGGTGACTGCACAAAAACTTCAAAAATTCATAACTTTTGAACGGATTGTCCGATTTTCCTCAAACTTTCAATGATGTGTTCTACTAATATTGCTACATTCTCTCAATCCTTATGTTGATGAAGGTGAACTTGTCCTTTAACCCTGGAATTTGGCCCAGAGTCAGAAAGGGAGAGGGGGAGAGAAGAGAGAGTGGGAGAGAGAAAAGAAAAGGAGAGACTGCAAGAGAGGGTCTCTGCAAAGGGGCGTGAACTTTGTGCTCATAATCAAATTAAAAATCAATGTCATTTCATTCAGTTCTAGGGCAATTACCCCCTCGACAATTTAATAACCTAGACCCTTCCCCTTCCCCTAACCCTAATCCTAATCTTTACTCTAACCTTATCAATAACCTGTATTGGGGGGGGGGGAGGGTACTGTATAAGCTGTTATTTACATGAATTTCGCGAATCACAGTCGGATCGCGAATTTAACAACATGCGAAAATGTTGCGTTGGACTACAGGTAATACTGTATTTACGATACCGTTGGTGTCAATTCGCGAAAACAACATCTCGTGGAAATGCCCCTGACCTCCTCATTCGCGAAAAATATCTGTACGCGAAAATAACAGCTTATACAGTAATTGCCTTGATATGTTTCATTATCTATGTACTTGTCTTATTTTAATGGTATTGTTTACCATTGGGAGCAGTGATTCAAAAAATGTTTAAGTATCACATTTGATGTATATGTACACAACATTGTAGGTCAGTTGTATCACAAAACATCCTACCTTAAAAAACATTTGAAATAAAGCCTAAAATATAAGGAGATATATCACTATTTTTCTTACTAAACCATAACTGTAGATGGTTAAGTCTGGAAACAATAACACTGATTACAATGATAACAATTTTTACATTGGTTGTTTCTATCCCTAACTCACATTTTAGAACTATTTTGAAGCACTAAAGCTGGGTTTTTATTTCATCTACAAATGGTAAATAATACCGTTAAAGTGTCACTTTGATGAAGAAATGTGAATCTTTTCTATGAGCTCCAGCTACAGGAATCTACCAGATGAAATCTTGTCCTCTTTTTTTGTTCTTGTTGATTGCCAAAGTACGCACACATTAACAAAAGGTATGTTATGGGGGAACCCCATTGTCTTCTCCCATAGACAAATACTCCCACAATGTCATTTTTACGCCCCACAGTGTCTGACTAAATAAAGCAAAACATAAGAGGAATACCCCCACATGTACCCCTTGCTCATTTGTGTGTATGTGTGTGTGTGCATGGAAATTTATGTTTGTTTATTTGCATTTATACATTTAAATCTACTCAACTTATTGTTAATATCCACAGAAAATATGTTCATACAACTCTGAAACCACTTTCCCCCATTGTGATTGTACAACCGAAATTTGAAACAACAAGATTAGGAGGTTACCAGCCTTCCTTTTTTCTTGTTTAAAATCAGGAGTGCCGATGTTCACATATTTTTTTTTTGTATCGTGATGCAATAATTGGTAATTGCAATACTGTATACGCTGTTATTTTCGCGAGTGTTTAATTTTCGTGAATTTCGCGAATCACGGCTGGACCGCAAATTTAACAACACACGAAAATGTCGCACATATAGATCAAAGTCATTAATGTCAAGTATGTGTGAACAGGCCTACACAATGTAGTTGACAAGAATGGGATTTTGATTTTTCTTTCTCTTTCTCTCTTGAACCTTAACTGCCACTCTGGACTGCTCCTTCAATGGGGAAACACCAGCCTGCTCAGACGTGAATGACATGAAATTATTTTTTCACAGAAATGATGCTATTTACTTGGCAATTTAGCATCATTTGTTGGTTTGTAGCTTCATGATTTGAGGGGTGGAAGGGCACAACAGCCATGGATACTATGTGCTATTAAATCGAACAGCCTTCTACCACTAAACTGACCACACGAGGATGGAAGAACAACGAGTCCAGACATGATTGGGGTCACGGGAGGTGATTGGGTAAACCACTGGTGGTTAGTGAGGATGATTCATGCCGGCCGATTGTTGGTAACAATGTGGAAGCTATCACTTCCCCAAAACAAACAAAAACTCCATTCACGTGAGGGATGATGCAAGGAATAGTACCGCTGAAAATATTTCCCCCCCAGTATTTTACATGGAAAGATTTTGCATGAAGTGATGCCACTATTTGGTTTGTGGGGGGGGGGGGGGGGGAGGGGCTTCGCCCTTTTTCACATTTGATTACTTTGAGAATATCTTATTTCAGTTGCAATAGTTTAATCCCATCTTGACAAACAATGAACATACTTTATTTACCACAGCCATGTGAAGAGAATTGATTCTTGCATATCATTATGCAATTACATTCTGTAATAAACCTAAATTAAAAAAGAAAAGAAAAGAAACAGAAAACTATGCCTCAAAACATTTAGCCTATCATCAACCATGTAAACAAAGATCATTGGCAAGAACAGACATTGGTTTTGGCCGTATGTACAGCTCCAACAACATTGTGAACTGCATCGAAGACTGTCAAGTTTAGAGTCCTTCAAAATATACTGTACAAGCTGTTATTTTCGCGAGGGTTTAATTTTTGCGAATTTCACGAATCACTGTTGAACTGCAAATTTAACAACACGATAAGCCTCAGCGTTATTTCACAAAAATGTTCTAGACCTCCTCATTTGCAAAAATACCTGTACGTGAAAATAACAGCTTGTACAGTAGGTGGTCTTTATAATCACGCGTTTACATGAATGTCCGATTTCACTGTGTATAATTACATCATGTAATGTTAGCCCATCACAGGTACAATGATATGCTCACAGTACAATTTGTAGAATTCCTCAAACAGTGCCTTTATCAAGTCCAAAGTTTGAGTAAGAGTTCAAAGAAGTTGTATCATGGGTAAAGATAGGGAAAAATAGTGGGTATAGGTCTGTCTCCAGTTGCTGGTGTAAAGTCTGGTAACTGTTTGGTAGGCAAAGGCACAAAGAAAATCAACACAACATAGCAAAGGTATACAGTGTTCATATAGTACACTATGTCTAGACGTTATTACTGCATCAATCCTATTAAGTGGGCTAATTGACAGCTGCATACATGTAGCTGCATCAGCTAGCAAATATCCAGTGGTCATTCAGTACTTAAAATAGACAATTTACAGGGAATTCCAGTGGCATAGCCTCAATAAGCCGCAATATCAAACAGTACAAAATACACAGCATATGATACACCAGTACACATAAACAAAAACATGCTTTATACCAGCACCAAAGCAAGTTCACACTGTGTATGTACCAACAAACTTGTGTTCACACTGTGATATGAGCACACACATTACACACATGTGCACAAATGTCTAAAAGACTGCTAAGAGTCACAATGCATTTGACCGGGGGCTCCCATTCGAAGGAAAAAATGTGATCCCTTTCAAACATATTTCCTCACACTTTTGATAGATTTTCAATGAAATATTGTACACAAAGCATACAACTTACAAAGGGAATTCCAACTCACTCCAGAGAGTATTTCCTTGACTTCAACAGACACAATATCTTGACGCACACACTCAAAAAAGAGAAAAAGAGGCAAAAAAGAAATCAGAAAAAGGGACAGAAAAAAAAATCTGTGTCTGACATAATTGACTCCCTCGTTTCCTCTTGGCATCGAAGGACGATTTTCAGCACACCAAGATCAAACACTCCACTTCCTTAGCAACAGCAACCTACCCATATTTATCTTTTGACCGCAGTAAACAATCCCATGTTTTTGTTTTTTTCTTGGACCATTTTAAAAAATGAGATATCAGGACTCGAGGAGGGGGAGGGGGATGGGAGGGGAGGGGAGAGAGATGGAGAGGGAGAGAGAGAACGAGAGAACACTTTTTGAAGAAATACACGTGAAAACAACGGAGAGATTGAGCATATGATGAGTGCGCCGGTAGAAACAGCTGAATGTCAGGGATACGCCGCGCGTCACTCCAGCCCGTCCCATCACGCTCATGTGACCCGAGTCCCCACGATCGACGCCCCGAGACTCACGCCGACTCGTCTGAGACATCTGCGGGGCAATCTTTGTCCCCCCGTTTTTTTCCTTCTTCTTCTTCTTGCCCCGTGATCAAAACTAAGTGACCTCAACACACCGCAGGACAAGAAATCCTATAGATGTGCCCATCGATGACATAATTGCCTTTCTTTATTTTCTTTTTTTCCTGGCACAGAAACCCAAATTGAATACTGATTGATTGCTGTATAATTGCCTTCGACTCCTTTCCCCCTAACAAAAAACCTGGTCCACCCACAACCCTCCTCCCCGCAAGATTTGTTGCCGTGATCAACTTGTGTGCGACCCCTACAAAACCTTTCTACCAATAGTCCAACATCTTTAGCAACCTCTAGTGGCAGCTATAAAGCAGATACTGTGGTTAGTGAAGGGCACGTTCAGTGATCGTGTCGTTCAGTGATTGTGTGTGTGACTAGAAAATTTTGAGAGAGTTATGGAATATGACCTCCTTGCTTGCCCTCCTGAAGAGCCCTATGAAAGGTCTGTGTGCTTGAAAAATCACAAATCAATGATGTTACATCATATGAGAGAGCTTTCAAAACTCTATTGAACTTTGTCACAAACCAAAAATTGATTTTTGGGTTGAAATTTCATGCTAGGGCCTTTCTGCCAGGTAAAAGACTACCTATGCATATCATATGCAAAATTTTGAGCTGCATATGAGAGACAATGGTGTAGTCAAACTCTGCATAAGTCAAAGTTGAGAAAGTCAAACTTTTGTGAAGTACCGTACACAGTAAATTTGGGGGCCAATATATGAAAAGTGTGTATCAGTCACATCATGTATTAAATCAAATACTGGATCTCGTCAAAGCTTGTTCTCCAGTAAGATTTGATTCATGTGGAGCTGACTATTACAGTAGTTGACACTTTGAATTTCAAACCGTTATATAACACTTTTAATGCTCATTTGAGTCTGCTTACATGTTTACCAAGCTATTGCCGGTGTTTCACTGTTTTTATTGAAAACAACTCGATGCTTTGTGAAGCTGTAACTCTCATTCTAAATATAAATGTCACTCGAATTACATAAAACAAAGCTTTTCCAATAGAGTCTATTTGTAGTAGTACTGCTATCGTCATTATTATTTCTATCTTATTCATCACCCTATAAAGAAACATTTGTCATAACAAGAGCCTGGTTTTCATCGCCATGACAACACAGTGAAACAAGGGCAACAACTCGGTAAATCTGAAAGCATAGTCAATTGAAAATCAAAGTGGATCGGTTGGCGAGGGAAAACTTGTTCCTTATCTCATTTTTTGCTTTGGAAACACTTGAAAATGAAGTATGTTTAACACGGCAATGACTTCTGTGAAGGGAAAACAAAGAAATGCTCAAAGGCATGTATGAAATTAATTGGGTATGCACAGATTCTCTGCAAAACTTTCTTCAGTTTGTGCATTTTAATGAGTCTGTGTACATTCAATGCTTTTCGCTTCAAAATTATTGGGTCCACTACATCGATAATAGTAAAGCATCAGCTGCACACTGGTTGTGACTGGGTGAACGATCCGCTGATCGCATGGAGTGATGTGTCATAACAGAGCATCAATTCGACAAAAGATTGCAAAATGGAGTCAAAAGGGGCCTGAGCTTTCGATTCTAGGAGAATCTTCGTCAGAGGCAAAATGACCGGGTCATTGGTCATTTTGCCTCTGACGAAGATTCTGCTAGGATCGAAAGCTCAGGCTCCTTTTGACTCCATTTTACTCCATTGGCTTGCCACTATTGAATCTTCAGCAGCTTTTTTATTGCTACAAAAAGATTGCAAAAGCAAAAACATTTCCTTTTGTGGAGTTGGTAGGATGTTTTGAGAAGAAAATAGTTATGATATATAATATGTTTATGAGTGGTGTATCTGTCATATATAGCAACAACAACAAAAAAAAGCCCTTGCCTCGTGATACTATTTTGTAATAATAACTTTAAGACAGTTTGAATGTAAGTCACTATGGGGGTAATATTTGACTTACATGAGGCAATTTTAACACATTCTTTGCATATTTTTCTCTCTTCTTTTTGTAATAAATTATTCACAGAAACTTGACTTTTGCAAATCTGGCACAATCAATTATTTTCGTTTCTGAAAAAAAAAAATCACAAAAAAAACACCCCCCAAAAAAGAGAGAAGGTAAACTCCCTTTGTTAGAAAACAACAACAACATTTGAATAAATGACTAAGACTACATTGTACCTCTAGTCTGTTAAATCTGCAGCTTACCAGCAATGTTGCCAAAAGAAGTCAAGAATGGGTCCACAATGGATATTATATTCCAAAAGTTATATTCCATGCAAGCTTCTCCTGTAAGTAGCTTGGCATGGGACATACGAAGCCCATGGAGGTTGAATGGTATACTAGATACTGGACTGCATCGGCATCTGATGATAACCCCGTGTAGAGGCATCCATTCCCACCACACCCATGGCTATAAAAATATAAACAAAAATACACACACACACACACACACACACACACACACACACACACACAAATTGGTATGGCATTTGTAATTCATTATTTGTCATCACGATAACTATTCATACATCCTCCCACCCCTCACACGAAAATAACAACTAGTGACTTCGCAAATACGACGTTGGAATCTGACTCTAGACCCAGCAACACCCAAATGTGTGACTCATATTTTTTTCCCCATCCACTCCCAAAGTTGTTGGTGTTTTGTTTTTTTCTATGCCTTATTCCTCATCTCAGACCTACTGGTGGTCTGTGCATTCATCCATGCACATAACCTAGTCTGGTATTCAGACCTCAAGTTCTTAGCTGCCTTTTTTTCAACATTTTATTCAAAATATCATCATTTTTGGGTTAAACTGTGGTGCAGACTAGCATTAAAACAACATCTGAAGGAAAGCATGCTTCTCTCCCTTACGTTTAGCATGGACCTACTTAGGTCCATGGGTTTAGCAGAATACTGAACGTATCACAAAAATAGCACGCATTTTTTATGTCATGTACATAGCGGTATAAATACAATGAACTTTGTACTTATGACTCAGCAATGTAGACATCTATAAATTCCCATCTTGAATGTCGACCTGACTGGTACTAAATGCAGAATGTTAACAAACATTAAAAGGTGTGCAGTACTGCTACATTTGGTGCATAATTAGTCACTAAATTTATCCATCATTTATTCCTATTTATTTTATGATTTCCACTCCTACAATAGCATTGTCATCACAACACTGTGGGCACCGGTGAAATTTGAGAGAACACACCTGTATGACACATTTCACTCCCGAGATACAATTGTCCAATTTTAGCAAGCCCAGGAATAGCAGTTTTTCTTCTTATTATTTTTTTTTCCATGTTGAATAGGGGAATTTTGATATTTGTCATGTTCAGGTTTAAATCTTAAACTTTAATTAGTAAGTTTATGACTGGGATGTAATCACTGCTCCCAAAGGTAAGCAAGACCTTTAAACTTGTATATATGCATTATACTTGATACTATACATAAAATGAGAGGAGCGGTTATCATTCTAATACATAATGCATATGCTGGGTATTCATAAGAGGGACAATCCAAATTTGGGAAGGGGAAAGTTCTAAAGCCATATATGGTCATGAGATTTTATGAATGACCTCTCTACTCTGATGTGGTGGTTGTCAACACAATGGAATGTACTGGTCAAGTGTTTAACAAGCCAGTAGCCTAAAACAAAGGGTCACAGAGGTGGGTGGAATTGGTCAGTGGGGACTGACCATTTTCCAAATAAACCAGTGCTTCATAAGGCACTGCAAGGACATTAATTTTAATCAAGGAGGGAAGTGAGGAGTGGGGAGAAATATACAATTTTGGGTCTTACAGAAGTATGCCCAAATTTTTGAACACATAAAAAAAAAGAAATCTACATATTTTACAGCAGATATACCAAACCCCTTATCTACAAATACAATGTCTAAAAATGTATTGTACAAGGTTAACAATCCCATCACACACCCCTCCAGACACACACAAGCTCATCCGCCCACACACACACAAACACACAAATATTTGGATAGTTGGGGGTGGCCCGATATATGGAGACACGATAGTTTTGTTATCAATACTTTGCTTTAAAAAAAAAAAAAGCTAAAAAAAAAAATAGGCACATTAGAACTAAAAATTTAATGGATGCAGCCAGTTTGATTTTTTTTTTCTCAACTGAAGCATAACTTCGTATTTTTGCCAGTATGCATGCATATTTTTATCTGTATCATTTATCCTTCGCAAAGTCGAATGTCCTACGTTTATGATATAATTCCAGATTTATTCTGTGTTACGTTTTGTTGGAAAACGAAGAATGAAAATAAATGAAACTAGAAAAGCATTCTGAGAGCGCAGACCTCTGCCAAGCAGCTACTTTCCACCGATGATCTTGTGCTTCCCAAAGAGATTTTTCTCCTCTCCACCACTGGGGAAAAGCTCTTCGGGCTCTTCCATAGAGACCGATTTCCACCCATAGGTATACTTGCTGAAAAATCGCCCGATTCCCAATATAAAAGCCTTTGTTACGTCATAAACCCTCAGCTGCGCGGCGCACCTCGCCCAGCAGAAAGTGGAGCACGCACTTTAGTGCACGTATGAAAACCTCAATAATGCGCAGCTTGAACTCCCAAGTTCATTGACCCTACCTGCCAAAATATCAAAAATCCTTCATAAATTCCCCCAAAATTCTCGGATCACTACCAAAATTTAATCATCTTTTACCTGTCTCATTCTCAACCTTTCCTATAAATTTCATCCAAATCCTTTCACTACTTTTTGAGTTATTTTGCACATGGACAAACAAACTAACTAACAAACCAACGGTAACGTAAACATAACCTCCTCCCTTGGCAGAGGTAATGAAATGAAATGAAATGAATACTGTAAAAGTGGAAATTTTCGCGGTGTTGAAATTTTCTCACATATCGCGCAACCAGAAGCTAGCACAAGATAAAAGCACGCGAATACTTTTGCCTGTCATATGTTCCAGTAGTTGATGTCCTGATTCCGTGGAATTAAAAACACGCGAAACTCTTCTTACCTGGCCAAGCGCGGAAAATTACTCGCGCGAAAATATCCACTTTTACAGTAGAGGGAATAAAAATATGGTACATTTTTGACCAGTCTATCATCACCAAAACAATGACATCTCTTTGGGACACAATTATATGTATTTTTTTCTTTTCCAAAGCTTTCCATATAGTCATTGATGCATTGCAATGTTTCAGCATACATCAAGTATAGCCCTGTACTTTTCCTCAAACCTGCAGATTCCCTGAATCATGAATTATACATAAAAAGTCCATTAAAAAAATCCCTGGAAAAGTTCCATGGTTAAACTTTTCTTCTCAAAACAATTTGTATACACACCTTTCCAGATCCTATATATATAAATATATTGATATCAAGCTCTGAATCTTTGTGTTTATTTCTGTCCATGGATACAAAAAGACCTCCCATTTCTATTTCCAGCAGCTACCCAAAGAGAGGGATGCCAACCTTGTTAATGGCACTGCTGTATTCTGATAGCTAAGGCCAAAAAAAAAAAAAAATTTTTGCATTGACGTAACATGAGATTTTCAAACAGGGTCGGTCGGGCGGATTTTTTTTTTTTTTTTTTTTTTTTGCTACCTGCATTTTACGTGTAAAACTCGTGCTCAGCTCAGTAAACAGTTACAACTGCTGCACCGAATGTGCTGTGTTCATCTATTCTACAAATCATTTAAGAGGCCGATATTACTGAAATTATACCCCTTCACAGAATTTAAAGATGTTGAAATCCGTATCCTGAATGTTTTCACTTCATATTTTACTATTTTGACTTAGATAAGATAGATGCAAATTGACCCATATGTACGATCTTTTCATCGCACACGGCGATCTCTATTACAGTCCCACATATACAGATTCGTGTAAGTTCTCCACACAAGAAACCTACGGCAAAACTGTGCACAATACATCGCAGTCTGAATGCTACGTATACACTGAATAAATCTTGTTAGAGTACGTGTCCGTGTTGGAAACAGATGACGTACTGATCAAGGAAGGCTTATGCAAAGCGCTAGATCTCTCCCTCGTACATCCGATATCCCCAGAGCCGTTTCCACTTCCGGGTTTGAGCTATCGCGATCGCAATCAACAAGATATTTGATATCGATAGCAAAAAAAAAAAATAATAAAAAAACATGGGGTCGGCGGAATTTTTATGGTCGGGCGGGTTACCCCAATGCAACAATTTTTTTTTTTTTTGGCCTAAAAGGCATATTTTAGGTGGAGAAAATAGTATCTTTACTTTTCCTGTAAAAAAAGAAAAAAAGAATGTGTAATAGCATTTTGAAAAAAAAAGTAATTTCCATGCAACCTTCCATGCAACCAGCCATATTTGGGGTTAAAAAAATCATATATAGTGCAAAAAAGAAGGGGGTAACTGTTGGCATCTCTGCAAAGTGGATTACACAGGATGCAACATTGAAGGAAGATTTTGGAAGAAATAGTTGGGAGAGCTCTGCAGACATCACACATAACTAGCAAGAATCTATTATAAAAGAGATGTGTGTTTTCAAATTACAGAATAAAGTCTCTCTGTCAAGACTAGGTTTCTAATGCTAACATTATACAACCAGTATACTTCAAAGGTCATGGAATTGAGGGGATTTCTCTGACTAATGATCTATCTCTTTCCAACTTCTGTTTTGTTTTTTTAATTACCCTTTGAACTCCTTCCATGCGATATCTGAACTGCATACATTTGTATGTTTGGACTGCATTATTCATCCACAAAATATCTATTCATATCATATTTTCCATCATTTGATAACTCCTAAGCAATATCTTAACAATACACTGCATTTGCATCAACAAAATATATGATCATATGATATTTTCTATCATTTAATAACTAATTGTTGCTGAAAGATGTGTAATCTATAGCTCTGCTGGAATGGAAAATGAAGAGAATACACATGCATGAACAGATGCACTGTGGTCAACTTCTTGTAAAAATTCATTTTGAAAGTGCTCACTTCATTTGAACTGTACGTCGTAGCATCGGCTAGGAAACGGACAAACAAGAAAAAATTTGAGATGCCCAGGATTCTTCGTTCAACACAAGAGGTGCACTCACAATCAAATCACTGAATAAAAGCTGAAACTGTTTTCTCCTCAAATACAAAGTGACAATACCTACGATGTACGATGCACACTGAAATGAAGTTGTTTATACCTCATGAAGCCAACACTGGTAAGAAATTCAAGTCCACCCAGAAACATATGTTGCTTCCTGATATGAAACATCAGTTTTAAGGTAGGAGATGTCAGAAACTTTAGACAAGAGACATATCTGTCCAATCCTCTTTTCCCCTTCTCCTTCCTTCCCACTCCACCCAAATAAAAAGCAAAAACAACCAAAAATCACAAAAATAACTGCTCAGAAAAATGACTAGGCAGAACCCAGCTTTTGTGAATAGATTTCCGCCACTCAGATTTCCCCGACACTCAGAAGTGACACTCGTAACTCTCTGGGCTAGCCACGGAACACGTGAGCTCAATGAACCGATGCGGGTGGTGGCGGCAGCGGCGGGCATGTGTCATCGCCGAGTGCTACCCCACCGGCTGGTATGCCGGTAAAGACGCCACTATTGTGCTCCAGTGACCCATATCATATCCCGCCGAGTCATTTTTTCCCCTTTTTTGCACACTCCTTTTCTGCCGCAAGTATCAGGAATGATGAAATACATGTCCATTGCATATATCATCTGGGGTTGAGTATTTTTCTCTTCTTTATCTAAACTCTCTCCTTCTTTTTTTTTTCTGTCCACTTCTGGGATTAAAGCAAGATAAACAAGAGAGGGTAATATCAAGACATGTTTCTACCGTTGTATGGGTGTGCGTGATAGATGTTGTCATCGGTATAAATATAATTCTATGGCTTCGCTGGGGTTAATTGTGGACTACTTGTACCGCCACGTGCACTGGCACAATGGGCAATTGTGTTTGGCTAGTTCCTGGACTGCACAACAAGAAGAACTCTGGCCAAAGCAGTAATCTACGCACACTTTTCATCCTACATCAGATTTCTTTTTTTCTTCCTCAACTTTCGGATGCATGTGGGAAAAGAAAACGAGAAAAAAAAGAAGACGACCATAACTCTGCTAAAAATCAAGAGCTGCAACTTAGTACCTAGCATTTCAAAAATACAGCAACATCATCCCCCTTTAAAAAGGGATTTTATATATATCCCATTACATCATTTACCTTTTGTTATTTTTTTTTAAACTGTAAAAATTGAACGAGGAAGAGACACTCCTAACTCTTTCATGATGTAGTTTTTTCACAGGCTTCTTAGGCTGCTCAATATAGGACATAATTGCCAGATGACGTCAAAAGGAGACAGAAGCGTTTTTGGTCTGAGAAGTAAAGGTACCTTCCCTCACTTTGCTCCTTCTGTCACCGATGAAAAAAACAGAAAAGAATCTATAATATTCAGTGCTCCATTTCAGTCACAGCAAGCCCTGATGTCCTGAATGTTTAAAAAGGGGATTTCTGGACCGGTCAAAAGTTGGTCTGGTCCGATAGAGTAAAATTTTTGAAACACCAACAGTGTAAATTTGATTGAAGTTGAATGAAACCTGAGGAACATTGTGAAATTTCACTCATTTCCAGAGCAGTTGATGTGTGTGCAATTGAGTGAGCTGACAAAATCATCACCTCACAATTTTCCTCTGGTTGTTTGCTAAAAACTGGTAAAATTTCAATTTTTCTGGTATACTTGTAAAAGTGTAAAATATAATGTTGTTTCTGGCTGAATAACTTTAAAATAATGATCAGTCTATTGACTTTGGACATTAGACTTGGGCATACTAAATTGCTTTGAACTAAAAAGCTGTAAATTTCAAGATTTTGTAAACTACATGTAATTAGATTGCAGGTTATGAGGTGATGACATCACCCACTCACTCATTTGCAAATTCGTATTGACTGTTCAAGGAGTGTTCGTGAACATTAGCGAAACTTAACAATGTCATAACTTCCTTCATCTTTATCTGATATTGATCAAATTTTTGCCATTGTGCTTGTAAAATTTTACTCTGTCTTTTCAGACTAACTTTTAACTGATATGGGATTCCCCTTTACGGGTATTAGGCATCTGGTTTCATCACTTGATTTTCCACTTCAAATGTGACCACACCCACTTCCAGTTGCCGGAGGATTGGGGGGGGGGGGGGGAATTGGCACGCGTAGTAAGAACAAAACTAGCTCATGCTATGAGGAAATGAGTTACTCTGGCATCTTCTTGTCTGCCAGTTTCAGTGAAGAGAAATGTTTGTTGAGTCATTTACTGCAATCAGATCTCGAAGACTCTGCTAAGAATGATTGAATTATGTACATAAATCTCAAAACATAGATTAAAGAAGAACTGACACAAATCCTAACAAATAAAGCAACTGATAACTGAAATGATCCTAAACCTGAAATGCTGTTATGATAATGTCACTTCAAAAATGACTGAAGTACTTTTAGATCTATATTGCTAAATATATTTTCAGAAGGAGAAGTTATTTCAGATGATACTACAGTTGCATTTCACACCATCAGAACGACACTATTCCGGAGCATTGTAATTAAGGATCTCTAGAAATATGAGGAGATACAGCTAATATAGGACATATTCCTTCAAACAGGAGATACCGGTAATGATTTTAAGAAAAGAAAGAAAAACCAAAAGAACTATTGAGCAAACACTTAAGGATTCTATGATCAATGTATATTGATGAAAGCTTTCATGCTGAATACTAATAACCTTTTCACTGAGTAGA
This sequence comes from Diadema setosum, assembly GCF_964275005.1. Lineage (NCBI taxonomy): Eukaryota > Metazoa > Echinodermata > Echinoidea > Diadematoida > Diadematidae > Diadema > Diadema setosum. The sequence continues at coordinate 5,709,745 of NC_092705.1, forward strand.
ATCAAAATTGAAGTCATTGCTGGTATTGTTAAGGGATATACATGTATAGTATACTGTACTTAAGACTGAGATATCACATAGAATTTCTATTAATGCCCCCCCCCCCAAAAAAAGGCAAAAAAACTCAATAACAACTGTTTCTTCAATTTCATAATATGAATATCATTGCCATCATTTCTATCATCATTCTTATCAGTAGCAACTGCAATATGATTTTCCCCCATCATTCTTGATAGTTTATTTGTAATTGCTTGAATACATATAAAAATCCATCTGAATTTACATACTCATCCTTTGTTTCCTTTTAATTCTACCAAGTCTGAATCCCAGTACAGTATACTTTGAACTGTATGAAATCATTATTAGAACAATGCTTTTTCCATGGAAGAGAGTTATTGAGTTTACACTACTGGTAATAAATAATGCCCATTACAAAAAATATATTAATGCCATAAAGGCACTATATATTCAAAGTCATACAGTGCAAAAGGATCTCTTTTGCTACCACCTGTAGACTTCAAGAACAAATCATGAAAGAAAAATAAATTCTTTAATAAATGCCTAGATCAAATAACTAAATCTCAATAAAATATTTAGATGAGAATAAAAAGAATATGACTGCAATAGATACATGGAATATGTAAGAAAAGTATGACTACTATGATAAATGGATGAAGACATTTTTGTTATCATGCAAAAAAGATTCACTGTGCATATCATATTCACTGAATTTTCAGTTAATAAAAGTGATTTTAAAAAATCACATTTCAAATCAATTAAGCACAGCCAGTAAAAGAAGCTGGAATAAGAACAAAAATCTAATACATAAGCTGTATCAACAGGAAAAAAAAAGAAAGAAAAATAAAGCAATAAAAAAAAATAGTGCATGTAATATAAATTGTATACTACATCCCATTCAAATTGCTGTAAGAAAACAGATGATATTTGAGGATGCTGCAAGTGTAATAAACAAATTAATTTGCTGTTCATGATTAAACCACAGTAGCAAGTTTGCCACACAGGCTGAAAAAAAAAAAGATGTTTATAAAAGAAGTGAGTCAGAGAACATATGAAGCCACTGAATATCCATAGCCATGGCACAAACTACTTTTCTTTTAAAAAGTCAAGGAAAAAAAATTACGAAAAAGCTTCAATGAAATTGAAGCACTATGGTCATTGATACCATGCATCCATCCGTCTCGAGGCAACACACAAATTGACTCACTCACTTACTCACTCAGTCGCTAACGCAATAACCACACCAAACGCAAGCAATTTGTGGAGCACTTACCCTCCGCCGACATCTCCCTATTCCTACTGCCTCCTTCTCAATTCCGCCATGTGCCTTAAATACTCCGCTATATAAAGCCCCTCTTGAAAGCGGCCCGACCTCTGCTGAGCGAATCAAGTCTCGCTTTCTTGACGACGTCTTTGCCTCTTTGTCTCCCCATCTCTCCCTCCCGCTCTTGCGGTCTCTCCCTCTCTCTCTCTCTATCGCCGATTGACGATGTCATCTCCAAGAGATGGACGACACACACACGTCCGTACCAAGAGCATCACGTAATCACACATTGTATGTATCGGCACCGTGTACACACACACGACAACACAAACGTACACGAGCACACGCAAGAAATCGCCAACACTTGTTACTAGACAACCCGCTACACAAAACACAAAGAAGAACTGGAGGGGGAGAAAAAAATATTCATTTCTCAGCTTAATTTGCAAACATATGACTTCTCCTTTTTTTTTTTTTCCTGCTTGACTTCAGCTCACTTCCCTCCTTCTTCATTCCGCCCATCTGAGCGACGGAGTGCCGAGGAATCGTGGCCAGCCGGCGCGGGCGCGGGCTGCTCCCCAATCAGCCGGTTGGGTGGTTTTTCAGCTCAAGATCGGAGGGAGTGTAGGAAGTTGCTAAGTATGGAAACTCCACCCAGAATGTGGGTGGGACATGAATTACACATCAGAAGGCCACTACGTTCTGCATCTGTGTTTGCTGTTTCCTTGAGGGGCTTCCATTGCATTTTCATTCTCAATTACTGCTACATGGGCTAAAATGTTAAGATAAATGTCTCTCATCCAAAATACAAAAACCTGAATGTGTTCTCCACCATTTGATAATATGACCCCCAGCAGACATTACATTGCTAAAAAGTTTCGCTTACAGAAATTTGACAATGCTTAAAAAGTATTTCCATTAAGCTTGTTGAACTTTGATCATACAAAAACTGCATAATGCCAAATTTCACGGAGAAAAAAATCAAATGAGGTTTCAAGTTACTGTTGTAACTTCTCCTTCGTTCAAATTAAGTGAGGAACATAAGACTACATGCTTGTTGGGTGTTTTTGGTGTAAACTAGACATGGTGTGAATTTTTATGAAAAGTACAATTCTACGAGTCAAAGATTTTGGGGACAAAGATTAAACATAATTAGTTCCATTAAAAGGTTGATTCTGTTTGAGATAATCTCAAGAAATCAATCTCAAGATATATCTCAAGATACATCTCAAGATATTGCAAAAATTGAATCCTGTGTTTACAAAAAAGAGGAAGACAGATTTAAAAAAAAAATTAACACATTTTCAGTTCCATCGTTTGAATTTTATGAAAATGATGGGTAATATGCCAGTGATAGTACAAATAAGAAATTACACCTTGACGCCACGTTGCGTAGAATGCCATGATTAAATCAGTCAAAACAATCGTAAATATATATTATAGAGAGAAGTATGAAGGAGCGGTAGGGCTAGCCAGATTTCCGCAGGTACATGTGTTTCATTGGCAGAGTTTTCAATCATTTAGTAGACCTTCAACATGGCTACATTGCACATTAAGTGGATTTTAGCACAATAATTTATTGCGCTCTGCTGAGCAAGATGAATATTGCATATTTTTAATTCTGCAGAATCAAGACTTTACGTATTGATACATATGGCTTGTAAGCAATTTGCATGCTTTTATTTTCATGCTAGTTTCTGGTCGCGTGAAATGAGCAAAAATGTCATCATCGCAACAATTTCCACTTTTACAGTGGCATTATAAAAAGAAATGACCCCTTACAGCATAACTCTGCTTTAAGCAATATTTACGGGTAGGAGGATTTATAATGATTTGTGAGTGGTACATTTATATCTTTGTTGCCTGAATTAACCTTAGGGAGAAACACAATATTTGGGTATCACACAATTACTGATTTATCATCGCATGATGTGCACGACCTATGGGGCATATCTATTAAAAAAAAAGATTAACTGACATATATTTAAAAGAAACTGACAGCATGTGCAATATTCTAGTATTGATGGGTGAGTATCACAATCAGCAAAAACACATGCAAGAACACTCCTCTCTCACTATACATGCATACAATTGTATAGAAGAACAGATAAGGGAATAATTGAATTAAAGATGATTTATGTGCATAAGCTACAACATTTTCTTTTAGTTTTTACAAATATCATGTTCATGAACATGCAAAATAGAAATACATTCAGGTGTGAGTTTCTTCAATTTCTCTCCCTCTACAAATTAAATTTATTAAGATCGCAACTGCTGATCTGTAAATTAACAACCTGAACCTTCACCCCTCTGAATAATATCTTTCTTTCATAGAAATAAATTGTATACATCTCTATACATGTACTTCTAATGACCTCTCGCTTTTGTGCTCGGGTGCTGATAATCAGATATTGGGTGACAGCAAACTGAACTCAGCATCGCTGCGGCCGACCAGAGAGGACCAAGCCCGGCTATCTGCGATCCGCACCAAGGGAGACTCGGCCATTCGGCCTACACACTCACAGACATACACACATATTCACACACACACACACACACACAAAAAAAAAACACCGCTGTTTTACGTCAAAATCAAAATCAGATGGCAGCGTAATAGCCCCAGCAGTGGTATCGCCCAGTCGTGTGATGTCATTGTTTTTTTTCTGTGATTGGATTACAGTCACACACGCACAGCAGAAGCTGCGCTCTGTGCAAATGGAACGCGAGAAGACTTTAGCACTGGAGGGTAACAGCACAATGAGAACGCCGCACCTTGCTGAAAGCAAATGATGCTCGAAGTGAGTGAGTCACGGAAGAACACACCTGGTAAAACTTTCCACCAATCAGATTGTCGCTCACCATTTTTTGTTGTCTTTTTCAATTTGTTTCAGTAGTGTTTTTTTTTTTTTTTTTGGGGGGGGGAAGGGGCAGGGAATCACAATGTACCAGCAAAGGTGTTTTTAGAAGTCTTTACAAAGCATGTACACTGGAAAGAGATGAGAGAAGAACTTGCACAGTTTGTTCGTGGTTTTCATGAAGTGGAAAAAAAGTACTACCATAATTATGCTCCATTGTGTGAGTGTGAGTGAGGGGAGGTATCACCTAAATGTAGCTCCAGCCTACACCATGTCAACGTAAATTGACATACAGCACTGGCACTTCTTCTTGGGTTAAGCACAGAATCTTCCGTTTGTAGTACATTGAAGTACCATCCCGACCAAAACTTTCTTCTTCTCTTTTTAACAGCCTCATAATGAATGGTCTTTTGTATCTGTACCCATGTTACTTTTTTTTTAATGGCTGTAAATTATAGCAATAATTATGCTATAAACAGTAAGATTTCTGTAGTGATGCTCATTTCCAATTCTGGTTTCAATGTAATACGCTCTCCAGAAAAAATTTAATAACCTGAGTCATGTCAAAACGTTAGTTCCAAAAACTGAATCTAAATTTAGGTACATGTAGTTTCTTTCTTCCACTGGTACAAAAACTACTGAAACTGTGTGGAAATACCTTTAGGCAATGGTTGTGAAAGAGACTGACACAGTTTTATCACAAAAAAAAAAAAAAAAAAAAAAATCTCCTGGGGAGTTTGAATCAGTCTGCAATCAAGCATACTCAGAAATCATGCACATGAACACGTAAGCGTGGACGCACAGCAATCACACTGCTATCAATGCAGCAGGCGCCATGGCAACAAAATTCCTGAGTGTTTGTGTCAGAAAATATTCCCCGTGTGATTCATAATTAGACAGAAAACGAATTTGTCGTTATGTCGACCCATGCCAGTCAACTGGGGTCTCCGTGGACATAGGTCATGTCACATATTTGCAGGAAGGATATGCGCTGAGCGAGGTCGAAAAGATTCCTTACCTTGATTCTTGCATGTTTTTTCTCTTATAAATCCTTGATCAGTGCCTCAAAGTTTCCATGTCAAGAGAAGTAAAAAATAATCAAGGACTATGGACCCATGAGCACACACATTCTGGATTTCCTGTCCTACAAACTGTATCCCATCATATTTTTGCTTTTATTTTACTTATTGTGAAGTATCAGGTACGTGAGATTCCTGGATAACACACTTTTGTCCACACAAGATACACTCACACACAAACTTGTGTAAAAATGTCCTTCATTTAGACATTAATTATCATGATGCTGTAAGTCTCAGTTTACAGACCTGCAAAATGATATTCTTATAGGTACATGTATTTCACCAAACAGTAAGCCAAATAAATAAGAAGTTTATTTAGATATCCACTGTTTACATGACTGAGACAAAACTAAATCACCCTCCTTGTCTTACCAAAGCCTCGATTTCAAAGTCACCCAAAGAAATTTGAGAATTAAACAAGTAGAGTTAGGGATGCATACCATAATTTGTAGGCAACGTCTCAGTCCACTTGCTTTAATTCAGTTCAAGTTTTCTAGCTTCTAAACTGCTATCATTTGAAAAGCAAAATTATTTAACTCCTGAAATGACAAAAGATCAGTTGTTTGCTCATAAAATGAGATGGCTGTTCACAATGAATTAATGTAAATGTGGGAACAACATTTTTTTTTTCTTTACTAGCAATGTGTCATAACAAAAAATTCCTTATAATGAAAACTATGTTCTGTTTTCTCTTCTTGTTTTTTTTTTTTGACCACACACATACACAAATACAACCTTCTTACCTGTCAATCTATCCATTACTGGGTAACAACATTTTTTAATCTGATTGGAGTAATAATGAGAAAACAAAACATTGAAAAAACAAGTCCTATATTAACTATTTTGATTCTCAAGCTATTGGTCACAGACAGAAAAGACAAGAAAAAACATGACACAAAGAAAGTCTGCGAAACATACATGTAGCTTACCGACCAGCGGTACTGTATTGAATTGAATTGAATTGAATGATATAAAAAGGTGCATAATCTTGCTACTATTTCAAGAACTTCCATTTGAATACCAATTTGCTACAAGTTGCAGCACTACAGTAACCCTCTCCCAATTGCCCTTTTAAACCGCCACTGACCAGGCATACAGACAGGTTGCAAAAGGCATCAACAGAGTTAACGAGAAGAGGCGATGATTCTCGATAATGGCTCCGTCGGCTTGGGTGGCTCTCTATCTCTCCCCATACACCCATTGTCAGGTTTACATATGAACTAATTTGATGGATCTGTGCTAACTGCCCACGATCATTAACGTGCCACTGGATAATTGCTGACGGAATTCTCCGGCTTCCTCTGGACGAACACAACCTCGCCAGTGCTTCTAGCGCTCAAACTTCATATCCAATCAATGAAAAAAAACCTTGAGATGGCAGAAGAAATGGATTGGAAAGAAAAGAGTTGGGGGGGGGGGAGACTTTCACTCCCAACCAACTCAAGAAATTAGGGTGGAGACACTCTCTCCTCCTTCCTGCTCAAAATCCATCGCAGTAAGAAGCAAAAGAAAGTCGGTTAAACAAGATTACCCCCCAATTACATCCACACCCCTCTGTGACTTCTTTCAACGCTGTGTATGATGAAGGTTTTCATTGCACAAACGAGGGCAAGTTCTCTAAAACCAAGTTTGCTTTAATATTGCTTCCAGTTTTCTCTCATTCCAGTTTTGATGATTTGTACTACCACAAGCTTCTTTTCTTTTCTTCATATCAAGTTTACTTCAAGCAAATACATAGATTCATTAACAAACAAAAAGATATACTGCAAATCGAGGAATGTTCACATGCATTTTAATTTCACGAATTTCGTGAGAGCCGAGTTTCCCAAAATTAAAATACACGCTAAAGATCTTGTCTACACTTATATGCATTGAATGTTCGAGGCAACTCGCGAAAATTTCATGCTGCGAATAAGGCCATCAGCTCCCATGCGGGAAAATTTCATGAAGCGAAAATATCGTGTTTTACAGTAAAGAAAATTTTTATTTAGGGAGCTTGGTACAAAATTGGAATTTTAAATTGCAAAGGCCATCAGCTCCCATGCGGGAAAATTTCATGAAGCGAAAATATTGTGTTTTACAGTAAAGAAAAGTTTTATTTAGGGAGCTTGGTACAAAATTGGAATTTTAAATTGCAAAGTTGTGAAGAAAGGTATCATTTCAAAGGATATACATCGTAATTCAACTAGGTTCGTAAGCACAGCTGTACGCATTTTTTTTTTTCATTTTTGGATTAACAAACCTCTGGACTAAGAAATCTTATTTCATCATCCTTCAGATTTATAAACCTTTTGACTGAATAATGCCACAAATGTTAATGTGGATTAATGAACCCTATTTAGTTTTCTTAATACACAATTAAGTAGCGGTACATGGAATATGCTGTGTTTCGGAATAACAAACCTTATTTCATTTTTGGATTGACATACTTTTGGAATAACAAACATCACTTCATTTCACATTCTCTTTGTTGTGATTATATTTGATATTAAAGGAGACTGTAGTCTAGTGGTTAAAGGGAAGATAAACCCCAAGAGCAATGTGGATTGAGTGAAAGCAGCAACATTAGTAGAACACATCAGTGAAAGTTTGAAGAAAATCGGACAATCGATGCAAAAGTTATGAATTTTTAAAGTTTTGGTGTTGGAACCGCTGGATGAGGAGACTACTAGAGGATATGACGTATGAGTGGACAACAATACAAAGAAAATATAAAGGAAATTCAATAAAAATTCACATTTCTAGAATCATGAAAGAGCAATGGACCAACCTCTTTCAGAAAGCAGGGGGAATAATTGCTACCCTTAACATATGTCAATATCAAGTTGATGGAATTTGTAATTTTCATGAAAAATGGATTTTTGTAGAATTTTCTTTATATTTTCTTGGTATTGTTGTCCACTCATACGTCATAACCTCTAGTAGTCTCCTCATCCAGCGGTTTCAACACCAAAACTTTAAAAATTCATAACTTTTGCATCGATTGTCCGATTTTCTTCAAACTTTCACTGATGTGTTCTACTAATGTTGCTGCTTTTACTCAATCCACTTTGCTCTTGGGGTTTATCTTCCCTTTAATGTCTCGTGGATCTTGTACAAGAGGTCCTTGGTTCAATTCAAGCCTATGTAACACATACATTTTGTACACAAGGTACATTCGCCCATGAATTCCTGTCCTGGGGTATAAATAGCTACCTGACATGCTGGGGGTGATGATAAAGGCAAAGCCCTCAAGAAGAGCTGAGCCACACTAATACCACATTTCAGTCGAATTTCATCTTTTGTTTGACATATTTCTCTAAATGAGAGGAAAAATGTGGCATATTCAAGAAACCAGAGGCTGAAAAATTTTACAAATTCATTTTACAAATTCTGAATCGTTGGGTCTCTTCAAGCCTTGTATGCAAAGTAAGCAGCCTGAAAAGACAGTTGATAGAAATTAACCCTGATATCTTTAACCACATTACGCGTATTCTTTGTCATGGGGGTGATGATATGATCTGTGCAATCCATGTTGACTGATTGTGGAAGTTCAAGTGACATGATATCACACATTTTCATGAGTAAAACTTGTTAAATTATGCACAAAATTGATCAGAAAAAAAAATATTCTGCCTGGGACAAATTCTCTGAAAAAAAAAGAAGATTCATTGAGAGAAAGAGATGCAGAATGATGGTAAAGTTGTTCTGATTTGAAAATATCAAATAATTTGAAACTGAAGAAGGGGTATCAATGATGTCTGAAAGTAGGACTTTAAAAAAAAAAATCTCCAGCACAAAAATAAAAGATAACTGTGAGAACTGCTTGAATGGATCATCGAGCAAGCTGCCCACGCAAACGCAGGTAAAATAAGTAGGCGGTTGCCTCCAAAATAGCACGATGATTTACGTGTTATATGCTAATCGTGCTCTTTGGATGTGCCATACTGTCTGGTATTCTGCCCACAATCTTAATTGACTTAGCTTTTACAGGCTCTATTTTTGTAGAGACTCCTTGGTCAAATTCCTTTGATTTTGTTTTGTATTTTTGTATTTACGCATATTTTCATGACCCCCCCCCCCCCTCCCGGAAGTTCCTGTCGCCCGTCATTCAAAAAAGATGACAACAGAACTACCGAAGCTGTCAAAATTCATTCATTTTTTACACAAAGCAGAAAAAGATGACTGTTTATTTTTGAAGGTATCACGATTACAATAGACATATTCTTTCTTTTTATTTCGGGAGTCGGTCGAAAGCAACTTGCATTATACTAGTAATAGGCAAATGTGTATTTATCATGCACTGATTTTTTTTTTTTTATGACCTTTAATATAACTTTTCTCCTTTTATCCCTTTCAAAATACATTACAATACTGCAACCCAATTTGGAAGCCATGGGGGCAAGCTTAATGTTTTGTTTGTTTGTTTGTTTGTTTGTTTGTTGTTGCTGTTTTTTTTTTTTTTTTTTTGGGGGGGGGACTTTTCTATGAACATGCAGATAAGGAATTATGTACAGAAAAAATGGAAAAATAAATCCAAATTTATTTTTATGATGACGAGTAATATGTGGATTCTCTTGACTTCAATAAATTTTGCCTGAAGCCAAAACATTAGGAGGTTTGATCAACAACACAAAGTGTACTCACAATGATAACACTGAAAAATTTGGTCTGACACACTTAGACAAATGGCAAGGTGAGGGCTTATCTTCTGGCACTTCCAGTGTTGAGGTATGAAAACATCAGTATATTTTGGGCAAATTTGCATGAAAGTGCGATGAAAAGTGTTTTTTTTTTTGTTCTAGGTATCTGTCCTTGTTTTGTTTTTTTTCTCTCCCTTTTTTTTTTTTTGCCCAGGATGTCTCTCTCTCTTTTTTTTTTTTTTTTTTTTTGGTAACGCTGTTGTGCAAAACACATCCAAGGTAAAAGATTTCTAAATTTAGAAAGACGGTCCAAGAGCATAAACAATATCAAAAAGAACTCTACACGTCCATATTTGTTACCGTACTACTAAACCATTGATATGCCTTGTGGTATTATTGAGAACTTGGCCATTAACCCTGTTGAAGACTTGCTTTGTGCAAAGAGCACAACATACAAATGTACACATAGACTATCATATAAACTTTGTTGTGCAAACACTCGAAGCACTCCACGGTTGATATGAATGAGCTGTCACCCAAAGAGTTAACTAAAAGAAGTGTATTTCAAATGAGAAACTAGTCAGTATAATATACACTACAAATAACAGTATACTATAGAGTAATAACTCTGAATTTGACAATGGCTCCATCAAAATAATTTTATATGATGGAAGAGCAACCTAATTTGAACAGTTTGCTTCTTTCTAACTGTGTTACTACTCCAAGAATAATGAAATCAGCATGTATCCCGATTGGAATATTTTGTACAGGTCTCTAAATGCAAAATAATCGCGAGGTCTCAAGCTGAAAGGAACATAACTGCAAATACAAAGTATCTGCATTTAAATCTACACTGCTTAGAAAAGAAGGTTGATAATGTGTAATATATACAATGTGTATATATAGTCCAAAGATATGAACTCTACTCTTAAAGTTTGCTGAAAGTTATTCAGCAAAAAGGGTGTATTTTACCCCCCTAAAACCTTCTGGATCACGAAGGAGGATGTTATTATCACACCCCTGTAGGCTGACCTACTTTCGAAAGCTGTCCCACCCACTGTAGCACGGGGGGAAAAAATGGTCTGAAAGCTCGAGAATTTGTGACATGGGGGTGCGTTTACATCTGAATTTTGCCAGCAACCTCAACAAAAGACGAGTTTTCACAAGAGGTTATTAGTGCATCTAAAGACTTTTTTCTGTTTGAATTTGTCGATTTTTCATGAACGTTCACAGGTATACTAGTCCATCCACTGCATCAAGAGATGGATGGAGTATACATGCATGTTTGTGTAAGGATTTTTGTATTTGTATTTCATAACTTACTTCTTCTACTGCGCCCTGAGCACGTTAACTATGTGGAACTGGCGCATTATAAGTACCCTGTATCATTATTATTATTATTGTGTGTGTGTGTGTGTGTGTGTGTGTGTGTGTGTGTTTATCGAACTTAACCTTATTTGTCTATTTCTAGATCTGACAAACACATTCTACGAGCACTGCAAGAGGATTATGGTCTTGGATAGTATCCTGTGACCAAAACAGTTCTAGTACACTCGCACGAAAACAGAAAAGACAACAACAGGAATTGCGAAGCATAGCCTTCACATCCTACTAAGCAGGAAACAACATGAAAATACAAAACAAATACTGCCGAAGAAAACAGGATGGCATAGAATGGAGAAGCACGTACCAGTCATTCTCAAACAGCAGGCGAACAATCCCACAAGCTGAAACAAGAAAGCTGTCTGAGCACATAATATGTGCATGTGAAGATCATCGCACATCTTCAATTATTTCTATTCCTTTGTCATTCCAATGCATGTGGTTTGAACGTGATCGGAGATATTCTCCTCAATTTCACTTCTTCTCTCCACTAATTCACATCTCACCTCTCAAATCTCATTTCTGATTCTGAAATAGTGAAAAAAAGTTCCAATCAAAGATAAAAAGTTGTACCACACTGTGAGAGAGCTCTTGCCATCATTCATATGAAATGCTCATTCCATTGCAATAAGGCTCCACACCAACTTTTTTTTTTTTTCTAGTGGCCCATTTGGGCCACTAAAATCTTTGAATTTGAAATTTTGGTGGGAAAAAAAAATTAGTGATCAGAAACAAAAGAAAATTGTAAAAATCATCTCGAATTTTAGCTGCCTGATCGAGCCACAAAAAGATAGCCTTTTAGGAAATTTGGTGACCCAACATCTATTCTTAGTGGCCCTGGGCCACCGGGCCACCGGACCACTGCTAATGTCATGCGCAGCAAAATCAGACCATATCAGAGTTTAATAGATGAATCATGATGACCTCTCTAGTCGTGTTGTTCAGTTCATTGCCGTAGGCCCCGCCTACCTATCTATACACCTCGTGCAGAATTGACTCAGTATTCCAATGATACAAACAAGAATTTATTAAGTCCCATTCCATATATCTAAATGAAACCTCCCACTAACTCAGTAAATTATTCTGCCAGTTTCCACTCTACCATTGTAAACCCCCAAACATGTTTTTCCCGCACAGTCTGCAGTTAACAGACACGCCTTGCAGCTTCACTTGGAGGAAGTCAATGCATGCCTTGCACTCCACGATCAAACCGCGATGTTTGCCAAAGATGTGAACACAGTCGGGGGCAAAAAAGCGATGAAATTGCGTGATTTGGACAGCATTTTGGGTGGGTACCCTTCCCAGGGATCGCAATGATTTATTTGTGGGGGATATGGGTGATTGATGATACAGGAAACTGGCTGATTGACGAACAATTTGATTAAGATAATTCAAGAGTAGAGTGAGAGCGATTAGAAGTGACAGTGATTGCGGGGCATGGATTATAATTGAAAACACGTTTTCTCCAATCCTTTCTTCTCTCTCTCTCACATAAATCCGCACTGAAATTCGGAACAAACAAAGAAGTGTGAATTGCGAGTTGTGACAGTTGTCGGCGCATTGTATGCCACTTCTTCTTATCGATGGCACAAGAAACAATATGCCGAGGATTGCTAGAGAAATGCAAACGCCATATTGGTGTCATACGACAACAATCAAAGTCACTGTTTCCATGGCAATGACAAGTCATGTACTCTTGGCAAAATGATGTATGAACAAGCAGATGAAAAGAAAATAACATGTGTAAGCACACATATGTACCTATAGTGATTATATATATATATATATATATATATATATATATATAGAGAGAGAGAGAGAGAGAGAGATATACATATGTACACTGTATACACACAATGTTGTTCTACAAGAGGAAATTGATAAATAATACTTATCTACAACAAACATCAGAAGATCAGAAGATCAGACTCAGATGGAATGGAGTTTATTCTGATTTTTTCACGGTTTCAAATGGAGTTAAACAAGGTGGTATATTGTCTCCATGTATGTTCTGTCTCTATATTGATGGGCTTCTGCATCAGCTGCAGGCACTTGGTGAAGGATGTTACATGGGTCAAATGTTTAGTGGCGTTTTCTCATATGCTGATGATTTGATCATTTTATCCCCAAATGTGTCAGCTCTGAAGGAAATGATTACTATCTGTCAAAAATATGCTTCTCAATTTGATTTGAAGTTTAATAGTGACAAAAGTCAGCTTATTATATTCAAATGTGATGGAAAAGAAGTTGTAGATCCAAGGATAACAATTAACGGAGAGTATGTGAAAGTTGTAGACAGTATATGTCATCTTGGTCATATTATTACAAATGATATTTTGCATGCTGATTTGTCTAAAATTAATGGTGATTTTAACCGTCAGTGTAATATTTTACTGAGTAATTTTAGATATGCCAAGTGTGAAGTACGTAATGTTTTGTTTCAAAAATTTTGTTGTGGCTTTTATGGCTCTCAGTTATGTCCATTATATGACTCCTCTTTAGATGCGTTATATAGACACTGGAGAACTGCTGTTCCAAGAGTATGGAAAATTCCATGGCAGACACATAATGCATTCTTGCCTTTTTTATCAGCAATGATGAGCCCTGACTTATGGTTCCATAGAAGGTGTTTGAATTTTATAACAAAATCTTTAAACACAAAGAATCAGATTGTTTCTTATATAACAGGAATGAGTAGATTTGGAGCATATTCTGTACTAGGTGGTAATTTGAGATTTTTGAATAGTAGGTATTTTTTAGACCAGTCAAAGATAAATGAAAGATGGAAGGCATTATGCGGTGAGATGGATGAAGCCATGAGGAATGCCGAGCAAATAAGGGAATTGATACATATGAGGGATTACAAAGAATTTTCTTTTTTAAACCCTCAAGAATGTAATGAGTTGATTTCGTATCTGTGTCTACATTAATGTGGCATAGTGTAGCTGGAATGAAATACTTTCAGGGAGAATGCAGTTTTTTTACTGGCTACACTATTATACAGAACATAGAGTAAAAGATGCATTTTTTTTTTTTTTTTTTTTATCATCATGACTGCTTCGGGGACAGTTGTTGAATTTTATACACATGTTGTGCTGCATGTACACATACATGGTGTAGTTATATACATGCACACTGTCATATTGCTGGTAGTCCATTTGCGGGAGTGTATGGGAGCGAGTGAATGCCAAATTGTGAATGCATTCGAATGTGCGTATACATTTGTACGGGTGCATAGTAGAACATCATACTTATTGAACAATGTGTGCATGTCTATGAGAGCATGCACGGGCGCACGTGCGCACTTGCGTGTACACATCATGTACTAGTTGTCAGAGAGTGAGGTACATTGTGCTGGATTGGGTGCGTAGTTTTTTAGCTGGGATACCACGGATGGATGCTGTGCTCCACTCACTTCCCCGAACAGTCAGAGTGGGCACGGGTGAGGGAGGGTTGATGGGCAAAAATATGTGGATGTCTGTTGGATCTCCCTGAGGGCATTTTTAGACCTATGTGTGTGTCTGTTTAATTTTTTTTTTTTTTTTTTATTTCATTTCTGTATCCATGTCTACACATTGTATCTGCATGTTTTTAGGAATATTTTACTGTATATATATGTGCTTTGTAAGAAGCGAATAAAGAATATAATAATAATTGAAAAGATATGTTTTAAGCTGTTCTGTGAAGAGTGTAGGGTTATTCTGAAAATGAAGAGCAACAGGGTACAGAGTTCCACAGGGATGGGTTGCTGTCAGCAAAAAACAAATAAACAAACAAACCCCAAAAAACAAACAAACAAACCCAAAAAAACAAACAAGCAAAAACAAAAACAAAACAAAATAAAAAAAACTCTCACAATATCCCTTTCTCCTATGATAGCAGTAGAAGCTGTTGCCCAGGGTATGAGGATATCAGTTCAGAAATGTAATGGGGAGCGGGACTGTGGGCAGCATTAAAGGTGAGAAGTCCAACTTTGAAGAGAAATTGGGCTTTAATGGGCAGCCAGTACAGTTCTTCCAGGATGGGCATGATGTGGTTGCGCTTCTTGGATCTGGAAGCAAGTCTTGCTGCTGAATTCTGAATTCGTTGGTGTTTTGCCGTATCCTTAAATCTGTGACTCCATACAAGAGACTATAAATACATGTACATTGATTGATGTGGACATACCTTTTCAAGTGCAGCAGTATTGTGTCACTTCACTGTTTCTTGGTAATTGATGGACCTGCGGATTCAATCAGGAAGAGGAGCATTAGAAATGACTTGCAAATTTTTTGATGAAAGGAAAATTCCCCAACCATCTACTGTAGGTTGTGCAGTCAAACAAGTTTCCTGGTCTAACTTCTAGACTCTACTTGATGATGTACTCATAGATCTTTATTCCCTCAACAAGGCTAATATGTGGTATTAACTCAAACAATGGTATTAATCATGTCAGCAATGAATTGTAGATGTTGTCTGAATCCTTTAAAAAATTCTTGTAGAGAAACCTTAAATTGCTAAGTTACAATATACAATGTAATGTTACAATTACTCAAATGACTCAGTATTTCTAGTTCTCATTTTACTTCAGCCCTGAAATTTGCTAGTTTACAGGGTTTTTTTCTCAAACTTTGCACAGAGATTCTTGAAGTAAGACTAAGGTTTCACCACTACAATATTGCATGGTGTATACTTTGCCTTTCTGAGTCTATTATGTTGGAAACAAATCCTAACAGGAAAGTAGAGTGTCTAGTCTCCAAATGAAGCGTATTGTGAAGAGGAATTCACTGTCATCAACCACAAGTACAAAGTCCTTATAATGATTTAAATTGAAGTCCTCATTTTTATATCTTTGGTATGACAGAATGTTGGGGGTGGGGTTATCTATTCCATTGACAGGTTTGAAACCTTTCATTAAAAAAAAAAAATGGTCTGTGAGATGAATGCGTTTCCTCTGGCTGTTCAACATTCATAACAAAACTAGTTAAAGAACATCATTATCTTTGTGGATCTTTTCTCCAGTTTTATTGCCTTCATTTCTCCAAGGGTTAATTCACATGTCACTGACACACTACTCATGCCTGTTAAGTTGGGCAAATCTTGAGCAGGCTTTTGGACTACCATACTTACTTTTGGGCATTTCTAGGGTAAAAATATATATTTCAGGGATGTCAGGTTATGTTCTGTTTCCAATGTGCATTACCCCTGATAAATTTATGATCTTTAAGAACACTTTATGATGAGACAACTTTGCCCCCAAATTGATTCAAACAAGCAATATTGTATTAGAATTGATGGCAAAATGAAAATTTTGGGGCAAATTTATGTTACACTGGACTGACATTTAGATCTATGTACTAACATATTATTATTAAGGTCAAATAATAAATAATCATTGAAAATTTGTTGTTTTTCTACTGAATGGCTTTAGATTGACAAGAAAAGATAATAACAGCCCTCAAAATCTATTGAACACTGTTCTATACCATTTCTAGACTTAGTGGTGAATGTAAGTTACATGGACTGACAAAAATGCAACAGTTTTGTAAGTCCACTGATACATGAAATTACCGAATTTATTTTCCCTTGTTAAGTGAGCTCAGACAGGATTTATCTCTTCCTATACCATCCACCCTGTCACACCTCTTTCACAGTATGGCGCACATCTCCATGTCCTACCAGTGCATGAGCCATTGTTAGAATTCCCCTCCATTTCTCCCGATTGGTTTTACCTGCAATTAATATTTATTTGTGCAGCCATCTTTGTTAGGAATTTACATATATATGAGTCGTGAATAGTAATTCACCCTCTGTTGAGATCCTTTGTTGAGCCTCTTGAATATTAAGATCATTTGCTGATTTGTTCGCACTAACAATGAATATTTGAAGGGTTTGTTTGCAAAAACTGATAAGTCCATTTTTGAAGATTTTGAAGTGCTATCTCTGTCATAAAGTTCAAAATAATACCTTTTAAATGATATATTGGTCACTACATATAATGGTATATTTTTTAAGTTATGGTCAAAAGAAGCAAAAATTTTCTTATTATTCTCTTTATTTTTCTTGACCTTTAATCGCAAATATCTCCATTTGACAAATACGGACTTATCAGTTTTTGCATTTATTGAATGTCAAGTGCTTGGACAAGAACCATACAATAAAACTGCTGGGGAAAACAGTTTGCCAGCAGATCTCATCCAAGCAAGACCTGTGTGTCAGCTGTGTCCCAACTACTACCAAGTTGTACTGCGTCTAGTAATATGTGAGCGAACCCGAAGCCCTACAATTGCCAAAAAGAAAAAAAAAAAGTAGTTTTGTGCAACACTTGCAAACCTTTTTTAAAACATGAATTGACCCTCTAATCAGGGAGGTGGGAAGTTTCCTACCTCCCTGCTCTAATACTTTAAAAGTGGATATTTTTGGGCAACTAATTATTCGTGCTCAGCCGGTGCTGGGTGAGACGAGTTTCGCATGTTTTTAATTCTGCGGAATCAGGAAATTAACTACATGGCATGCAAAAATATTTGCATGCTTTTATTTTTGCACTAGCGTTTGGTTGCGCGAAAATTTCCACACCGCGAATATTTCTACTTTTACAGTAATAATCCGTTCCTTAGAAATGAATAATAACATAATATTAAAGATCTCTAGGTCTCTAGGTTCTATGCATGTACATACGTAGTAAATGAAAATCATACAAACATATTATAATTTTTTATACATATGTAGATATCTAACATAATCAACAATCATCAAAAAGATGAGTTTCTAACACAGATTTGAATTTATCAAAATCTGACATGTAAATTTACATGAGATTGTTCCACAATGATGGAGCCATTTTTCCAAAAGCCCCATCATCAGTACCACCAAACATCTTGACAATCTTCTTGGATTTCATACTAATATAAGTAATATTTCAGAGAGGAGATTCTTTGACTTTTGATCACTATACTATAGTCATATCATAGGGAATCATAAATCGATTCTAAATAATTGTACACTCTCCGAGTCTGAATTTATAATTCACTAGATCATTCCGCTGAAAATATCTGTGCTCCAGAAATACTCGGAAGATCTAGCAGGCAAAATTCTGTGATCTGCATACACCCGGATACATGTATTATTTTTTTTCACCAGCGCCGTGTTTCATTGCAGGAGCAGCGTTGTGCGTGCGGTGCGTACACCACGTACCATCACCTTACACGCAACTGACTACAAAACAGTTCAAGTTCAACTCCAAGTCAACATGACCGGTCGACCGTCCCAAAGGTTGTAGCTAGTTGACTTGTACAATTTAAATGTTATGAAAGACAAGACAAATAATGACCTAAGACATGTGTGTCACATCACAGGCACATGATCCCACCACAACGACAACAACACGCACTCAAACAGAGAATTCATTCTCAAACACCGAATTCCCAAATCAGAGCCAGTGCACTCTCCGAAATTGTGCACATGTGGGACTGAGGAAATCAATTCAAGCGAACCGCAAGGCGTTGAAATTACCGTAAATTCCGGCCTCTGTGCCGAAACCCTGTCCACAGCACTTCCACATGGAGCTCGCCTATCGATCTCTTCTCACCAACTTCGTTTAGATTCTTTTGATTCCCCATGCTGCAGGGGAAAAGGGTGGGGTAAATTTAGGTTTGTATACAAAGTACTAATGATTCATCGGCTAAGGACTTACTCCACCCATCCACACACATTACATTTTTTACCCGCCCTCGCGATATCTCTGCATGCTTGCTACTACTGCTGCGCTGGATTTGTCCTTGTGTATACATGCAACGTGTGCGACTCTCTTGCGATCAGCTGATTCGAGTCGCGAGGCAGGTAGTGCCGCAGAGTATTATTTTGTCAACAAAAGGGTTAGATTAGTCTACATAATATACCTTACTAAAGAGTTCCTGGTTGTTGGTAACTACAAGACTTTTCTCATTTCAAAATATGCATAAGTAACAAAGATTATTCGAATAAGATGCATCCTACTCCCCCTAATATAATGGCCTGCTCGATAATCAAGATATCACTTTGTCTTTCTAAATGAATATATAATTATTTCAGTGAATGCTAACCTTACAAAGAAAACACTCGTGAACACCCATTACAACCCTAGCTAGCTCTTTGTACTTTTCCCCTAAATCAGTGCCATTCTGTGTAAAAACAAAAATGCAATAAAAATGCAAAAATGTCTATGACATTTATTTGATTGTACTCCCAACTACAGACACTCATAATGCACTTTAGGCCTATATTCTCGAGAAAAAAAGTAAAACAAAAACAAAAACAAAAAAACCCGCTAGCATCAAGCGGAGTTGTCTTTGCAAAAGACTACGAGATTGCTAACACCCGTTCAGTGATAACAAGCTCCTTGGTGATACGGGGGTGTGAAGTTGCTATAGTGACGACCTCGGGCGGGAAAACTGGACCTCAGAAGTCCCCAAAGTTTGAAACACGAGGGTAACACTCTCCCACCCACCCTCCCCCCCCCCCTAAAAAAAAAGAAAAGTAAAGAAAAGAAAAACACAAGCAAACAAGCAAACAAACAAACATGATGTAACATTGAAAGTTAACCAAAGATTTTTTTTTTTTTTTTATCTATATGTTTTATTGATCTCAACCATTGGCATACAAACTTAAAACATTTAGGGTTAGTAATCACATATGAAGTATAGAAGCAGTCAGTAGTCAATAGGTCAACCGCAGTAGTATAGTCGATAGTAGCAGCAGTATAGCAGTTTGGTAATAGCAGTACTACATGCAGTATAGTCGTAGTAGTAAAGTAGGGAAGTAGTATAGTAATATATTTATAGCAAGAGATGTAGGCTTATCATACTCAATCATATCTCCTTGATTATAGTACAATGAAGTAATGTAGAAGTTAGAGTGGCGGCTGTAAAAGTGACAGCGATCATAATAATTCTGCATTGTAAACGCATGTGAGGAACAGATGTATGTATATAAACAGAATATGACCAAAAAAAAATGAAAATAGTTATATTACTGTGTATTGCCACATATTATGTACAATGTTAATGCAAATGCTGAGAATTGATGTACTTGTAAAGAAATGTCATACAGAGAATAAATCAAAATTAATTAAAATCACAACAATCGCAATAATCAGTGTCTTACAAAGTGCCTGAAACTTGTTGATTTGAGGAAGCGTCAAGTAAAAGGTTTGACAAATTATACCTGCCTCATTCCTTATCTGATTGTTTCTCAGCACTAGAATACCCTTATCAAATAAGAAACAAAGTGAAATTTAATTTGAGTGTTTCAATGAAAAACACCAATCTAGGGAAACAATCAATTCCGTAGTCATGACCTCATATATGGAATAATTTTTCAAAAAATTAAGAAATATTACCAGTCGCAGAAGTTTGGATGGGCATTACCAGTCAGTCCGCAGCACGTATGCTAATGAGCCGATCCGGCAAGATTTATTCAGCACTCTCGTTGACGATCTTTGCGTTGGAAAGGTGTCTCGTCGTGCGAGATTTTGCGAGACTTTGATAGGGCTATGGTTTTCACAGTGTAGCGACTTGTACATACATTCGTCATGGCTACAAGTCACGGTAAATTGTTTTCCAGACTTTGATCTTTATTTTGATACTAAATTTGCCTATAACATCGGATCTTATCATGACTATATAATCAGTTGAATTTGCGTAAATTTTACCTGCTTTTCACGGAAGATTTTGTCATCTAAAGTTCTTTTTTGGTTCCTGACCGGATTAAGAAACTGTTGTTTCTGATTTTGGCTTTTTCGTAGAGAGGAAACTTAGATAATCATCATATATTGGAGTCAAGGAGACGCAAGCATGATTTATACTAGTTTTTCCGTTTTGAAATGTCTGTAAAATTCACTCCTAAAGCCAGAAGTATGCTCCGCACAAAGTGTACAGTGGTGCGAAAGAGCTCTCTCATTGGACAGTGCGTGCGTTCAGCGCTTGAACTACACGCGTGCCAAGAAACCGCAAGTGGCATGAAACTGTTATGTAGCAGCATAATGACGTAATGCAAGCGCTGAGTGCAGGCGCTGTCCAATGAGAGAGCTTACTCTTGAGATTGCACGGTTTCAAGCTGATCAGCACTGACATCGATGTATATTTTACTGGTTCCTGACCGGATTAAGCAACAAATTGTCAAGATATTTACATGGATACAAAGATTAGGAGATGGACTACCAAATAAAGCATTTTCATTGAGACGCAAGGTGAATTTGGTATTTTTTTGACGTCTTGAAAGTGTACTGCACGAATTACTTTTTTCATCATTTTTCAAGCTCAAATTACGCTATGATATTTTTCATTTACAATAATTTGAGTAACATGTGACGATAGTTTACATATTTTCCTTGAATTTGATACCAAATTTGTGAACATAAGGTGATTTTTGTAGCCGAAAGCCCAAGGACAAAATCCCCTTACGCAGCTCATTACGTATGCAAGCCTAAAGCGGGCTTGCATACGAGTTGAATAAATACGAGCGAATTATCGGGTGCTGCGGACTGACTGTTACAACAATATTTAATTGAGGAATAACAACTTGAAATTTAATTTCAGAAAAATTCATAAAGGTCATTGTTTTTCACTTTATTTATCTTAAGCTCACTCGATATTTGTTATTTTTCTTCTTTTTTTTGGTCATGGTTATTACTGTTATTCTTCTTGTAGATATTGTATATGTGTTATGATTTTTAAAGATAATAGTGAGAGATGTATATATTCTCAGTCAGTTTGCTGATATTGATTCTTGTAATCAACCTTATATGGGGCTAACCTCGTCTAATTATGTCATTGCATTTTGTTAGCACTCTTTACCAAAATGTTAGATAATATGTATGTGATATATCAAAATATATGTATCAATAAAATTTTGTAATTCATTCATTCATTCATTCATTCATTCATTCATTCATTCATTCATTCATAAAAATTATGACTTAATACTATCTTGATGCACCGCTGTCATATAAATCTTCGTTTGATGATCTATAACACTTGTCCAAAACTGCGTGTTCATCTCTGACGTTATGGACAACAGAACTGCATAAGTAGAAATTCAAAATCCTGATATATTTGACTAATCATTTTATCTTTTTTTCATCTTCTTCAGCTAGGAATAACAGGGGACAGCAATGAAAGTATTATAACCACTGGATAGAAGATATTTGGCATTATGCCTAGGGCATTTGAGATGATGTTTTTAGAGATTTGAGATGAGTTTTTATTTTCGGTCGTTTATCTATGTATGCATAACCCTTGAATATCATAATCGCAGTGTATATATATTATTTCTGTTAGTATATTATAGAAATATATGAGATAACGTAAACATTTGAGAGTTCATACGGGTTTGAAGGGAATTGGAACGTAAGTCAGAATGTCACTCTGTAAATGCATGACAAGATGAATGTACAGGTATCAAAGAGGCACTGATTCCCTTTTTCAACCAACAGAAGAAAGCATCAATCCAATATTAATCATATTACAGTGTACTAATATTTCTATGCTATCATCTGTCTACTGTCTATTTCTTACACGATAATTAATCTAAAATGTTGATTCCGTCATTTAGTTACTCTTTTACTTGTATGGGAATTCTATTTATAAAACATTTAAATATTTTAATATAAATTAACTAATATATTTACTAATATTTCTATGCTATTATCTACCTACTTTCTATTCTTTACACGATACTTAATCTAAAATGTTGATACATTCATTAGGTACTCTTTTACTTGTATGGGAATTCTATTCATGAAACATTTAAACCGCGTGTGATCCAGCGCGTACTTGCAGGTTTCAGAGTACTACTGTGTATAAGCCGTAATAATACATTGTATAATCTGAACAAAACGATAGTTTAATACCTACAGTGTTCTGGATTCTTTACATATGTCAGCCAATTCCGTGCATTCATGTCATTATGTCAAGTTGATTGATATTACATTATCCCTCAAATGTTTAATTTTATGCGAAATTAACGGACTTGAAAATATAGCATTGTGAAGGTACTGTCAGTTTGAGATCAAATTTCTTTTTTGTTTTACCGATCGTCACTTTGGCTTAGTTGATCTTTATAATTTATCACATTTCATTATTATCACAATAATTATCATTGTTTTTTCTTCCTTTCCTCTTCTTACTACTATAGGCCTAAATGTTATCTTTATTATCATGGTTATCCACATGACTATGATGAAGATGATGATGATGATGATGATGATGATTATTATTATTATTCATTATTACCGTTATCCTTACTATGATTTTCATCGACAGAATCATTATTATCATTATCAAAATCACTATCATCAACAGTCATGTGATACTTTCAAATTGCTATTGGTTTAATAGCAAAATTCTTTGCTAGCATGATATGTTTTGTCTACATTTATAATCTTTCCCTTTCTCTCTTTATTTCTCTTTTTATTCCTTTCCTTTCTTTCTTTCTTTCTTTTTCTATGCCTCCGTCTGCTGCTCTTTGCTCTTGCAACGCTATATAACAGAAACTGTTATCATTGGAATATAGGATTCGCAAAGAGTGTCCATGAATGACTGAGATAAGCTAATTTATGGAGAACATACGATTATATTGTATCACCACGATACTCTGCGCAACAACTGCAATTTCCATATGAGGAACTGAAGGGAGGGAGGAAGCCGAGACGGATGGGGGGGGGGAGAAAATTTTGTTGGAAAAATACATTTATAATGAAACTTATGCATGCGCACGTTTGTCTTTTTGCAGGTCTAAAGTGTATAGGAACAAATAGATAAAAATAGGACCCAACAACATGGTTCATTGCAAACAATGGTCTGATTTAATGCCATTTTACGATAGTCGGAACGTTTTGACGATCGGGAACCGCAAATAAAAAGAAATAGTATATAACAACCTATTATATTCACTGTATACCGAGCGCACGATCACCCGAGAGAAGTGTGTGTCGCTATACACGTAGGGAGGCATCGCTGTATGGATAATGCGATGAAATGGTGCTCTCTCTTCTTCCTCCTCTCTCTCTCTCTCGCTCGACACCAACAGGTTGCTGATGACGTCACGTATGAATATGAGGCAGATAAGCGTTCGCTCATGACGCAATCAACTCATTGACTGGTTTCTCGGCTCTCCGCAGCGTGGATAAACAGGGATCAGCGTGCACGGTGGAAGTTGCATTAAGTCAGAACGTCACAACAAGGGTTAGTAAGAATATATGTCTACCAACTGTATACGCACACAAGTGTTATTTATAGTCATTTTACTTTAAAATAACTCGATATTTCTAACTATACACTCGCACCCGTGAGGTTCGTTTTAGATACATCTCTTTGAACCTAATGAAGATATGTAAAGCGCGTAATCACTGCAAACAGATTACTGAGACGGATGTTATACTGGACGAGTGATTTATGAGATGGTAAAAATCTATTTCAGTATTGTCATTTTTATTTATTTTTTTCCTTCCCTGCCGAAATTTCATCACGTTTGCGACGCTAACAGAATATCAAGTATGACGCACCCAGCGACATATATCATAATTTCATATTTAGAGATGGCGCGGATATTGCTGTATAGTTTGATGCAAATATCATACTATTTATACTTCCGACTTCTGTCCGTTCTTTATATATATATGTACATACTCTCTTTTTCTTTTCTTTTTCTTATTTTTCCGGTTGCTCGCTCATCTCATCCCAAATTCACTCAAAGGTCAAACTGTCAGTTCGTCCGTGATCGAACGTTTGTATGATAATAATATTTTATCTCGTGCAGCTAAAATCCCTTCTCCTCTTATGCTGGCAAGATGTTTATACAGTTGTAAAGAGTACATTGCCCGTGATATACACTGTGTACTTTATACACTCCATTATGATCTATTTCATTGTGAGACATTCATAAAGAAAGGAAAATAAGATAAAGACGGATTATGACGTGGAATTATAGCAATATACTCATAAAAAAAAAAGAAAGAAAGTGCGATTCTTTGAAGAAAATGTTGTCATGAGGCTTCGATTTTTTTTTCTTCTTCTTTTTGGACATGCCATCGTCATCACCATTTCTGTGAAATCTTTACAAAAGTCTCGTCACCGTGGTCACAGGTCTTTAGCCAGGTAGAATCAACCAATCAATCAATCAATCAACCAATCAATCAATCAATCAATCAATCGATCGATCGATCGATCAATCAATCAATCAATCATGCAATCAATCAATCAATGAAATAATCAATCAAACAAACAAATTAACAAACAAACAAATAAATCAACAACAACAAAACACCTGCACATGTAGATCCTGCATCTGAAAGTTATACAGGAAAATGACCTCAAAGGCAGTTCTGCGCCAACTCCGATTTTGTTCTTCCACTATGCTCCGTTAAGCTTCTGACTGGAGTAAAATTGGAACAGGATGTAAAATGTAGGCTTACTATAAAATGATGTGCTTTTTGGAATGAGCCGTCCATCTCTTCACATAGGACGCTTCGGCGTATAGCTCCGTGTCAAACGTTGGCGGCCAGCTTAGGAGAACATCAGTCTGTTCTGTGCCAACTTGCAAAGAAAGCATTTGCATTTTAACTCATTCACTCATTCAAGCATTATTTTGTGAGATGCAAAATTGCGTAATTCTCCCCGTTTAGCGCATCCATGAAACCCTTATGCCATTATGGGTTTCTTTGAAAAATGGACAGTCCCTATACTGACCATCCTACCCACCTCATAACGTGCATCTTTGTTTGTTTGTTTGTTTGTTTTTTTGATAGATACTTTATTTTCTGCAAATCAATATACACAAGTAACATAATCATGAACATGTAGGAAATATACAAAGTAAATTTAACACAGAGTCGTTTGACTTGCATAAACAACGATATAAAAGGAAATTAATGATATAATATCTTTGTTTTAAGCTACCGGCTAAATACTGATCCACACATTCCTTTGTGTTTATAACCACCCGAGCTGAGCAGAGTAGTCATTCATAATATCTTATGACCATTTATTTAATGACTGTGTTGTTATTATCACTATCATTATCGTCAATATCATCATTATTATTTTCATATAATCATTATCGTCATCATCATTACGCCAAATGATAACAATGGACATATCATTTTACTGATGAAGCATGATAATGGTGACAATTACATGATCGACTATGATCACATGAATGTATTATATGTATGTATAGGATCTATGACTCAAATTCGGGCAAGTTTATTATATTCTCGACATGTTGATTTACTTGCATGTTTCGTCATTTTTTACACTGACATACTGTACATGTACTAAAAGCATATTATCTCTGGAACCTACATCCTACAAGCTTTGCTTTTTAGCAGGTTCCTCATAACACGTCACTTATATTATGTCCTTATTCATTTTGTGCAATTTTGTTTCAAATTGACTACTGTTGTGTTAAACACATTTTCTTTTTTGAAATCAAATGGAATATAAAACTTATATGAGATATGGAATATGGAACATGAATGAAAAAAGATTTACGATACTAATTTATGACTTACAAAGCTGAACCTTTGAGTGGTTCCCGCCATCTTCATCAAAATTATCAACCCGCTGTTTATGATTAAATTTTCTTTTGTTATTTTCAGTACATGGAAATAATGTAGATTGTTGGTTTTTTCATCCTTTTGCATGTGTTTTCTTTTCTATGTAAGCCTATATGCCCGCTTTAAAAAGATATTATTATTATCATTATTACTATTACTATTATATATTATTATATATGTTTTTGTTGTTGATGATAACGATATCAGTTTTATTCAATTCAATTCAATTCAATTCAGTTCAATTCAATTCAATCCAATTCAATTCAATTCAATTCAGTCCAATCCAATTCAATTCAATTCAATTCAATTCAATTCAATTCAATTCAATTCAATTCAATTCAATTCAACTGTTTCATACCACAGAGACTGTTAGGAAATTAAAATGTTTAGGTTGGGTAATGACAAGCTGCGATGTGCTTTGCAATTTCCTGCGTGTCGACGGGGAATTTTCTTTCTCGCATTCGTATCTGTTTGCTCCCAGAGAGTTAGACAGCATGCAGTGGTGGCAAACGGAACTGTACGGCTATAGCGTGGTGTCGCGGTGCGGAAGCTCTCTGCCCGGAGGAGAGCGACGGAGGTGGCTGGCGGAGGAGTAGACATTGATGCCGAACTCGAGGGGCTTAGACAACAATATTTCGTTTTCAAGATTTTTTTTTTGTTGTTTTCGTTTCTTTTTATGACTTTGTAAATAATTCGAAGAGGTACGTGAAGTTGGGTCCCGCTGATGAACTATTGTGATGAAGAGAAAAGACGCCAAATTGTGAATCAATGTATTTTGATACTTTGTTCAGAGATAAGGCGAAATAACACGACTTTATGTAGGTAAACGAAATGTATGGAAACATAAAAGTATGGAAGCATAGTTTATATGGGAACATGAAGTATGGAAACATCCATGAAAGATATTGTTCTTTTTCTATTATTTTTTTTTTTTTGCCCTGCTTGTATGGAATCATGGGGGTTGAGATGTGACAGACCTTGATGGATGCGCATAATAATTTTTGCGCTAACTATAAACAGGGAGGTGTCGCCTCCCTGCTATAAAACAGATATCACCTTACGGAAGTTCCGATATGGGCACACACTGACGAAGCTAAAATAGTGACGGAAGTCTCATTTTCTAGTTTCTCTTTCGCTATAATCAAAAGGAAGTATGTAACATATATAGATATAGATATATATCATATGAATTATATATATACCTCCAGACCGATTCACAAATAGAAAAATCGGTGTATACAATAACAATGGGAAATTGAACAAGTAATTTTTTTCATAGATACTGCCATGATATATGATAATTTGTTATAATACATATATACGTCTTAACACTGCGGATATTTCCTAAGACAGAAAATTAAAAAGAAAGAAAGAAAGAGAATAAATGAATAAAGAAGGAACATTGTACACATTAACATTTACATAATTATGATACATACACACACAAAAATACATGGTGCTGGATATAACTAGCAGCATCTCGAGTGTTGCAGATCTATAACTCCTTTTAGGAATTCTTCCTTGTTCTTATACCAACCTGTATTTTGATGTTAAAGGGACTGTACAGTTCTGGTTTAGATGGGGATTCATGTTTTGAACATTCCTAAGTGAGATACCGAGAAACCTCTTATGAAATATGAAAGAGCATGTAATTTTAAGAAGGATTCAACGTTTATTTGATGAAAATTGGTTTCCAAATGGCCGAGATATCAAAAAAGTGATAATAATAAAAGACTACAGGCCACATCTTTTATTAGGATCTCTTTGTTTCACTTTGTTTTTGGATATCTCGGCCATTTCAAAACCGATTTTCATCAAATAAACTTTTGATACCCCTTAGAATTGCATGCTCTTTGACATTTCATAGAGTGGTTTCTGAATATCTCGCAAAGCGTTAAAAGCTAAATCCTCACCTTGACCAGAACTGTACACACCCTTTAACACAATTTTCTTCATAGAGTGTCATCATGGATTGGGGAGTAAAAAAACAAAGAAACAAACAAACAAACAAACACGTCGGGTTCATGACCAATATTAACGATTTGTTATACAATTTCAATGCGTGCGCATATACGCGAATCTTCTTCTTGACAAATTCTTTAACGAAATGAAGCCAAAATAATCCACTGCAGCAAATAATCGCATAGGCGAAACAACTTTAACAATATTTATCTTTATGTGGGAAGAGGTTATAGGTGCTAAATAATTGACCAAAATCACGATTTTCATAATGTGCCTACATGCTGTGCGACTGAGCACAGTTGTGGATGACATAATCACTTCATCTAATTTGAGTACCGATGTCATTAGCTCTTCCGTGAAAACCATGCATGATTAGAAACTTTCAAATTACCAAACTGACTCATTGTCTGTCTGGTGCGTTGTGTTCGCTTGGTTTGATTTGGTTTTCTTTCTTTTCTTTTTTCTTGTTTTTTTTTTTAAACAGGAAATTCATTGCAATGAAGTGGAATTTGAGAGGCGTTTCGATCTTTGCTCGTGAAATCATCTTCATTGCATAAGATTGGTCTTCGTCCAATGGTGTTCTCTACCTCTCTCTCTCTCTCTCTCTCTCTCCATCTCCAGTTCCATTGCGAATGTGCCCATTTTATTATGATAATCAGATTCGATTCGATTTGATTTGACAAAAAAAACAACAACAAACAAACAAACGAACAAACGTCTGAGATCATTCATTTTGGGATACATGAGAAAGGAAACATTACGAAGTCTAAAACATGTTTATGTAAACCTATAGGATCGTCTTTCGCCAGTTTTACAGCAACAAAGGAACATTCCTTACTTTCATTAAAAATTTAGTCCATTATACTCACTTTTACGAAAACATTGAAAACTTAATTGTCTCTTTGCAAGTCAATCTGATTGATCTGTGTGCATTTCATTTATGTGCATATCAAAATTATGATCTATACAGTATGTTTATATACGCTGTGGCACAATTGCAGGGCTTACACCTAATTCCTGCATGGTAATAATAACAACAATAATAATGATAATAACAATAATAATAATAATAATAATAATAATAATAATAATAATAATAATAATAATAATAATAATAACAATAATAATAATAATAATCATCATCATCATCATCATAATAATGATGATAAAGATGATGATGATGATGATGATTTGAATTGAATAATAAAAGAATTGACCAAAAAAAAAACAAAAAAACACCACAATTTGAATTGCAGGAGATCTTCATCTTAAATAATATCCCTTGTAACATAAGTGTACAGACAGCTGAGGAGAGAGGGGAAAAGAAGGTAGACAAAGCTTGGGAACATGAATTGCATGTTAGTTTGTGCCCGGGCACTATTAATATAGTATATTTTTATGTTTTATTATGAAGAGCAACGCTGGACAATACCCTTTGGCTGTTGATGGCCTTCAATTCAATTCAATTCAATCATAGTTTATTTCCAATCAACGAAAATCCAAAAAAAAAAAAAAAAAAACATAGTACAAAGTATACATGTGATGAAATATTGTTCAAACGTTTGCAAAAGATTCATGTAATATATATACGAGACAAGTTATAGAACAACATATAACATGTACAATATTTAGGAAAACACTGTATAAATACTTCGTGGGAGAGCGGAAAATGAATTCGATTATGGAAAATAGTGATCCACTAAAAAGCATAGCTTGTCGGACGTGGATCGCTAGACAAATAATGAGTAAATTATATACTATTCTATAACAATATACATGTAATTATTTTGAGATACACCGGTTGGGAAAAAATATAGAATACCAATACTAGTGCCCGGACACTGCTAACTGAACCACGTGTACCGGGAAAATATGACAAGGACAACACGTTCGTACACACATTCGATTACCCACACGTATACACTGTAAGACGCGAGACAGTACCGAGAGGAGAGAAGACGGTAACAATACAAGTCTACGAGGAACATAAGACAGGAAAGGAAGAGGAGAGAAGAAAGAAGAGAAGTCTGCACACAGAACACGCCAAGTGCTGCGACATCAGGACAGGTGAAGGCTCATGCATGAATCAAAACAATTTAAATTATCTAAGATTATAAGTAGAAAGTAAATATTTTCTGAGTTTGTATTTAAATGTAACAAATTTGGGGGAATCTTTTTAATACCACTTGGGGGCCTTAATACCACTAAGTCGGAAGTTGTTTTGTGTGTATAAGTGTTTTTCTTTTCTCTTTTTTTTTTCTGTTCTTGCATCGCAAGGGTAATTAATTTGTTTGTTTACCACAAAGCAAAAATCCCTTTGACATATTATCAGACGGCAATGCCCTTTAAAAAAATGCACTCTCGCCCTCGTAAATGTTGGCGCAATAATATTACTTTATGCGTGTGTCGGTAGCTTCTCTCGCCCCGACGCGTCGCTTACATATCTATACCCCTACGCGATTTTTGTTTTTCTCTGTCTACGAAAGCACATCTAACCACCTACTCACAGAAGCTCATGCACACAGGAACACTTTGTGTGTGTGTGTTTCAATGATCTGTATTTGATTTCTATAATTGCAAGTGACGAAACATTCATCTTGACTGTATACACACAATATACAATGTGTGATCAACGAAAAAAAAAAACAATTAAAAATCACACACACACATACGCACACACACAAAACAAAAACAACAACAAAGAGATAATGCATATAGATTTATTCCAACTGAAGATTAAGACGAGCTTACATTGCAGTTGATAATCACATCTACTGTTTGTTTCAAGCGGGCAAGTTAAACGTGTTCAGAGTCACCTATAATTAGTCACTGAACTGCAAGCTGGCGCACACGTGATGTCTCGAAATTATATTGACCCCTTAATTTCCTTCCTTCCTTGTTTTTGGCTCTTCCTAGACCTTTACTTCCATTTCCTTCCCATACCTCTTCCTCTTCCTCTTCCTCTTCCTACTTTTCAAACTTTGCATTGTTCTGTTCTCTTTCTCCAATGGGTTTACTTCCGCTTTGTCTGTTATCCTTCGCTTTTTTCTATCATCGTTATTATTGTTTCACTTTTGAAATGCTTGAGCTGCGTGTAAGCTGAAAACAGTTTTTTCTGCGTGATATTCCCCACATGACACGTTTGATTTACTAGTATACTGGAGGTAACACGTACAGATTGCGTGCATGATATGCCTAGTAATGATTCTAAAAACATATTACATCATGTAACGTGGAAGATGGCAATATCCACAAAAGTCCCCTTTTAGTGTTTATTTTGCAAGAGAACGTACTTTCAGGAAAGTCATTCAAGTGTGTGTGTGTTTGTGTGTTAGTGTTTGTGTGTGTCTGTGTCTGTGTGCGTATGAGTGTGTGTGTAGTGTATAGATAGACATAGATATAGAGACAAAGGGAAATGGGGAACCAAAGAAAAAGAAAAACAGGGAGAAAAAAAAGGAAAAAAAAGATGTGTCATGCAATATTGGCAATCCCTCTAAATTGCAACAGTAGACATGTATGAGTGTGTGTTTGCGGAGAGATGGAAAAAACAAACAAACAAACAAACTTGGGTAACGCTCTCGCCAAACTCTCTCGCGGATTTGCATGAAGTAAGGCATGTACACTAAAGGTCCTTTTATCTTTGGGAGCAGGGATTTAACAAAAATGTTTAAGATATCACTTTTGATGCGTATGTGTAGGTCAGTTGTATCACACAAAAATCCTACCATAAAAATTTTCGCAGTAAAGTCTAAAATATAAGGAGATATTACTGTTTTTATCGATAAACCATAACTGTAGACGGTTTAGTCTAGAAATATTTTCATTATAACTACTGTTCACATTTTGCATTTTAACAATACTAAATACTTATTTTATTCTAATTCAAATTTTTACGTTGGTTGTTTCAATCCCTAACTCACATTTTAGAACTATTTTGAAGCACCAATCAATGGGTTTTTGTTTCATCTGCAAATGGTAAATTCCCTTTTCTCACATATATTATGTTTCAAAGAAAACTACATTGAATACCATTTCTTATACTATCCCTGATATAGTACAATATTTCTTCTGTCGCATACACATGTAAACAAGAGTTTGAAGGAAGATCAAGGCATAGAGATTAAAAGAAAGGGAAAGTAGAACAGCTGGATATGATAAAAACTTACAGAAACAATAGTGTCAGACAGAGCACTGATGAAAAGCGGGAAGGTCTGTGAGGGAAATGATTCCATGACATTTGCTCCTTTGACAATTGCTCCCATGAAATATCTGCACACAAAACCAAACATAACTGTAAATTCTACCCACAAACATAACCCTAACCCTAATCCTAATCCTCACATTAAAGGTATTGTTTACCACTGGCAGCAGTGATTTAAAACAAACAATGTTCGAGTTATATCAAATGATGCATATGTGCAGGTTAGTTGTATCACAAAACATCCTACCATATAACAATTTTGCAATAAAGCCTAAGATATAAGGAGATATCACCATTTTTCTCACTAAACCATAACTGTAGACGGTTTAGTCTAGAAACAATGTTATTATAACTATTGTTCACATTTTGTATATTGAACAATACTTAACATTGATTATAATAATTAAAATCTTTACATTAGTTGTTTCTATTCCTAACTCACATTTTAGAACTATTTTGAAGCACTAAAGCTAGATTTTTGTTTCATCTGCAAATGTAAATAATGACTTTAAAGGGATGGTACAGTATTGGTGGAGATGAGAATTGGCCTTTTAACTTTTTGCGAGATACAAAGAAAACACTTATGATATAGTACAGAACATAATATTTTAAGAGGAATTCAAAGTTTATTTGATGAAAATCGGGTTTGGAATGAATGAAACATCCAAAAACAAAGTAAAACAAAGCGTTTGTAATAAAGTGTGGGTCCCACACTTTATCAGAATCGCTCCTTTTTGGATATCTCAGCCATTTCAAAACCAATTTTCATCAAATAAATGTTGAATTCCTCAGTGGAATTACATGCTCTTTCATATTTCATAAGAGGTTTCTCATTGTCTCACCAAAAAATGTTAAAAACCGGAAATTAGGTCTCAACCAAAACTATATGGTCCCTTTAAACTAAAACCCTCTAACTCTATCACAACCCTAACCCTAAGTCCTTGGATAAAATAAGACTGGAGCAATCGTCGCAGGAGCAAATGTCGTGTCACCGAGGGAAATACATGGGTGTATTTTGAACAAAGTACATGATATATGGGAGAGGGCAGTCTTATAGATGGAAGGCACACTAAAGGAAAAGACTACAGCTCCTGTATTTGCCAAGTCCAGGACAAAGATATGCATAAATGCCATAGCAATCATACAAACAAACACACAAACAAACAAACAAACACAAACATACACCTCCTGTATTTGTCAAGTCCAGGACAGAGATATGTATAAATGCCATAGCAATCACACAAACAAACAAACAAACACAAACATACACCTCCTGTATTTGTCAAATCCAGGACAGAGATATGCATAAATGCCATAGCAATCATACAAACAAACAAACAAACACAAACATACACACACACACACAAATAAAAACCAACTTGAGAAGGCTTTATATGGATAGTGAAAGCCAACGGAAAAAGCATATTTAATATTCCTGCATCCACACAAGGTTAACTGTAGATGTAGTTCAAGTAAATGTGACATGAAGTGTTCCTTGTTAACCAAGTCACCTTCCACTAAGTACTTTTTTGCTGTTTTGTTGTTGTTGTTGTTTGGGGTTTGTTTGTTGGTGTTTTGTTTTTTGGTTTGGCTGGGGGTTGATCCTTTTTGTTTGATTTGATTTTTTTTTTAAATTAAAGGCAAGGGTGAAAAAATATAAAACCCCAGAATGTTAAGAATGTGCTTTGTGCACTCACATGCACTCACATTTGTTCCTCTATATATCTACCGGTCTGTCCGTCTGTCTGTCCCTGTCTCGTCTGTTTGTCTGTCTATGTATTTCATTGTTGTTATTTCTCTCCTCACAATATCTACACACACCTTTTGCATTCACCGAACAGCCATTCATTCAGAGGTAATGATATGATCAGATCCTTGCCCGGCAGCCACAAAGGAAAATCAAGCATTGTATTCAAAATAAGAATATTTTGATTTAATGGCACTTTTCGACATTGAGAATACCTCTCCTATACAATGTTTGTTCCACTTTTCTAAAAAAAGAAAAGAAAAGAAAAAAAGGCAGGTGACGCTAAATATCAGTATTGCACTTGAGGCAGAGAACTGCTTCTATAGTTAAAATGAAACAACAACAGAATATGCTTTTTTCTGTATACTTCTTCCACAACTGATGCAACAGCTTTGAAATGATCATCGACAAAAACACCAGTAAACAAGTAAATTATTACAACTCATTCTTTAACCCTAAAGGGGCCGGGCTTTTTTTGCTATGCTCAGAGCGGGGGGGGGATGGATTCCGCCCCCCCCGAGATCTCGGCCATCGGTGTCGCGATCGCGATGAAATTTGGCATGCGTGAGACCCGCGTCATAATCTACAATATTGTATCATAAGATTTTTTGAAACAAGCAATTTCTAATTTCAATTAATTAATTATGCAAATTATGCTCAAGATCATATTTTAGCCGAATTAAAAGCATTGAGAGTCTAATTTTGGATCTGTAAATCTGTTTTGGCATATTCAACAATTGTACATCACAAAAACTTCCAAAACTCATTTCAATTCTTATGTATTTTAATGTTTTCAGAATTTCTTATGTATTTCTTTGTTTTTCAACTTTTGTTTTTTCTTTGTTTTTTCATTGGAAATTGTCACTGACCACTTTTCTACCATAATTAGCACAAAACTAATCAATGAAAGTGATTAATTGTAAAAACAATCAGGTTTTTATGACTTTCATGACAGAGCACTGTTCTCCATAGGAAATGTACACAAAATCACAAAATTGTGCCCGTTTTGGGGCGACATTCCATTACAAAAATGGGCGTGGCTTCGCAAAAGTATGTGCGGACGTCGCAAATTTGGTCTCAAAAGTTGCGCGAGACTTGAACAAAGAAAGTCAAGAAGCCTCGCGACGAGGCCTTCCTGCGTTACAGAATTATAGCGCGAAACGTCGAGACGTCGAAACGTCGGCCCTTTTAGGGTTAAAGAATGCAACTTTTAGTTAGTGGAGAATCAAAGTGGATTTCATTCATTTCACTCTATGTCACACATAATGTCCATCTCAGGTGATGCTGTGTAACAGATTTCAGTTTCTCTTTGGGAGTTAATGATAATAATCAGTATTTTTATAGCGCCTTTTCAAAATAGGTACATAATAGATAAAACGTTCACACAATTTAAACAAATACAAGAAACCAATAATAATTTTATGCTTTTTGAACTTAACAACAATACTACTAAACTTGATGTAATCACCATACCACTGGAATAACATAAAAACAGAAGTTTGACTGTTGGAACAAATGGATCTTTAACTCTTTGCGTGCCACGTTCGCATGCCCGACTCAGCTGACGGCGTGCCAAGTTTGCATATTCTGCTCAAACGCACAAACCCGCCCAAACAGATTGATAAATCGCCAAATGCCACGGTACAATGATAGCGCTTCTCGCATTTCCACCCATGCCACGTGTAGCATGTATTTAATGTGGTGACTGACTATGCAACTTATGTTCCCTACTGGATTTGGGAGTACATTCAAAGTTTCTGTTACTGTTTGTGTTCAAAATTCATGCCTTCACAATATGAAGTCACTGGTCATTTGAAAGAAAAACAATTTTGATTTGTCATACAATTTACACCAAAGCAAAGCTTGGCATTTTCTCTAAAAGTTTGCTCAAAACATGTCCAGAGGTAACAACAATCGATAAAAGTTACATACATGTAGATTTAGAAAACAGAATGTTACCCAAAAGCATGACTCCATTGCAGTCTCAGCATAATGTGGAACACAGGGGTTAACACCGTGGCACAAAAAGAGTTTAAAGGAAATGTATGGAATGACCCTCAGCAGAGGGTGCATTGTAGTCACTGGGTTCCTGGGTTTAAGCACTCACTCTTGGACTGCAGAAAGGCATTGTTGGACCAGGAAAGTGAAACTTTCCAGAATTTCTTGTCTATGCAGACTTAGTGACTCTGAAAGGAAGACCACCAATGGCCTGAGCATGTGACCCAAGGGAGAGATCGCCGAGTCAAATTTTGTGTCCGGTGAGGAAAGGCATCCAAAGTGGCCTCACGAGTAGGACATCAACTGGCATTCCTAGCACCATCTGGTACCACAGGACACATGCAGGGTTCATTCTGACCGTGTCACTTTACCAGTGTGCTAAAAATTACTCGCACTCACTTCAGGTGGCTCAGGGTACAGCACTTAAAAAGAAAAAATAAGAATTCAACAAAATGGTGAATTTTTAGTTGGTACACCGGGGGTGCCAAATACCATATCATATCTACAAAGTTGTATACACAAAATATTTCGCAAGGTTTTGATTTTCACAAATTTCATGATTCAGGTGCTAATCGCGAATTTAAAGCCACGCGAAAACATTGACTCTGATCCCGATATGAATGTGACGTGCCGTAAACATTTCTCCATTCAGTACAGTACTCCACGACTGCGACTTTAACCACTCGCGAAATCGTTGGGAAGTCCGGATTTGCAAAAATTTAGACTCGCTAAATATATGGCTTTACAATTGATTATTCAAGCAAATTATGTCTGAAGATCCTTATGCAGAAAAATGCAAAGAAAAAATCAATGCTCTGATGATGCATTTTTCATGTTTCCATGACACCAGTAGAGCACACGATAGTTGCAGCATTCTGAACAAGTAATACAGAATCAGATTACTTTTGTTTGTATGCTCTGTGGACATAGTTCAATCAGATTACTTTTGTTTGTATGCTCTGTGGACATAGTTCCTTGGACATTGCAGTTTCAGGCACATGTAAACTTCTGCTCTGATGATCACATCTTTTGACAGAAACTTCTGCAACTTTCTACTGGATCCACACACAGTAGTCTTTTCTCAAGGTCTTCTTATTTGATTGTGTTCACTTTCCTGGCTTATGCCATCTTCAGAGTCTATGCTACGCCTTTCTTTTTCCAGCTTGTTTCATTGCAGGACAATCTTCCCTGCAGGTCTGTAGAAGCCGTCGTCACCATAGCGACTACGTTCCGAGATGTGGACAGAGTCGATGCAGTGCTCGCCGAAGAAAAAGTCCCTAAATCTCTGCAAGCAGAAAGCAGGGTTTCAAGCAAAATTAGAACTGGTGGAGTACACTTACATTGTAGGTGCCTGTTGGAGTACTAACAACATCAACTTTTTGATTATGGGGTCAGTCAGACAAACAAAGTTTCTTATTTTAAAAAAGGAGAATTTACCCCCAAAATATACATGTATGAAGATTCAATGAATGCAGAAGAGTAGTAAAACACAACGGTGAAGTTTGAAGAACATGAGATCATTCATTTAAAAGACAAGTTATGAATTTTCAAAAATGTGGTGATGAAATCCAAGAGCCATCATGATTGGATAAAAAGTAATGAAAGAAAAAATGTAAGGGAGTTCTGCAAATTTCATTTATTAATGAAGACTTCAGAGTCCCCAAATTTGCTTCTGACATAGTTAGGGTTAATATCATTTCCCTGCCCTCTAAAGGATGAAAATTAGATGCTTTTTCATTAAGCTGGTAAAAGCAAACTATGTGGAATTCTATTCATAATCAAGATAAAATCTTTCAAGTCATTCAATTTCAGTTATTGTCAACATGACCCATAACGAAACGAATAGCACCACATATCATGCCGTTCATGATAACCCTCCCGAGAGAAGTCCCCATTTTTTTTTTCATAAATCTGATATTCAACCCCCTTTGTCCTTTCAAGGAAAATTGTTCATGTCAACATACCTCATGCATGATGTTTACATTTAAGAGATCTGTTCATTCCCCTACATCAACCTTGTGAAGAGTGCAAGTTCTACT
Source organism: Diadema setosum (assembly GCF_964275005.1). Lineage (NCBI taxonomy): Eukaryota > Metazoa > Echinodermata > Echinoidea > Diadematoida > Diadematidae > Diadema > Diadema setosum. Next base: position 5,748,484 of record NC_092705.1, read on the forward strand.
ACATTCCACATTGAATCATGATTCCCCCCCCCCCATGTAGTCTGTGGACCCTCATCAACAAAGTGACATTGATTGATTTATTTACTGTATTGTCAATGGTGGAAAATCTTGGTACATTGGATAATACAAAAAGCAATCATCAAATATATTCAAGGAGACATTAAGATATGCTTACACAAACTAGAACTGAAACTGAAACATACTGACATACAATCTGACATGCTTACAAATGGTGCAAAAAGATATGGTGGAAACATAACATATACCCACACACACACTCACACACACACACACACACACCAAAGAGAATGGCAATTCACCTGTAAGATTTCACTTGCGTCAAACATCTGAACGTTGGTACTGGGGCGCCCTCTCCCTCTCCCCTCCGCCCTCGTGTCAGGGAGGTCCTTCTGTCGGAAAGTGGCGTTCATCACCGTCATGTGCAGCTTGACCCCGGCCTTTTCAAACTTGTCCTGGGACAGCGGCGAGGCCAAAAATCTCTGTCGTAGTCTGTCGGCTATTTCCTGCAGTCTGGAATCGAATGGGCAACACCGGTATACAATTTTCATGCTTCTGAATTGCTACTTTAAATCCAAAATGCTACATTTACAATGGAAAGAAAACAATTTCTCAAACATTGAGAATTGATACCATAATGCAGATTGCATACAGGCGACTCCCACTATAACAAAGTCATCAGGATTGGCAGTTAGGTTTTGTTATAAAGAAATGTCATTTCAGCCGAACAGTTAAGTGTAATATCAAGATTATGTACATTACAATCATTTTAACCTGAATTTTTACTTTGTTGTGATAGAAGTTTTGTTATAACCATGTTCGTTGTAAAGGGAGTGCACTGTACTACTTGCATGCAGAGAAAGCATGTAACAGCTTGCACATGTGCAAGATCCCACCCCCTGGTTTGCCCCAGGTAACTGGCAATAGTCAGCTAATGGTACCAACCAGGCATGTGGTGCCACATGAGAAGAAGACCCGACAGCCTGGGCTTTCAGTGTGCAGCAAGCAGTGGGATAGTGTCTGCTGCCCTCACAGGCTTTTCAGTGTCAGCAATCGGGACTAGGGGTGGTATTCTGAAATCCTTCCTAGGAAGAAATTTCTTCTTAAGTCAGGATTTTTTCCTCAGTGGCATTCTGAAAATCTTCCTAAGTTTCTTCCTAAGTGTTTTCCTAACTTTTTCCCAAACTTAATAGGAAGAAACTTAGGAAAATATGCAACTGAGGATGAGATATGTAAATTTCTGACTTAGGAAGAAGTTGGTATTCTAGAATGCACTTAGGAAAGAATTTTAGAAAGATATTTAGGAAAGCCCCACCCCTGTCCTACTTACATTGTTACGATATAGCAAGCTGCAAAACATCGTGATAGGCACCTGTCATTCATTGTGCGCAACATGTGCTTTATATGCGCAAAATGGGCATGAAAAATGGGACATGCCACGCTTGTGTGTATTTGACCCAACGTCATAATAGTATGTGATTGTCATTGGTTGGTTCCTTATGATACAACATTTCGTATTGGCTAAAGAAAGAATAGTGGGCAGGGCTAAGGAAGGCCTAATTTGCATTAAGAAGTGCCTAGAAAGACATTTCAGAATATCAATTTTGTCTTTCCTAGGCACTTCCTAACTTTCTGACTTAGGAAGAAACTTACAGAATACCACCCTAGGTACCTAACAACTAACAATTACAGTGTACTCTTCTGATAAAAAAAGGCTGGTGATGCGCATTACACATGTACAGTTGATTCTTTCCTAACAGGCCTAACAGAACACATGCACAACACAGCACAGTAATCTGTCTGTATCCAACATTGATGTATATATCACAAACAGGACTTGTGAGACTATGTTACTAAGTTCTTGATGGAGAATCACACAAATGCAAAGAGGGAGAGAGAAAAGAAAAAAGGCATTAGCCACTTTCAAGATGCACAGGGAGTGACTTCCCATCTCAGAGTAGATAAACATTGCCTTTGCATTTGTTACACGATGCAATGGTTTTGGCATGTTGTTAATTTCATGATCATGATTTAACTCGACAAATTCTGAAAAAGGAAAGCACCAGCATAAAGCAAAATTTGGATTCACAGTCATATGGCATTACTTGAATTTGATAAAAATGGGACCTTTCTTCTTCTTTTTTTTTGGGGGAGGGGTCTTTTGGGTGACTGACACATGCCTCTGAAGCATTCAAAGAAAACAAACAGAAATGTGGGGGAGCTGTGGCACAGTGGACAAGACTCCCGACTCCCGATCGGAGGACCCGAGTTCAAATCCCGCCCAGTGTTTATACGTCCTTAGACAAGATGTTTATACCCACCATGTCCCTCTCGACCCAGGTGTATAAATGGGTACCCCGCAATGCTAGGGTAATAATAATAACAGGGCCCTCTGGTAGAGCAGTGGCAACACTGAAGAGGCTACCCTGGGTAAATAATATCTTATAATATAAATTCAAGAAAACAATCACTAACTTTAATACTGCTGTTGTGTGCATGGCTACGTGAATACAAAGGATTGTTTTGGGGCTTTTTATGAAAGAGAGAGAGTGAGTGTTCAAATCAAAGATACTGTAAGTTTTCCACTGTCGATCTCCATCACTATGAAGATGTATATTTTACCACACCAATCATGTGGATAGCTTGGCTGGGCTGGGCTGATGTGATCTATCGCATGCAATTGCGTTGACTAGCAAATGTCAGCCTACAAGATAGTAACTGAAAATTGTGGGACTGTGCAATGAAAGGGACACTGCCTTTTGAAGATATGGTGTTGGTTAGGAATCCTGGGGGTGTTTCCACAAAGAATTAAAGTTGATCTTCAATTAAAATCAACTTAAAATCATGGTAAGCTGCATGTATCTTCAATGACATTCTAACTTCCAAATAAAAACAAAAATGCAGGAGAGTCTTTGTGTAAATTTTGACATCAATTTGACATGGATTCTGAAAACATAAGATGACACTAAATAGGGAAAAAACCAGCATACCACAATTTTAGATAGACCGTAAGTTCTACGGTTGACGTATATTCTTCGTGGAACACTCCCCTGGGTCATGTATCACAGCCTGGTATTTCCTTTGTGATGGAGAAATATCCCCCCCCCCCCCCAACACACTTCCCGTAGAGACACGATAAGGAAAATGTAACACAACACAAAGGCCAACAAAAACTCACTTGTTCGAGTCATCTTGCATTCTGACCTTCCCGTAAAGGACGCCGACCCTTCCAGGATCATCATTCATGTACTCCAGGCCAGCAACATTGATGAGCAGGGGCTGCCCCTTCAAAATTGGACTGTGAAAAAGAAATGTTCAATATACACAATGTTATTGTATTTAAATTTCACAAAAATTCATTTTTTTGATGACATCGAAATAGTACATGACTGAGCTCCTTTATTAAGGTTAATAAATACCGTAAAAGCGGAAATTTTGGCCCAATTAATTCTTTGCACTAAGCAGGGTAAGACAAACTTCACCTTTTAAATTCCACGGAATCAAAAGATAAAATAGTATTACAGCTGTACACATAACAAGCAAAAAATTTCACATGCATTTATTTTCATGCCAGTTTCATGTTGCACAAAATGTGCAAAAACTTCAACACTATGAAAGTTTCCACTTCAACGGTACTTGTCTCAGCATATCTCAATGATAAGAACACGAATGTGTAATTTTTGTAGAAAACAACAACTTTTGTATTTATTACATACTTTCTTCATATCATTGTGCTATTCTCATCTGGAGAAAGGCGCACAATGAAATAGCTAAAAGTCTGAACAATCATAAATTTCAAACGAGTGGCCACTTTTCCTCAAACTTTAATCAAGTGTTTAGTTTTTCTTTCTGCGCTCAAAGAATCGAAAGTACCAGGAATACATAGCTGGGGAAACTTCCCCTCTAACCGGTATTAGAAATAATATGAAAGCTTGCTCCTATATCAAACAGAATCTCAAATTTTCTCTTTAAGTGAAGCTGTTTGAAATTATATAAGTAATATGTCATTGCCTTTTGAGGCTTCTAATCTATGAATCAACTTGCAAAATAAAAGCAGTGGCATGACCAAAATATCAAGAAAAAGATTGCTTGCATTAGTACAGTATATATGCATTCTTTTAAAATTGCACACTTTGTTTTATCCAAAGAAATTCCAGGCATTTACTCTGTAAATTGCACAATTTTGTTTTTTCCAAATAATTCCAAGAAGTATCTTCAATGTAAAAGAAAACATGTTGTATATGAGCTTTTTTGACAGAACTCAAGATGAAGTTCCACACATACATACTTGATGATCGTTTCTTGACATTCATCCAAAATGTTTTGAGCCGCATCCTAATCAAAAGAAAAAACAAACACAAAATAAGAGCTGTACATAGCTATTGCAAAGAGGAGTTTCAACTGTAAAAATCTAATGAAAATGCTCTCACAGTACAACAACTAGCATTGGAGTGACATATTGCTTCTGTACATCTGTGAGAGCAATACTGGTAAAACTGTTGTTTTCACAGAAAATTATGATACAAAAATAAAGTTAAGTAAGCAAAATTTATTATCTTTGAACCCGACTCTTCAAGGAGCATTTCTAAATCCAAAAGTGCATGTTAGCATTTCATAAATAGAATAAAATCAAATTTTCAGAAAGAAAGGGGTTTAATCAAATCAAACCCTTCATTAAAAAGTTATGGAATTTAACAACTCACGTTTACATGAAACAAGATCTAACACTACCTCGCTGGTATTCCGTTGTCCTAACCACAAGTCTTCATTAAATATTCCTTTCCGACATGATGACTAGACAAAACAAAAAACTTGTATGCTTCGTATCAAATCTTTGTTGTGCTGCAATAATCTAGCAAAAACAAGTTTTGGGTGGAAAGGGTTTCGGTTGCTGATCTATTGATCAAAAACATGATTTTTGGAAAAATATTTTGTGCATAAACACACAAACCAGACAGTTAGAACCCTCAGATTGTGCCACCATTCTGACATTCCCTAAATCCTGCTTGTTTCTCTAAAAACCCCTCAAATTTCCATATCATATCAGCACACAATAATGATGATGATAAAATTTTGGTTAGGGTCAGGGATACCAACAGAACTCATAAATTTCTCTAACACCTTGGTATTTGACCACATTCATATCATGATGTCAGCTCATGCTGACAATGTAGTGTTTCAGACTCGGCTGTGAATGCAGAATGCCGCCATAAATTTACAATTTCTCCTCTATTAATGAGCACCAGCTTTAAACACCAATGCGATTACTGATATGTTGAATACGTGGACACTGAATAACTCGAACATGCAGACCACGATATAAGGTTCTGGGATGCTTTAGTGGTCAACTGTGTGAGTGGTTGTTACAAACAACAGAGGGCCTTCATTGCTATGTGTATGACCTTATGTCACTGACCTACTTAATGACGACCTCTATAGTCTGGATACATTACATGATACAATGTCAGTTCATGCTGACGATGTAGTGTTTCAGACTCGGCTGCGTCGGCAGGATGCCACCGTAAACTTACGATTTCTCGTTTGTTCATGAGCACCAGCGTGGTAACGGTGAGGTGTAGCTTGGCAGGAATTTGCATGATTTTGTCCTCTATCCCGTAGCACTGAAAGGGCGTCGGGGTAGGGAGCGAGAGGGAGCAAAGAGACGGAGAGTGATAGAGAGAAACTGAAATTGGCATCAGGTCTTTTGCACCTACACATTTCTTACAATGTTGGCCTCAACCCATTGAAGGGAAACAGTAATTTCACACTTTTGCAAAAATTTTGACAAATTGATAATTATGCATATTCATTACCATCAATGTGCTTTCTTTGCAAATTGACAACGTCCACAGGAGTGCTTTCTTCGCAGATATTTGATGGGTGATATACAGATCATTTGGATACTAACTGCCGATAAACAGAGATTAACTAATCCCCCTAATCTAATCCCCTTAATCCCTATTTTGTCATCAAGGCCTTCCTGTTCGACCGAGGCACATTGTTACACCTAGGTGGGCTGGCTAACTTACAGTTATTTTCACACTGTAGGTCAAGTTTGGCTAAATTCAACTCGATGCTGATGAAAAAGTTTGGCAAGTTACACTTAAGTGCCATGGCATATAACCAAATAAGGAAACTACTACATATGCCATATATTTAGTGAGTCTAATATGTTTTTCCACTCGGGAACTTCCAAACAAATTTATGAGTGGTTAAATTTGCAATCATGGAGTGCAGAAATGAATGGAGAAATGTATGTGAGCATGGTACATTCATGTCAAGATTAGAGTTGATATTATTTTTGACACACCCATATCTACATACCAACTCCCCCCCCCCCCATACACACACATACATACATACATACATACATACATACATACATACACAAATACATATTTAGGGAGGCTGTGGGCAGTTCATTGATTGTTGAGAGAGGTTGTATTTCCTTGAGTTATGATAATAGTCGGTTCTTATAAAACGAGTTTTCATACTTGGTTCAGTATCTCAATGCGTTTTACAGACCACTAGTATTATTACTCGTATCGTATTAAAAGATTTTGCGAACTGGGTGGCTAGATATGCTGATATCGCCCATCGATATATTGTAAAACCAGAAATTTTTGTGCACTTCGCGAGGAGCCAAGATTCGCCAAATTTGAATGTTCACAAAAGTTCTTGTCTGCACTTTGCATTGAATGCTAGTGGGAATTTCCGAAAATTTCATACCGCAAAAAAAGCTCAGCTCAAGTACACAAAAATTGAATGCCATGAATATTTCTGATTTTACACTGCATGAAATGACAGACAATGTACATTGCATAACCACAAGCCCTCTTTATTTTATGCCCTTTTGACTCGTAAATGCAGTCATGAACTTACGTGGCTGCAGTTTGCGAGAACCTCTTCTTTGAATTGGCTGAACCTGTCCATCACGGCTTGGCTGTTCAGTGGGAAGGACACAAAGTGGGTAAAGGGCTCCCTCTTGCGAGCCGAGTCCACCAAAACGTCTATCCGGGTCTTGGCCGAACACACTCCATTTCTATTCTTGCCAGTAATAGCTGTCAGACATCAAAATGAAATGGACAGGCAAGGTACTGTCAAATTTACATATAAATACTGTAAGTGTAAATTCATATATTCTTGTGTGCATGAAATTGTCACAATTTTTGTGAAAAGCTATGATTCAAGAAAGTTAATTGCAGAAAAAAAGGTCTTGTGTCAACACAATGCATTGAATTTCAGTGGCAGTTCATGAATGCTTCTGGTTTACAGTAGTCCACTATTCATAGTTCCTTCCTTTCTTTCATTCAGTACCGTGGGAAGTGGTCTCCATCAACGATGGTACCTTCACTTTTGACTGCCCACTGACAAAATGGTGCACAGCCCTTGCAGACAATTTGTTTTCAACAATAAAAAACATACATGTAGTACTCAGAAGGGCTCAAAATTCATTTTCAAACATTTGGACTTTGCTTGCAATACATCAATAGGGTCTGCCAAGAAACTTGTCTGGCTGACACAATTTGTCAAGATGCTGAGTTGTTTTGAAGTATTTCTAAATCAAAGGTGTAAAATGATTTAGATCGTAGGACACAACTTTTATTACTGAAATTCTCTTCCCACTCAGTAGTAGGTAGCAAGAACGTTATGTGATGATCGATCATGCCATAGCGATTGTATTTTCCAACCAGCTGCATGCAGTTAACTCTAGCACAGAAGATAGGTGGATACTGCTGTGGCCTGATTTGTCGATTAATGATGATCGATTCTAAAAAATCATGCAGCAATCATGATCAGTTCTGCTCTGAGATTGTAGCACAGTACTTCTGACAAAACTTTTTGGCTAATATTTTGATTTCTGGTTCTTACCCAACTGAAACTGTGTTATTAGAGTTATTTCACATATTTTTTTTTAATGTATATGTGCACATCTTAGAGCAAATATCCACAGTTTGGCAACAATTTGAGAACTATGTTTACACTGGAATAAATGCAAAGCTGCGCACATCTGGTGACATAGATTATATTGCAGTCAAGCGCTTGTCTGCTAATTGACTCACATATTCTCTCCACATGCTTCTCTCTGGGAACGTCGACCTTGGTTTGGGTCTCCTCTTCTATCTTCCGCTTCATCTCCCCCTTACGTCCGATAATGAATCCAAAGAACGCTGCGGGGACCTCCATGACCACTTTGAAACGATCCCCGAACTTCATCATCTCAACCTGGTCACATGACTCGTCGTTCATCTCTGCATCGAGCATGCAATCATCATCTGGATGAAATATAAGACACAGCAACAGAGAGAGAGAGAGTTTAGTTGGTCAATAAACTTGAGCATGCATTTATCTTTATGATGTTCTTCGCTTCTATGCTCCTGCCTTTGAGCATGCATTTAGCACTGCACCGAGATTGAAATCTCTTCCTTTTTGTTTGCAAAGCTGACTTCACATCAATGACTGGAGATGAGATGAAATATGACAGATTTTGACAGAGAGAAAATGACGAGCAGAGAGTCATTTTAATCAAAACGCCCAACGCAATTACCATTTGGTGAATGAGAAGCTCTACATCGAATTTACAAGCAGTGAGACTGCAAATGCATCAAAAGCATTAGGTACAATATACAACGTATTAATCTCTTTGAAAGATGACGTTCTTGCATTCACGTATTGAAGAGATGGTGTGCAATTGATACATTTATAAGTGTATGTGTGTGTGCACCATTAAATCATCATTTGTAAATAGTTGTGCCCCTCTTGCATCTTGTCAAGAAAATGACAGCTCACAGGGTGAACACCTGATGCAGCCCAGATTCCTTGGTCGACACAAAGATGTCTAAAGGGACTATGTGTTACCACATGCCAAAGTATTACAATCAGACTATGTAACCTGCAATCACACACTTTTTAAAAACATTTTCTTCTTCTTTTTTTTGAGCCCATGGTGAATAATTCTCTGAGGCCTCAGAGTACACTACACATGCAGTCAAGCAAAGTGTTGGTTAGGTGACTGGGTTTGCCTAGTTTTGCCTCTCTTCATTGGTTGCTTGCAATTTCCTTATTAGCCGTGTCAATCATGTCACACTCAGTCACGCATGCTAGGGAATAACATCACCCCTATGCTCACTGGGCTCGTCACCATGGGAACGATCCTGGTATCTTTCCTCTTCCTCATCTACTTCAGCATAGGATGATACTTGGGCTGGATTGCATCGATAACAGCGCCCTCCTATGGTGATGATGGGTGGTTTCAGGACATCCATGCTGCTGTGATTCATTTTTCTGTTACGGAGGAAAAAACAATAAAATAACAAATCAAATCACTGGCTTGCCACACGGGATAGTCAACCTGGTCCTAGCTATCTGAAACTCTTAAGCACCGAAATAGGGTTCTGCCCATGATTATTTGAAAATTCACCTAAACAAAAAGAATACGGGCAATACTTACTTGTAGGTCTACTGCAGTACTGGTATTACACTAGTAATAGTAAATACTACCATTAGTAAACTTAGTAACAGTACCACTACCAGTACGTTAACTGCCATCAGCAGCCCCAAACGCATTACATAGCGTAATGGGGCTGCGGACTGTAGCATTCAGGATCATGACATGGGTAGTATCGCCGATAAATATCAACTAAATTCGAACAATTTCTTCAATTCAAAGACTAACAGGTGAAGTTGAAGTGTTGGCAACAGGTAACGTGCAATGTTTGGTTCTGCCAATATAGTCCCTTTCTCTTCGAATTGATGACTTAATGTGACTCAGTCGAGAGGAACCTGGGAGAGCTATACTGAATTGACGGCTGCATGCGCAGACATCACATGCGCACAAATTTCAATTTACGTCGATGTAGGGCAATTTGTCAATCAGTTGCAAATTTCAAATCCATTGACCGGATAAGAAGTCTATGTGCGTATGCGCTGGCCGTCAATTCAGTGTACATGTAGCTCTCCCAGCCACAGGTTCCTCTCGACCGAGTCACATTAAGTCATCAATTCGAACAGAAAGGGACTATTGGCAGAACCAAATTTGCACGCTACCTGTTGTCAACACTTCAACTTCACCTGTAAGCCTTCGAATTGAAGAAATTGTTCGATTTTAAGTTGATATTTATCGGCGATACTACCCATGTCATGACTACCCAGGCCATGTCATGATCCTGAATGCTACAGTCCATGACACTGACAGTCTGCAGCCCCAATTACGGCATACGCTATGTAATGCGTTTGGGGCTGCTGGTAGCCCGACCAGACCCCGTGTGCTAAGCTAGCACGGGGTCTGACGGTGTGTGATACACATATCTACGGAACCCCATACACATATCTACTAAACCCCTCGAACACGGCCACACAACAAAACTATTGAACATTTCTACATTCTTTTCACAAATTTTACGAATCACTCACGTGAATTGAGATACTTGGACTATGAGCATGGTATTTCAGTCCATAGTGAGCCCTCACGCAACATATACTGAGCAAAAAGTCCAATCTTTACCCGGAATGCTGTGATCATCGCGGGGCCATTCAAAATAAACCTTTCCCAGCTTTGAACGATGCAAATTGCGCTGCTAGAGTTTGTACGCCCGCGAAGTCGACAGCGCCCTCTTTGCCCAGTGCTGCGCCGACATTTCGAATCATTTCTGCAATTTCTACGATTTCTGCGGCGTACAGGATTAAAAAAGGTGCAATTTTTGGTAAGTTATAAAATGAGTATATCAATATCAATAGCTGAAAACGGTAGCTAAATAGATAAAGTTTTCACCTTATGTAGTCTTAGTAACAAATATGGTGCAGTAAATTCAAAATCGCGTCGGCGCCCCGAAATACAGAGATTACGGAGTGTCCACACCATACACTTGTGTACAGCGACAGGGCTGTGTATAGTTAGGGCTGCTGGTTGCAGTTAATACCAGGAGGCCCTATGTATACCTACAAGTAAACTTGATCCTTGACCTTGTTGCTAGAGTAGAAACATTTCATTAAATATGACCAAATTCACTGCATAATGATAGTGATAATGCATAGTGGAGAGCCAGCTGCAGGCCACGACATGTGATACCTTATGCAGACGGGACGGCGGCCGAACCCCCTCATATACAAGTTAGTGGGACTACGACGAGAAGTCAAATAGGCTGAAGCTTTTTAAGGCTATTTAGCTGATTGACATAGCACTTTGGCACTTTTTTTTAAAGCGTAAATCCAGGTTTCCCAATCCTAACTACCTAGTCAAACTGTACCTACCTATGGACTGTATTCTCAAAAGTAGAACTGTAACGTTAAACATTGCCTTTCGTCGCGTCGTGGCAGAGTTGAACAGCAGGCATGCAGCTGAGCTGATTGCAACACCAGTACCAGTGTCGTACACAAAAAGCGTATGGTATGGGTACTCAATGATGTGGATGGTTTAGGGTGGGCTCATCACACCAGCACGTACACGTAGGACTGTATCACACGCGCGAAGTGGCCCTGGAAGTGGAAGCAGGGAATCCCCCACAACTAAGGAGCAGTGTGGTGGGAAAGCGAGCGCGAACCAGTTGAGGTTTTTATTATTTACCTTACAGATCTACTCATATCATACATTATATATTTTCAAAATCTCTGACGCGGACACAAATCTTAGTTTATAAATTAATATTATTCACTAAACCACCAGTATACGAATAGTTCTATCTATCTATCTATCTGTCTATCTATCTATCTATCTATCTATCTATCTATCTATCTATCTATCTATCTATCTATCTATCTATCTATCTATATCTATCTATCTATCTATCTATCTATCTATCTATCTATCTATCTATCTATCTATCTATCTATCTATCTATCTATCTATCTATCTATCTATCTATCTAATATGCTCATCTTGGAATTTTCCACGTGTTGGACTTCGAATGTTATTATAAGAAGAAAAAGGAGTCTTGAGTACGCCATTTGTAGATTCAACAAGAAGGTTTATATTCACAAAAAATGGAAATTAAAGCATGTCATACAGAGAATAAATCAAATGAAATCAAATCAAATTAATGTAGGCCTACATTAAAACCATGACATCCATGAAATTCTATGCATTTGCGCTTACACACAACAAAACTAAAATAAGTGAATGAATACTAGTAAATATATGAATAGGTGAATAAACAGAAAGCTTATCATAGATGGTATCATAATATAGTTGGTACATATTCAGACATCAGCAATTTCTCGTAAGTGATAATCATCTTGTAAAGAACAATCGGTAATAAGCGCATCATCACTTCATTTGAAATTCAAAGTGAACTTTTGGACCAAAGACCAAAACATTGAGATTGTATAATTCAACAGTAAATACCCGCTTTAGAGACATCTTTCCTCCTTTTTTTCCCCCAGTTAGACAATTATGATTTACATAGATGATGGAGATGGAGAGATAAGATAGAGACAGCTCAGACAGACAGACAGACAGACAAACAGAGATGGGTGGAGGGATTTTTTTTTGTGGGTTTTTATTATAAGAGGGTAATAATTATATTGACCACTTTGTGAATCTCAGATTGAAGAGAGGGTTATATTTGAGGTTAGGGAGGTATTTTTCCCCCTTTTTTTAAGTCAATTTATTATTCTATTGAAGCTTGGGTAGTATATGGAAAGTTTCAATTAATAATTCAAACCAAGGGAGTATCCAACTAATCGACAAATTAAAACAACTAAAAATCGTTTTTAAGATGCTGCATGTTCTTTTATTTATGGTGGAAATGAGATGTTAATTGGAGAATCTATTGATTTGACCCACTTAATTTAGCAACTTAATGACTGATTATATTCCACTTTTGCTCTCTCTCGCTCCTCCTCCCGCCGTCCCTTCCTTCCTCCCCCTCCTCTCTATAGATCTTCAATTTTGTATTAAGATAAGATAATAACTGTGCCAAATATATAGCATACCAAAATTACCCCAAACTGAAAATGATTCAAATATTTTTTTCGAAGACATTCAAGCAGAAAGATACTACATTCCCCAAAGCAGGGCGTCGGTTTGTTTGTTTGTGTGTGTGTGTGTGTTTTTTTTTTGTTTTGTTTTTTTTTTTGGGGGGGGGGGGGGGGGAGGGGGGGGCATGGGGGCCTTCAGGACGGCAGGCAGGGGTCAAGGTCAATCACACCCCAACTGACTCCCGCCACCCCACCCCACCCCGCCACATTTGACGGGAAGAATGTAAAGATTAAACCTTTGGAACTGTGTGTGATTTTTCCCGATTTTCCCCGTTTTTTGTTTTGTTTTGTGTTGTTCATTCGGTTGTTCTTTTTTGAGCCATTTTTTTTTTGGGGGGGGGGGGAATTGCACGGGTTCAGCGGCCCCTGCAAAGAAAAAAAAAATCCTTTGACAAAAGGTGCTCGAGCCTCAACCTGAAGAATGGCTTGGCTGTGAATATGTACAAATATCTTAAGTGTTTATAGTGACCAACATTGTGTCTCACAAGAACATTGTGGTTGTGCTGTATATGCGATAAATGAAATTATTATGATTCCTTCTTGTTTCTGAAGGTATAGGGCCATTCCGATATCTTCAATAATAATAAGGGTATAAGATTTTGAGTTCAAGAAGGAAGAACACTTTGAATATGATGGATAATGTTTTTCAACAATCTTAGCATGGATTAGAGAATGGGAATAATTTCGTTTTCCAGTGATAAGGAAGAATATACGGTAGAGCTTTTTGCTTTAAATCTCCTTTTATCTCGTGTATTACTCGTTCTATTCAAAGTTAGAAAAAAAAAAACAAGATGAGAAAATTTAACTTTACTAGGCTAAACGCATAAAGAGCATGTATGACCTATGATGTGCCTACACAGTCAAAAGGATATGAAAACTAGTTCCAGGCTCCTGTTCACTGCCACGTTATTTAGTGGCTTTCAGAAAAATTGAAACAAAATGTCCTGATAATCCTTAATTCTTCTGTCCATTTTTCTTCTTGTTTTTGAATTGCCTTTACTCCGTGCAATATATTTTCTTAACCCAAATCTGCCATTTGGTCTATATATCGTGCAAAATAACAGTACATACTACCCAGAGAACGACACCTTCTCACATTTTTTTTGGCTAAACAAAATGTGGGTTTTTAGCTCGGGATTTAACTTCTGGTGATGTCACGAACCCAACATGTCAGGATCATGTACTATTTTTTGGTCGCGGACGCCGCCGCGGCGACTACAAAGTACCGATCGGAGCAGGATGTTCGTGAAGCAAGGAAGCTAGCAATGGCAAGAAGTTGTAGTACGCCCTCTGTTGGTTCATCCAAGGAATTTGCTTGAAGTTTGCTGATCCATTATCTACGGCGAAAGGTGCTTGGGGAACGACGGACTCGTTGACGGGAGGAGAAATATTTGGGCAAAAATTTCGCTGTAATCAAGATTTTCACTGGATTTAATTGGAATCAGGACTTGACGGATTTCATAGCTAGTCCAGTAAGTATGACCAATCAGTACGTTACGGATAAAGAGAGTATTTCAAACGCGATGTTGGGTGCGTATTTCAGCTCAGATTTAATCAAGTGATAAAACAAGTGGAGGTAAGGTAGTGCGTTGAGCGCACGGGGTTCCCTGCCGTGTGTCCTCGGTGAAGCGTACAGCAGGCAGCACCGCCGCCGCTACATGTCAGTGGAAGAGAGATTCGATCTTTTTTTTTTTTTTTCTGCTTGTCTTTCTCTCTCTTCCTTTTTGTTGACAAATTCACGTGTGTGTTGCATGGAAGAGCAGACGTTTAGGGAAGGTTCTCACAGTAATCGCTCATGTTGTTTCTCCCTGTTTTTGTTTATATATTCTTCAGACATTTCAGATCTTTTCCCCATGACAGCTTATTTCTCAAATTGACGTTGGTTCAGTTGTGGTGACTGTGTTCTGGATAACTAATGACCACCCACCCACCAGCCCACTAACGTTACAGTAGTACAGCCTGTGCATTGTGAGGCCAACAGTAGGCCTACACTCGTATTCCCAAGACAAATTTGTAGTAATAGCTGTCAAAGGGGGCTGTTACCACTACCAGTACAGACTACAGGTCTCTTGTGTTGTTGTGGGCATTTTTACAGTCGTAACACAAAGCTACATGTACATAATATTAAGAGTCTAGAGCTGCTGTACCTGGGTCATAAACAAACTCCAAGTAGGGTCGAACCATCAGTTGGTTAGAAAATATGCACGAGCATGTCAATATACAGGGCTTATATATCTTCATCTTTACACAAATCAGTTTGCATTTACAATCTGTATGTCATGTACGTACAACTACAACATACATACTGTGTCTGCATAATTATCTTTGGGATTTTTTTAGATTATAATGCAAATCTTAACGAAGAACTTATCTATGGATATCAAAGATCAAGGTATTCGTGACTGCTCATTATCATAAGTAGATCAACTGTACAATGTAGCATGTCAAGTACAAAAAAAAAAAAAGATGCATTCTCTTGATCACATTAAAAATTAATACATGGTACATTGTAGTTCTCTGGTAGACCAAGCATTGAATTAGATTTTTTTTTTTTTTTTTTAAGATAATTTTTATCATTATCCTGCAGTGTTGAGCAGAGTTCTACAGAATGAAGTTTATGGACTAGCACAATAGCAGCCTTTTTTTTTTTTTTTAATTAGGTTTGATAATAATTATAGCATATAACTTTAAGTGTTCAAATGATTTTATTTATTCCTGTTGTGACTGTAACATGCAATAACAATTACTGAGAAAAGTTGTAGATGAATGCTTTTCACAGTACATACTACATTGTACATGTGCATGTAGCTACCATGCCCAGAAGACAACCTACCAACTACAAAGTAGCTCTGCATTATTTACTGTGGTATAATCACATCCTCAAGCAAGCCTTGGATGTGGGCTGGGCAGGCATAGAATGTCTGAAGACCTACAATGTAAACATCTCCTGATGGAGAAAAATGTATGGCCTTTTTTATGCTACTATGAATGGTTTCTTTTATGTTCTGTAGGCCCTATACCATAATAGATTTGTATGCATGACATCTTGGCCGTGTATGAACTGGACTTAACAGACTTTTAAGAGAAAGCATTTGCACACATTTTTATAAGTGTATTTTGTATTTGTGAGTCATGGTATTGACTACAGAGGTCTGGAAAGGCTGACCCAAATGTAAGCCCAAATGAACAAATTAAACAATGCAGGATACTACAAAGCCGCTAGTCCACTCGCCCAGTTGCGAAGTCTGGCAGGGAGAATGAATTATTATTTTGCTTGTTAAGTGTTTAAGGGTCCTTGCTTAAAAGGAACACGTAACCTACACTGTAGTGCATTAAATAAGGTATGATCAAATCTTGTCATTATGATGTCATTAGGCCCACCAACTGGTGGTGCTTGGAACATGTTATAAGAGATTTTCTAATGAATTTGATGTTTTCTGATGTTTTTGTTTCTTTTAAGCATGTGTCTTTGTGGCTCACTCATTACGTCAGTATTTTGACGTCGGCAGTTGCTGCATCGATGTTGCTAAGATACTCTGCCAAGAATCAGTTGGCATGAGAACCAAACTTTATGGAAACTTTCATTGAAGTGTACTCCTTGGTTTCTACTAGTAAGATACAAGATCATGCATATTTTCCCTTTGGTTTATGTGTGGAACTTGCTGTCATGTTACCTTCACATAACACTGAAAGTAGGAAAGGAGTAGTATTTAGAGCAGTTCATTGTACATCATCTTTCATCACAATGTTTTTACAGGTGATGCTAATGCATAATGTGTAGTTTAGACAGTAGGGATTTGTCGCTAAAAAGTGGTCTGCAGTGTATAGACTATCATAATATATGTCAACTTGTGCAGTAGAAATGTGTGCACATGATGCAGAGGTGATGGCTCCTGGCCCATTGGCCTTCCAGTGGGAAGTTGGTGAGTTACTCATGGTGAGTCAAGAGGATACTAGAAATTAGCTGCATCTGATTTTGAGTTGCTTATCCAGTGGTTTCTGTAGACATGCAAGTACAGTATACACATACATGGTTACATGCAGTGTATTGAATACACACACATGCAGGAATTTATATTAAAAATCTTGTAGGTGTAGTCTACAGTGTAGGCCTACATCTGTAAAGGGAGATTTGTTTTGTTTCACATTGTTCCAATTTATGTAGTTAATATTGAAGGAATCTGAGCTTCCATGCCTTTTCCTTTTCCACTGTATGTAATTCCCCTCCCCCCCCCCCCCAAAAAAAAAAAAAAAAAAAAAAAAAAAAAATGTGGCTGTCAGTGGCATAGCAGCCAGGCTAAACCCAGGCTGCAACATATACACCCTGAGTAGCTAATATCTATTGTCTTCAGTCATGGTAAGTGAGACATTTGTTAGTGATGATCTGCCTCTCACCTCCATTGTAGTGAATACTACTTTACAAACATAAGGAACATCATAACCACTACATCAAGTGTAAAGAGCCTCTTTTGATGTCATTTATATATATCATTCAGATATAATGATGCCAGCTGTAGTTGTGGTTATGAAAGGTCATCAGAAACTCTCTTTAGGTACGTACATGTAGTATTGTTGGCCTGTTGTCAGTGCTTAGTTCAGTACATGTTTGTCTTGTCACTATTATCATACACGGTGTACATTTTGTAATGGACCAGTTTTAATAGTTAAGTGATTACAGGTGTGCATGTAATTAGTTCACAATCAACCAGTCAAAATCAGCTTTGAGTGAGATCTGCAAAAACAGAAGCAGGAAATACAATGTAACAGTGTAAGTGAGTACTGTAAAATCAAACAATATGAAAGATTTGTGAATTAGCACTAGATATGAAAGAGAAAAGAGAGAGGTATTGTAAAAACACCAACCATTTCTTTTCCCCCACTGGTTGCAAGTGAAGATCTTTTTTTTTTCTTTTTCTAATACGCAAAATGTAAGAGCCTGCATAGTAAATGTGTGTTCTATTTTTTATTTATTTATTTATTTTTTTAATACTGCCAAAGATGGACAGATCCCGGACTTTCTGAAATAAACATAGAAGGCCAATTCAAATGTACCTGCATAAAATGTTAAGTTCTATTCTAATTTCTGTAACATTTAAAAGGCACATAAGTACATTAATGTTATGTTTCTTGGAAGCAGAAGTAGTGTCACATGATTCTCAAAGACAAGCCCCACTTTATGCTACCATAGTGATCAATATTGTAATATCCAATGCTTCATCTCAGTGAAAGAAAGTCAGATAAGTTCTTTATATAAATGTCATTGTATACAAGATCAGTTTGTATATATTGAGAAAGGAAATCAGTTTGGTTTGTTTCTCCCACTTCTGTGCAAATCATCTTCTAGAGTATGCTTGATATTTGTTGAAGGAAAACATGATATTAATAACAATATTGAATTTAAAATAAAAGGAGGCAAGGGCCTACACAGTAATTAAAGCTTTATTGACAACAGTGTCCTAAGCAGAGGATGCCGTGAGCAGCAAATATTGCAAACCCTTGATTTGTTAGAACATTCTACTGTAATACAGTTGTACCAGTAAAGATGTGAAAAGGGTAACTTGTGCATACAGTGTACATTGCATTCGCGGTTTTCCCTTCAAACATTTGAGGTTTTTTTTTTTTTTTTTCTGGGTGTGCGTGGACAGTCCCTTGTCTTGTGGCCTGATGCAGGTGGTGAATCGATCAGATGGTCAGTTGCTATTTATGGTCCTGGAGTAATTATTCCTTTGCCCGCCCCTCTTGTTCCTCGTCATGGTCATTTGTCTAATTTCCATTTTCCCATGTGGGCAGCGTGCATTTTTCTGAGCTTGCATTGGTTTTGATTTGATTACTTGGCACTTTGTGTCTGTGGTTCTATCAAAGGTCAAACGATCTCAAAAATGTCATTAATATGATATTGATTGCTTCCATTCACGGTACATTAATGTATGCACATACTCACACAAGATATGATATACAGTGTTTGACAGATGGTCATGTTTCCTTGAGTGGTCAAACAATAAAAAAAAAATGAAAATGAAAAGGCTCTGTGACATGTCATGGGTCCCCCCCCCCAAAAAAAAAAAAAAACAAACAAACAAAAACAAAACAAAAACAAAATCTAAACAAAAACTAAACAACAACAAAAACTAAACTCCTTCCATAGTTTAGGTGACTGTAAATTGCTGAATCTCTGGAAGTGAAACTGTTTGCTATAGGTATGGTGTAAATTCAATTTATGCAAAATATGCCAAATGCTGTCTTTCTTCAGTAGAGAGTTACATTGTATACATGATAGTTTGATACACTGAGTATCCTATGTGTGGACTTCACATGCCAGTGTTGTATTTCATGGTATTGCTTCCTACATGTAGTGTTTGCAATTTTATCTCAACAAGATGTGTTTTTCTTTTTTAAACTTAAGACAAAATGCCGAGGTTTCTACTGCAGAGTCGCCAAGTCTCCCTGATTTTGCAGTTAGTCTTCCTGAAAACATGAATGTATCTCTTCATGTATACTAGCTGAGAGAACACAAAGGTCTGCCTGATTCAGGAATTCTTTGTCCAGTCAGGGAGGTGGAATGACATACCGATGTACATGCAACATGGAGACGTGTTTATCCCCACATTGCTCTTTGGAATGTTCCTGGATTTTGATGGAAATATTGGCAGCCCTGTTACTGTGATTATGAGAATTTTATTGTTGTTATGCTAAAGCATGTCTGCACTGGTTGTTTACAAGTCTCCTGTCGAAACCGATTCTACCTGTCAAGTCCATAACTTCCAAGGAGAGAGGATGCTGATCGTGTTTCCTCCTAGAGAGTCCCTTGTGGCAAAAGTTCAATGACCTCTAGTGTCAAGAGTTCACTGCACCTTTTAACAACTACAGTACATGCATACTCTGGGCCCATGTACACAGTAGTATAAAGCTGTATGAGAAATTCAGACTCAATGGAAGTGCAGCACAAGGGAAAGTGCATGCAGAATAGCTTGTTTTGAGATTTACATGGGCTGTCCACTGCTGTGAGTGGCTGCTCTCAACTTGGAATTACTGAAGTGTCGATATGAACTGTAATAGAGGAGTGATGTGGATTGTAGCAGCAAGGCCACATCTCCCTGGTACAAGTAGCAAGTGATTAGTGTACAGCAAGGTATTGTATAATCACACACAAATGTCATCTACTCTAACCAATCAAATCCTCTACCTCTGACAATCCAGCACTTGGGATATTATCATGCACTATACAGTATACTCTTCTATGCTTACACTATGCGTTCAGTTTTAAACTGTGGGGCACTTTGTGCAACGCAGAACGGTGCAGTAGAAGCCATTGTTCATCTTTTAGTACTATACTCTGCATGCTGACAATGTGTTTATAAAGCTGCAATGCAGTGATCTCCTATTGGTGTGCATTGTACATACATTTTGTATGTGTGCAACCATTCCCAAGGTTCACATTCAGCTCAGTGAAAGTCTCCCTTACAGCCTTTGGAAAATTTTACCGTCATCTGTCTTTGTGGACATGTTTTATTGCAGTCTGAGGGTTTTTCTGTAGCCGTGCAGGGAATGCTGTCTTGTTGCAGGCAGTGTGCTTGCTTTTAGGCCCACTTGTTGTCTTGAGAGTAACCAGAGAGATTTAGGACGCAATAAACTTGTGAAGTGCCAACTGCGAAGGTCATGTTACACTGGCAGATTTTTGCTGGGACCTGGGATTAGATATTGCCAGCTCAAATGACGTCTAGAGTTACAGCGTACCTGTCACTCTTTTATGCGTGTATGACAATTAGCCTGTATTTTTACTATTTGTTTTTTTCTGTTGCTGGTTTTTGAGTGTGGCGAACCTTTTATGCGTATTGTCTGTAACAGCAGAAAAGTGCCCAGCCAGGTGTGGATTTTTTCACCATTGTGTATTCTATTGTTGAACAAGTCATTTTGTGCAGAGTCTTGCATCACATCCAGTACCCAAGTCAGTAGGACAGGCACATGTACCCTTGCAGCTCCTACAAATGTTAAACAGCCCTATTAAAAAAAAAAACAAAAACGGAAGAAGGCTTTTTATGCATAAACTCCGCAGCATGAATGTCGTAATAAACACAAATTTGTCAGTGCAGTGTAAGGAATTCATTGAGTATTGTGAATTGAGGAATATTTGCTTGCATTTTAGTTTTGAACATATCACGATAGCCAAGATTGGCATAATTAAAATGCACGCAAAACTTCTTGTCTGCACTTTAGGCATTGAATGCCTGCGGCAATTTGCGAAAATTTCATTTGACATGAATTATTTTACATGAAGGTTGAATTGCCACCCTACATTTGTAAATATGTGATGTTTTGCAATATACAGTATTTCACAGTTTATTTCACAGTGTTTTTGTGGTCATGTTTTGAAATACATAGTGTAGAGCCTACCATACAAAATACCACATTATTTCACTGTCCATGTGAATACACCAAGTGGCATTGACAGTGTTGACCTGGGAGTAGAAAAAGGTTGATAAATGATTGACTGGAATGTATAATGGGCTGACAATACACAATGTACAGTATCTACTCTATATTTGTGTGGGTGCTGGAGTGAGCAATGCCAGTAAACCACAATTAACAATGCATGCACAACTGCAAACAGTGCACATTGGCAATGCTGTGTACACCGCGCATGGTATGCCTGCATAGTCTTGTCTGAACTTTGAGCCTGCCTTCAGTGATAATCAGCAGATTAGGCTATCGAATTCCAGGTCGTATCTCCTGGACAATAGCAGCCCAGTGGAAGACAATGAGGATAAGAATGGGGATAAGATGATAAATGATGATTGCGAGAGTAACCCTTTTTCCTTCCTTTTCCGTCACTTCCGTAATGTGTTGCTCCTTGACCTATGCTGCAAGATGGTGCAAAGAACTTGCTGATGTACAATAATACAATCGGTCTGCCCATTTTATGAGCAGCTTTTCTTTTATAGTCTTTAGATACAGGTATATTTGTAGGGTAGAGACATAAAAATCCCATCTTAGTGGTTTGTACTGTACAGTGCGTATTGGATGAATGAAGGAGGTACATTGTAGTACCTTTCATAGCATGTGTATCTCTTCCAGGGCTCATGTCACAATATGTCTGCAACTGTGACAAGATGTAGGGCCTATTTATTGCAGGCACCTTGGTAACTACTCTGAAACTCAAAGCTTATTGGGTGCTTCCCGGCTGCTGTCATAGTAACTGCAGCTCTGGTGTACAACTTGCCATCTCTGCAGTGTACAAGAATTGTATCAAAACATCTTCATGAAACAGGCCTTTGAACTTGTGCATGAATTTCATGACTTGTACTTCCAGTTCTAGAGTACTGATCAATGGAAATGTGTGAGTTGTTGATTTACACATCTTTTTAGGCAATGATATTTGGTAACCTTTATGCAAAATTGTATAGATTACATACGGTGTCTAAAGGACAAGAAGAGGTGCATAATCTACATGTATGAATTCATTAGGTACAATCGATTACTTTGCCATGATAACATTTTTTTCAGAGGGACCTACATGTAGGTCCTACATCTATGCCTCACAGAACTATTATTTTTGACCAACTTTCCCAAGAATATCATAAAATGAAATCTCTCATTAAAAAATGAAATAAAACATGTACATGAAGACTACAGTGTCTATCATATGTACCCCTTGCCAAGTACAAATTGTCTTTGACATGAGTGCAAGATTAGTATGGGTTGTGTACAGGGTATACATGTAGGCCTAGTTTACTCAGTATCAACACAGTGCTTACAATTAGTGCCGTATTCATCTCTTCCCTTTAAAGTTGCAAGTCTTTCTGTGTTAGTTTAGCCTGTGTGTTAACCAGATAGGTATGTGCTCCGTATTGAAGAAGAAGAGATTGTATTCTGTGTAGCTCTTCAACAATTGTTCCTCTTCTTTTGCCAAAGCCCATTGCTGTTGCTTGTTTGTCAAAATCTTCCATCCCCCACGGCAGCAGACAAAGACATCCATTTTGGCCTCCTTTTTTTTTTCTTTCTCTCATTTCACACATTTTTTTTTTAATGCAACTACTTTCAGAGGTATTTGACAGGTTTTGCAGCTTATTTGTGTCATTTTCTGAAAATGGAGCATCAGTAAATCAATCGCAGAGCCAATATAATTCTTCAGCATAGAAGAATTTACATGTCTTGCAGTCATCTATGATTATTGTCCTAATATTGATAAGCGTCCAGTTCATACTCCATAATGTAATGACTTCTATTGATACTCAGGTATCTTCCTTCCTTCATCTTCAGTGAAGGGACATGCTATTGATATATAATAGGCTTATTTTTACATTCTGAACTACCCATCTGCAGTGAACATTAAACAAGTGCAAGAATGATGCTGCTTCAATAATGCTAAACAAAGCCAGGTATAGAAATGGAAATCATGCTTTTGTTAAAAAAAAAAGAAGAAAAAGAAAAAGAAAGAAAAGAAACAAAGACAAAGAAGAAAGAAAGAAACAAACAAACAAACCAAAGAACACCACAGAAGAGAATCAGACGACAATCCCTGAAGTCTGTGATGCTTTTTCTCATGTTCCTACTGTAGGAGAGAAGACAATTATGATGACTGGGAGCTTTACAGGAAGATCCCTCTCAAGACTGGCAACATTTCAAACAATCAAATCAATACAAACCGTCTTTTGTTTTGAATACAAATACATGTATTTATCTGCTGTGTGGGTAAGTTTAAGAACTAAATTGTCCCTTTTGTATTCAAAGTTGGTTTCAGTTGTAGTAATGCTGGTGTATTCACGAAGACTACTGGTAGCCTACATGGGAATCATGTTATTCAACCATGTGACACATAACACACACACACATATTTAATGCACACAAAAAACAACAACAATGTTTCATTTTGTCATTTGAGATTATGTAGGTGTACTGGAGCTCTTAGCAGTGATATAATCTGTGTAATTAGTGTTTATCAGTTATCAGTCACAATATGTCCAATCTGTTTAAATCCCTTCAGTTATAATAATCTAAACAATCACTTACTACATTACCCTATTTAGCGAGGGAAGCTTTACACAATCTCCCTGTCAGTGATAATCTACTTGTCATTGGCGAGTGAGTTAGTTCTACCATGGAGTTGTAGCGCCATGGTCTCCTGTGAAAGGAGTAGGGGCCTAATGCTCGTGTGCATTTTGATTTCGCGAACTTTGTGGGAGCCAAGATTTGCGAAATTAAACTGCACACAAAAGTTCTTGTCTGTCCTATAGCCCTATGCATTGAATGCTAGAGGTAACTCGCGAAAAATTCATGCTACGAAACACTCAGTCTCCTCCACTTTGCAAAAATTTCATGCCACGAAAAATTTGTTTTACAGTAAACCAGTTGGTAGTGCAAGACTTTGCTCACCCTGCCCTCCTACACTGTTCATTGTTTTCCATCAGCCTTACCTGCACATATCAGTATCATTCATCCCTTCAGACATGGCAGTATTGGCACTTCCTTTACAGATCAGGCAGACAGTGACCCCTCCCCCCACCCCACCCCACCCCTTCACCCAGCATAGAGGTTAGAAGGGGTCGAGATCCCAACATGACTTCCATAAAAGGGGAGGTTGTAGTTTGTTGCCATCGTGACGGCCCATAATTTCCCCCCTTTCGTCTCCCCCGTGGAGTTGATGAAGGAAAGAATCTCCCTTTTTAGCATGTTGCCAGGTACATGTACACATTTGTAGACTCAAGATACTGTACATGCATGCCATGCACATGTGTGTGAGTGAGTAAGTGTGTGTGGTGTGTGTGTGTTGTAGGGTGTGTGTTTGTTTGTGTGTATGTATGTATGTATGTATGTGTGTACGTCAGTATGTCAGTGTGTCTGTGACTCCTGGAGAATGTTTGGGTGTTCTTGCCCTTTGACCTCAGGTGTTGATGTTTTGACACAATTCACTGGGCTCTCCAATTAAGTGGCTTGTGCAGCACGAATTCCATTCCAAATGGCACTTTAGTTTCTCTATTCTATCCAAGCTTCTCGTTGGGCTGTAACGGTGCATATTTTGTGATACTCAGTAAATTTCTTCTATTTTCGGGGGGGGGGGGGGGGGGGGGGGGGGGGGGGGGGTGGGGGGGTGGGGGAGATAGAAGGAGTACAAACTTTGTAAATAACTTTTTGATCATATGAATGACAGATACCAGCCGTGCTTTCATGTGACAGAGTAAGGAAATGAAGAGTAGGTCTACATGATATTTTCTTTAATGTTTGGCAAATGAATAATCGTAAATAAAGATAGATTGTACATGTTGAAGAGATAGTGATTATTTTACATGCAGGCAGTGCCAAATCTTTCTCTTGTAATACTGTCAGATCATATGAGACTGCACCACTCTTTATTTTAAAGACACATTATTATACATGGTATGATAAAACTTTCAGCTGCGGGTTGTAGCTACAAACATGGGGGGGGGGGTGGTGGGGTGGTTAGGATAGGAATATTGTTCTGCTTGCAGTCTTTTACAGTTTCATAATGAGTAGACCATCATCGGTGAGCGTACGCTTCGATACACATATTCGCGGACCGGTGCTATTTGTGGTTTTCAAACGTAACCCATTGGGCAGCAAATAAATTGGCGCACCCATGAATCTCCACGCTACCCTGTCTTCAAGATTTATGCGTACTGTTTTAATGTTCACTATCCACATTTCTCTCTATGCTGCACAAACCCAAGTGGTTGAGTGAATGTCCAGAATGGACTGTAGTCATCCGTATGGTGCTGTTTTGTGTGTGGACAGTGCGAATGAACCATCAGAGTATGTTATTAGCAAACGGCTAATTGCCAGCTTTTGACCTTTAATACTCATGTCATGTTATGTAACAGCTGATTCCAGTGGTCACATCTTCTTGTTGCAGACTGCAGCTGCTGTTTCCAGGAGGCCTGTTTACATACACCAAAAAATTGGCGGTTTTCAAATATAAAGTTTAGTGATACAATGTAAAAGCTGTGCTAATCTTTTGCTTGTAATGTAGACAGAGACTCTCACTCTTGCGATCTGTGTTGTGGTACAGAAATCAGTCCATGTTTGTTTTTGTTTTTAACCCTTGTGATATTTGCCTCGCATAGCATGTGTGAAAAAAAAGTACACTCCTACACACACACAAATATTCAATTTCTTTAAAGCTCATGATGAAACTAGCTGCACAAGGCTTGGGGTGAGGTTAACGTGATCATGCTTCAAGCAATTTTAAGGCATGCACAGTTCAGAGATTTAAAGTGATTCATTTGCAGACGAGTGAGTTCTTTTGACCACTTGTATTAAAAGTTAAAGCTGATTTTTGCACCCATAAACCGATGACTTTTGCGTGTGTTTGAGGGGTTTTTGGAGCCATAGCACAGTTGCATTCAAAGGAGATCTTCCTACACCTGGATGTAATGAGTGTTCCTGTAGTAGGCTTGCTAAGAGCGAAAATAGGGGTGAACGCTGCATTTTATAGTACAAATGTCCTATTTGGCACACATGTTCCTCGGTACAATTGGAATTTTTTCATCTAAAGAGACAATCTGTATCTATGCAAATAAGCCTTAATTTGCATAATTTATACAAAAATACATATAAAGATTATTAAGAAATATATGTGCATCCAGCAGAAATACCTAATTTGGTAGAAGTGTTCTATAGAGTATGTGGAAACTATTCCTGCAAAAATTGATTTCATACCTATGTAAATAAACATAAAATTTGCATAATTAAGCGAATTATTATGCAAATTGATTTGTAAACAATGAAACCCTCCTTAAATCTCATCCTAGATAGATATAACCCATTGGAAACACTCTATGAAACAAAATGAGAAAAGACCTTCAAAGATTATACAATCATTACCAGCTAATTTACATAATTACTAAAGAAAATAAAGTAAAACATTATTTTCAAAGTTTTTCTTACAGTCTAAGAACTGCATTTTATGATAAAATCTACCAAAGTAGGATGCCTATCCTTTAGTCAAAAGGAAATGGTTTGTTATATCAAAACACTGTTTCTCTATGCAAATACCATCTAATTAGCATATTGTGCATATTAATACCCGAATGTACCAGAAGTCAACGGTCAAGGTCGACTTAAGAAATTGTATCAGTTTACGCGAAGACTCAAGACTGGATTAAGCAAATTTCACCAAACTTGGTCCAAGGATGACGTATGATGGGGCAATTAATTAAGTAAAATCGGCAAGAGGTCAAAGGTCAAAAAGTTCAAGGTCAATACTAAAATTTCATGATTTCCCCCATATCTATGCCATGCCTGAAGGTATTTTTCTGAAACTTAGTGACTGCATACATGTACTACCAAAATAAGATTCTCCAGGGGGTTTCAGGTCAAGTGGTCAAAGGTCAAAGGTCGGTGAAAATGTTAAAATGTTACTTTCTTTTCTCTGTATCTCGCAAATGTTTAAAGGTGTCTTCATGGAACTTGGTACTGGCAGGGATTGTCTAGGGAATTTATGGGTCATTGTCAAAGGTCAGGGGTAAAAGATCAAGGTAAATTGGGCCCTCAAAATTTCTCTATTTCCCTCATATTTTTGCATTGCTTATACGATTTTTCTTATTACCTAATGGAGATTCTCTGGGAAATTTCCTGCCAAAAGGTCAAAGCTCTGATGAAAATGCTATATTTCACTTTTTCTTCCATATCTTGAATGTGAATCAAGGTATCATGAAACTTAGTACATATTTGTGCATGTTCTACCTGACAGTGATACCCTTGTTGAGCCCTCCCCTCTCAAGTGTTTTTGTTTCCTCTTGATGAGTAGCAAAGGACATGGAATTCAGTGACATGGTATAGTCATCACAGTCATTGCATTTAATGTATGGGTCGCATGAAAGTTAATTTTGATGCACACATGTATAACATCTGACATCCTTACCTTTTACATTTTTACCTGTGTATATTATTATATTTAATCTTAACCTCTGACATCTTTACACAAAACCAGTTAACATTATTATTTTTTTTTTTGAAAAAGCTTCAAGATCATATAGGTCATGATTATCTATACAGGTATTAGCTGGTATGTGGTGGAATATAACAGTCTTTGGACCGCCAGGGAGTTACATTATCCCAAGGGAAAACAAACACAACCAGGGAGAATATGACATTTACGATCCTCGTAAACAGTAGCATGTGACGATCTGTTGACAAATCACATCCTAGTAATTGTAAAGGCCATCTGATATACTATTTTATGGCTATAAACATATTATTTTTGCTTTGATTTTTTGTTGAAATTGACTGATTTTAAGTCAGAGACTTAGATTATTTGACTTAAAGTATAACATCTCCTATATTGTTCACATGACAATTTTTGCATAAATTATTGCCTTATAAAAATGTTATTGTGTATAAATTTCCGAGCATAGTTTCTATGCCATAGCAGCTCAAAGTATACTGAGGGATTTTTTTTTTTCAGAAACAGACTTTGTTTCTAACTCAAGCTTGTAAGTTCTTAATGTGTGCAGATACCCTTGCATTCACATAATTTGCACAAGTTTATAATCAGATTGATGTAAAAAGATTGTTATTCGCTTGGTTGCCTACAAAATAAAATGAAAATCAGAACTCACACTTTCACTATGGAAGTGTTTTTTGTAATGATTTTCTAACCATGACCTCAGTTGTGTACTGTTTGCAAGGGAAAACAATCATTTTGTAAGCAATATCGTTCCGATTTGCATCTGTTAATATGTAGGCCCTAATGTTATATTTGCATAATCATATTTAAAGAGTGTCACTGTCAATTGCTATTTTTCCCATCCTGCGAAGCATTTATGCAATGAGGGAAAATTGATAGCAAAAATTATTTCAAAGATCAATATGTTTCGAAATTTCACGTCTTGTATACTTATTTGCGTAATTTATGCATAAAATGCCTAAGTTAATTAAATGATATGGAAACAATTTAAGCAAGTGAAAAGTGTTGTTGTGAGAATATTGTCTTATTCTATTTGCTTTTTGGATATTAAGCTCAAACGATTTTAGACATTGTCACATTATTGCTTTTTGTATGTTCTGATTATCTATGTGTAGGTATTGATACGCATATTATGCAAATAACAGGTTGTTTGCAAAGAGACAGTTTGTCTCTTTAGATGAATCATTTGCTTTTGACCCAAGGAACATCCATCCCAGGTTCAAACTTTGTACTACAAGATCCAGTGCTTAATAGATTGGAAATTCTTCAAAAATGCAGATTTTTGCACAATAACTTGCATAATTATGCAAATTTTACATAGGTATGAAATCAATTTTTGCAGGATTTGTTTTCACTTACTCCAAAGAATACTTCTACCAAATTAGGTATTTCTGTTGGTTGCACGTATATATTTAAATAATTTTTATATGTATTTATGCATAAATTATGCAAATTACTGCTTATTTGCATAGATACAGAGTGTCTCTTTGAATGAAAATTTTTCAATTGCCCTAGGGAACATCTGTGCCAAGTAGGATATTTGTACTAAAAAATGCAGCGTTTACCCCCTTAGCAAGTCTACTACTGTGGAGACTTTCCCCACACAGTTTATTCATGCAATGAGTGTCTTTTGTGTATTAGCATAATGCCATGACTCACAAGTAATTCCATTAGTGCCATGTATTTGGTAATTATATTCTGTAGGCATTCTGTAGGTGGAGAAGGTAAAAAGACATGGCCAAACCTTCATGATTACTCTGTGATGGCACCTGATTACAGAGGGTTAGATTTTGTGCTTGCTATTAATGCAACTTTGTCTTAAACAGTGGCGGATCCAGAGGGGGGCGCACCGGGTGCGCCCTCATCTTTATTTTTTGTTAAAACAAAATAGATAAAAAGAAAAAAGGGGGCGCGTGTGCCCCCTATAATTTTGTAAAGCGCTTCCCCTTTATGGAATTCCTGGATCCGCCCCTGTTTCATGTTATTGGAAGTGCCCTGAAATTGCATTTGAATTCAAATTTGCAGGGCTGCTACAGTGTACGTGTACAGGCCTATGCTAGAATTGGGGATTTTCAGTATCAAGGCAAAAATATGGAGCAAGAATTTTATAAGTAAGTTTGCTGCACAGATTAATGGCCTGGATGGAAGAAGGAATACATTGAAGGAATACATAGAGAAGATGTTCATGGATATGAACAGTGATCTCTTTGTAGCGAATGTATGGTGTATTTGAATATCTCTATCCCTTTCTTTGGGGCTTTGCAGAGCCAACTAAAGAAACCATGGAATTACATTTGTAGGAATTAGATCCACATGCCAGGGGCAAGTACTGTTGTCATCCAGGTGACAACAGCCCATCAACTCTTTGATGTGTGCAGAGTTGTTGTTTTGTTTTGTTTTGTTTTGTTTTGTTTTTGCCATGGTAGTTGCAATGTTTGCAAATGGCTGCAAGCCTTCCCCATGTCTATCTGTTAAATGTCCCTGACTTGTTCTGCAAGGTGAAAAGATGAATGTGTTGTCTCTCTTCTCAAAATGTTGTGCCTGATGCCCCTTTCAGACCACAGCTTTGGTTCCCACCAAATGACTTGTGATTAAGGGGAGTACCTTGCAGCTCTCCTTGTTACGTGTACCAGCAATGAACTTCCCCGCCCAACTTTCAGACTGAAATGCTGTGAAGCCTGGATGAAACTGACAAGCACAAGAATATCCTCCAATATCATCAGCCAGTCCCTCTTCGCACACCCCTTCAAGAGCAGTGGCAGGACCTTCATGCACCCCACACCATAAGGAGGCAGGGTGTGGGAAGTCATTGATGTCTTTCTGCAAGACCATTGCAGAGTGAAATCTCCTGTCGAATGGGTCTTTAGCTCCAGAGAGTACCCAGGATGGAGATGGGGGTGGGGTGGGGTGGGGTAGAAAAGGATAACCTGTGCTCAAATTCTTATTGATTTTTGTAATTAAATGTTTCAGATGGAGTTAATCACGTGGGACATTTCAGACCTCCAAAATTTGGTGCATGAGCCACGGTACACCCATCGACTTGAGGGTTGCCCAGTGTGAAAGGGGCATGGATCAGTAGAACTGCTCTTCTGATTAGCATTCTGTTGTGCATCCCTCGCTTGTGCTACATTATACACATTACGATGTATCCCCCAGGAAACTTTTGAATTTTACAGGACACCCATTGGCAAAGATGGATTACCGACCAGTATACCCCGGGTCAACTCATCCCTGGGACAGTCTACGTAATGCTAATTTTGTTCAGTATATCTCCCCCCCCCCCCCCCACTTTCCTATCGGTGTCCTGGGATAATTTTGCTCCGGAAAATAATCATCTTGACCTCATGGCAACTCTGAATTGGTCAGTACTGTACATCATATTTTATAAAAGGAAAAAAAATGGAATTGGTGAGATTTATTAAATCCACAGGAATGAATCAGAAAAAAAAAAAGTCATTTGCCAATTTGAGAGAGAAACAAGCACTTAAAATCTTCTAAAATGTGTTGCCAATTTTAGAATCAGGCATTTATAGATTTAGGAATAAACTTGGTCTTTGAAACTTCAGCAACCAGAATCAACAAACAGCTATGGGCTCATGTGAAAATTTCCCCCTCTTTTACTCTACCTCACAGACCACCATATAAACAATGCATAGTATAAATCTTTTAAATAAAAGTATTGAGCACCAAACCACAAAAATGTGGTTCCTGGAACTGTAGTAGATGTGTAGGACTCCTGGCCAAATGCCCATATTTATGTGAACGTGTAGTACTCTGGTTAATGCGAGCTGTGACTGACTTTTCCTTCTCCGTATACTGATCCCACAGAGTCAGCTTTGAAGCCATGCATGGATTATAACTGATTCAAAGTAGTTGTATCACACTATTGAAAATGAGAGGCAGAAAATCGTAGACTAGCCATTGAAGGAGAGGGGTGACATTGATTAATTAGCATGTCTTCAGCCTTTTGTGCGTAAATGACAGGACGATGCAACTTCATGCGTCTCCTGGGGTCCTCCACCTTTTCTTCGGCTCTCTCCCGTGGGTCGTGAAAGCGAGCCGCCGCCAGGTACAAAGGTGCGCGATTGTGCATCTTTTATGAAGATGGTGCATGAGGGGAATTTGGGCGCACAGCTAGCAAATAATGCTGAACTTTATAATAGTAGTCCATAGTGGGGACAGGAGCTGAACTTTTAAATGTTGGATATGCAGCGTTTCTTTCTGGTTTCGCCCACCTCTACTCTTTCAGAGTCCACATCGTGAAAATTTCTCTGTAGGATTTGGAAGAACTTCTCAAGTGCATTTCTATGCTAGACCTGAAGTTCTTTTTTTTTTCTTCTGATTTGACTGGGTTTGCAGCATTGTTGGCCACAATATGCAAATGAAAGGCTTGAGACATGTCATTGTCATAGATATAAAGTGACCCATGCATTTAGGCTTACATATCACTGAATTGAAACGTACATTGTGCACAGACACATCCACAAGTGTCAATGAAAGTAGCGAACAAAGCCCTTGAATTGATTCACTTGTAATGAAATGATGCCATCATCATTTCATTACGACCATGATGCCATCATCATTTCATTACGACCATGATGACTATCATTTAGCCTTCATTCAAAATGATGACCATCATTTAACTTTCATTCAAAATCATGATATTTTTTTCATTGTTCTTGGTGAAAGATGTCTGAAGGAAAGCATGTCCAGAGATACCCTGGAGTTTTGCTTCATGGATTTGTTACATGGCAACTTTAGTTGATAGGTAGCTGAACTGTCAGTAGATATGTCTGTGTGTGTAAAGGATGTGTGCAAGGAAACCCATTCATGTCATGCTGCAGCTTCTGGTACAGAAGCAACCTTTATCTGGAAAAGCTTGACTGCACCACAAAAAGCACCCTTGCCTCACAATAAATGCTTACTTGGGTAATTGACGCTTTGCACTGTATGCATGTGATAGCTGAATGTCAGACATAGCATTGTTGCACTCCAGCGGTTGCTCCTCTGCCAACATACACACATTATGGGGTTCCTTCTTCCCTCGCCCTTCATGCTCATGTGCATTGTATGTGCGAGCCCTGTGCTGGGGAGGAAGAGCGTTGCTAAAAATGTCCTTTCCTGGCATTCTGCTTAGAGCAGACTGGCACCTGTTGCCTTCTTCCTCCCCCCCCCCCCCCCCCCCCCAGTGGGCCACTGACTCAGATTTCTCCCGAAATGGAATTTCTGTCAGTGCCTGCTGCGCTGCGCAGCGCCGTTCCTTGCCAAAGATTGTGAGCCGAACCCTCATCAGAAATATTAAGTGGGTGTGAGTGGTGCAAGGGATGAGGTGCCTCCTTGCCGTATTATGCACTTACAGGTTGGCAAAGCATTTCACCGCCGCTGCTGCCACCACCCTCCGCCTTGCACCACTCTCATATTATGTTAGGGGAGCAGAGTGCAGGTTGCTGGGAACCGTGGATGTGTGTATGTGTGTGTGCACGATGTGCAGGGAAAGGAAAGGAAGTTAGCCTGGCCAGAGCAGCATTATAGCCGTTCAACAAAGCTGGAGATTGGGATAGGTAGTGTGCTATTGTATTAAACAAGTTGTCTGATCTACCAGGTAGTGCTTTTGCAGCTCAGGGAAAATGTATAGGCCCTGTATAAAATACTTTAATAGGCCCTACTTGAGAGAGTAACAATCTTGGTGATGGCAGAATTTTGTAGCAGAGACCATGAATGTGTTTGCATAAATGAGTGAATTTCCTGAAATATACACTATCATAATGCTGTGTATGGTATTTGGTTGATCATGTACAGTGTAACATACAGTGTAGCATTCCACGTTGTCACCAAAGCATTGAAGCTGCTTTGATAGTGAGTATCATCATCTATTTTCTTGCTTCATTCAAAGAGAACCATGAAAATTTCACCTAATTACCTAATTACATCAACATGTTGCAATGTACTTCAGTTGTTTGGGATCATGCTTTGTCCAAAGGCGGTGTCCTTTATCGATTGCGGGCAGAATTGAGGTTCAATATCATATGTTGCTATGGAAACATTGTGAAACTGATGATACATGAAGATTAAGACCCTCACAAAGGCTCTCACCCACGATAATAGTCGGATGACTGCAATCAGTCTTTTAACAGTCTCCAAAGGATTCTACGTTTGATAGCTCGTTGACATTCAGGAATGCCGTAAATATCTTGACATTTAGTAACATTTCCTCCTAAATGTTCAGTTAGAATCTGTTACAGTTGTTTCACAGCTCTCTCTCTCTTTCTCCCTTGTCTCGCTCTTCCTGTCTTTCTCTCCTAGGTATTTTCAAAGACCTACTGAAGCGTCAGACGATAATCATAATATTCGTGATGATTATCATTTCATAATACAGCACTTTGGATAAAAAACAACAAAAACCAAAAAAAAAAAAACCCCAAAAAACTAACCAAAAAATGTCATGTCCATGTTTTGTCCTGACAGCCATCTTAATGCAATTTGCATTTGAACAATGATCAGAGTACCTCGTGAATGAAAATGACTTTTTCTATTGTTAATTCCCTCTTTCAGATGTTTCTTCATTTTTTTTTTTTTTGGGGGGGGGGGTGGGTGGGGGAGGGAGCACAGTGGGATGTGGTAGGGAGGAACAAACGTGTAATCATATAGGGTGACAAAGTCAGAAATGAGTTCTCTAGCCTATCAAGGGAACAAACAATTTTTTTTTCTTTATTGTATGGAAAAAAAAAAAAACAAAGCTAAAAACAGAACATGAATGGCAGATGGAAGATCCACAGCTAACAACACATCACAGTGGATGTTATGGAGTATGCAGGTGATACTTACACTGTATAGCTACCGACTTTGATGTTTACAAGTTATAATGTTGTCTTTCCCCGTGATTAGGCATCAATGCTTTGTGGGACCTCCGCCATTGTCCAGGACATAGCCAGGAAAATGAGCCAGGTTTAAGCTTCCTTTATTGTGCACTACCGCTTCACTTCTGCGGACAAAAGACTGGACCTTGTGTGGCTGCACATGAAGGTTGGACTGGCCATAGACATTAGCCTCATTTCCAGCCACCATGTTGTACCTCCCTCATTACTTGCACATTGTATAGTGAATGTTACATATTATAGCATCTTGCAGCAGTGTGCTATTATTCATTGAAACTTTGCACCAAGCTATGGCCTATAGCGTCCACCCAGAGGATGATAGAAATTACCTAGTACAACGTACATGAATTTATAAACACCTGGGCCCCGTTTCATAAAAGATGTTAGGATGTCAACTCTTGCTGGAATGACAACTTCCCATAGCAACAGCCAATCAGGAAGCTGCATTCTTGTCATTACCATGACAATTGACATTCCAGCAAGAGTTGTTATCATATCAACTTTTTATGAAACGGGGCCCTGGAAGTTGCTACAATATTACCTTCAGAGCAGTTAGCTATCATCGGACTCAAGGGACGACTTTTACACAATGGTCGTGGTTGCTCTGTCCCGAAAAGTTGCATCGATGGGCATATTTTGGTGTAATGTCTAATGAGAAATTTGTTTGTTGCTACAAAAGCATCATACTACAGTAGATCTGCCCAGCCGTTAAAATCTGATACTTGATGGAGTCTGTGTATACTGAACGCTCTTTCCATGAGACTGGAGTGATTTTAGGTACAAAGTTTTTGTGCCAGGTATTAAAGCCTGCAGGCCACATTGTCTGGAAGCAAGACTGTTTGTAGTTGTACAAGATCATGTAGCGGAGTGGCGTACGGCCTGTAGGTATGTTTCACTGCAATGCAAAGTTGTCTTAACCCTCATGTGTCACACCCGTCTATTGTGTCCAGAGCTCGTGTCATCAGTGAATGAATAAATGAATGAATGAAATGGATATGGTGGCCCTTGTAGTGACAGATTCCCTTTCGTATCAGTTGTCATTATCTGTTGTGTGAGAGAGTAGCCTTACGCCTTCTGCAAGGATTGAAACTGGTGTGTGGTGGCTGTATTGTGGCTGTCAGACACAAGTATGACAGATTTAAATGCTCTCACCATCTTCATGTCATCCTGAAAAAGGCATCACTGTGAAGTCCTCTCACTAAAATAGTAACTCCCATGTATGACTACTGCTTAGAAGATTGTGCAGTGGAGGGGTGTCATCTGCTAATTACAGTATTGTCAGTTCTCATTTGTGTATAATCGTTCTCAGTTGTATGTAATCACTCATTCATTTGATAACTCCACATTAAAAATAACAGTCACTACAGTTTCGAGTCCTAATATTCATTGTGGGGACAAATAAAAGCCTGTTAGGCTTGATGGGAAAAGACCCTAAAGTAAACGCAAGACTTTCACAACTATGGATACAAATATATACAACACAAATGGTGAAGGGTGAAACAAGTACAGTTGAACCTCTCTTATCCGGCCTCCCTTTATCCGGATCTCTCTATCATACAGACGCAATCTCGCCGTGATTTTTTTTTTTTTTTTTTGTTTTAATTACGGGAGGAAAGGGGGATTCCCAACTCCTTGAGAACTCCTACACAACACACATGAATTACATATTACTTTCAACATTAACATACACCTCTATTTTGGGGTCTGTTACTGAGTGTAACAATGAAAAGGTTGCAGTATACACATTACTACATGTGGTACTACAATGGGCTACATCAGTAGGACCTACATGTGTATGTATATATGTACATGTGTAAAGCATTGAGTCTCCCGTATCCGGCCAAATCCCTTATCCGGATGAGCCCCGGTCCCGACTTGTCCGGATACGAGAGGTTCAATTGTACTGGCAGAATGTACAAAACTGAGAACTTATTTGCTATTTACAAAACAGACTGTGGCAAGTACCGTTACTCTGGGAATCTGAACAAAATGATGAAATGAAGCCATTTATCTTACCGCTGAATTGTTGGAAGTGATACTAGTAGTACGTGCTGAATTTCGCCTCATGTTGTTCTAAAGCCACTGATGCTCCCAACCCTCCCCCCCCCCAAAAAAAAAAAAAAAACCAAACAAGCAAACAAACAAAACCAAGCCATTATACAATAACTTATTAACTAGCCACATTTGTAACAAAAACACACAATAACAAACCAGTAAAATGGAGATTGTTGTAGTGTAGTGCATTAGTGGTGTTTTGAATCTTTTGAATCATTTGTATTATAGCTATTCAAAGCATGACCAAACAACAGTACCATTCCCAGACTCCTTTCCCATTTCCATGGAAACTGACAATACAGTGGATGTTATTCTTGTTCTAGTCTATGGGCATAGTACCTACATGTACTGTACCTGTGGTGACTCACATTCAGCAGGGTACAGTAAACAGCAGAGGCTGAAAATAGAACAAGTGCCCATTTTGAATGCTGCCCAAAAGTAGTAGTTTATGTCATGCAGGACAAGTGGTTGAGTAGATTTTAGGCACCCCAAAATGGCTGCAGCACACCTGTGGTTGTTTGTGTCCTTTGTGTTCAATCATTCTACACTGTAAATCTGTGCCACAATGCCCAGCCCTAAATCCAAGACCAAAGGTAGAGATTAGGATGGGGAAGGGGGGGGGGGGGGGGAGTGGGGGTGGAGAGGGAGAACAAAGGCACTGAGACTAGTGACAGAACAAAACAAATGGGTCAAGCATATTTCTAAGGTCATTCACCTTTTTACCAGTTGGTGCCTACAGTGTACATGTTGTGTTAAAGTGGTGTGTCCTGTGATTGGGAACAGAGAGCAACAGCTAGGGCTGGCTGCAGAGGAAGTGGCTATTCAGTCTGGACATCTCTTCCTGTCCTGAGCGAGGGGAGGGATTGGAGAGAGAGCGAGTCGCAGCAATTTTTCACAGCACCTCCCTAAACCACAACTTCCCTTTACGCTTTGCATACGATGCATTTCCCTCGAGCAACAACAATAAGGCACTCATCGAATGAATGGGTCACCCTCCTCTCTCTCTATCTATCCTTTTAGCGATTTATTAAGTGTATTTCCCGTCCGATCGGTTGCGTATGTCAGTCAGCGTCTGTCCGTCAGTTTCAGTTTTCCCACCCTTCCTGTCTAGAAGAGTACTGTCACCGGGATTCTAATGTTAGACCCACGGCACATTGCCCGACAGGCGTCCGTGTTTGTCTCGTGCACTGGCGAGGTCTTTTCCTGTCAAGAGCTGAATGGGTTTCCCAGAAACCTTTGTGCCATTCACTGTCAGTAACTAGTAACTTTACATTCTTTCTTTTTTTCAGCTCAGAAAATGCACGCTGTGTTGTGTGTGTAGTTTGTGTTATTATTGTTAACGTAGTTAAGGATATTGTGTTGTACAATGTTCACAGGGCAAACATATGCGGTATATAGGCTAAACCCATTGAAAGGAAATAGTTGGGACTTGGAATTTTGTCATTATGGCAAGATTCTGTTAAAGTGGACAAAGTGAATATGGGAAATAGCGGAAGTTCTGCCAGTAAAATTCTGTCTTGCTATTCAAATGATGTTGTACATTGTATAGATCTGTGTTTGTTTTAACTTGCATCATTATGATCTCAGCAGAATGCATTATTCTACTGAAACGTTGCATTGTATAAATGAACAAGTAATGCAATGAAGAAACGTACATGTACTCTTCATGAAACGTTTGGCATGCCGTGTGCGTTGTAGATCTACTATAGTTTGTTGCAGATGTCATTGACTGTAGCTTTGGACACTTCATATTATATTATGTGTTGCATATTTTCTTCAGGTTCTTGTTCCCAGCCTATTCTGAGGATGTCATTGGATATATAACCCACAAGCGACAGGAGATTTGACACCCCAGCGCTGGACCATTAGCCGATTGACCGTCCCCGCTGCACCGCCTTCCTGCCCCCTTCTTTCGAATGATGAGCGACTATGAGGGACCTGGGCCACACTCAGACTTGGCACCAGCGTCGCCCATGAAGCGCGAGGACTCTATGGCCCTCTCGCAACTCTCGGAGAACCACGGTCGGCTCAACAGCGCCAGCCTCAGCCGCGAGGGACTCAGCGATCGCGAGACCTCGTACTCATACGGTGGCTACAGCCCCGCCGCCACACCCACCCACTCGTACAGCACGGCCCGCTCGGACGGCATGTCGCTGGGACGGGACACCTCCACCCCCAAGAAGAAGGGGAAGACGATGTCACTGAAGGTCCAGATGCTGGACGACTCGGTCCTGACTGTGGACGTTGTGGTAGGTGGCTTTGTGACCTCTGTGACCTTATTCCTTCCTTTAAACTCTGATGAATAATGGTTGCTTTTAAGGAGTTGGGAAAGAACTAAGACAGTAACTTTAAGATAACATTTAATGACATTGAAACCTTAATTGATTAAAAGCAAAACCAAACTTAAAACCAAACCTTTTTTTTTTATTATTATCATGGATTTATTTTACAAATTTGGATAAGCTCTGTATTTTTTGGATCATCAAATCTGAAGCATAATCAGACAGATCTTGCTACAGACTTCAGATTATCAGCATATGTACAGGCACAGTAGGACGAGCATTTCAGGGTAGATGGTTTCTTGATGTGGGAAATATA
Source organism: Diadema setosum (assembly GCF_964275005.1). Classification (NCBI taxonomy): domain Eukaryota; kingdom Metazoa; phylum Echinodermata; class Echinoidea; order Diadematoida; family Diadematidae; genus Diadema; species Diadema setosum. Next base: position 5,787,925 of record NC_092705.1, read on the forward strand.
TTTATTTTTATGTAAGGCAATAAAAATATGAATATATTGAGATAATGATATTTCATTTTTTTACAAACTGAGCCTTAATTTTTAGTGTCTAATGTGATGCCCTCTACTAGTGAAAATGAGTGTACAAGTATTGATACTTCACCGTTTCTATACAAACACAGTATACACATTTTTAATTTCTTTCTGTACTGATCTAAACTGTTCTGTACTGATCTGTACTAAAAGCGTGAGATTGACATTTGCTAATTAGTATAATTGGATGTAATTATTACACTTATTTTTGAGTGATCCCGATAGAATAATGTCTCAACTTGAAGGTTGCTCGACGATATTTTTCCACCTCATTTGTGATTAAACTGGCATCCACACGGCCACAAACAATTTCAAGCCGTGTAATTCTAGTCTTTACGCTATAAAAATCGCCATACGCATCGTAGTACTCCGATAGCTAGCTTCTGGCTCTCGTTGATGGTTGCGTTGAGTTCTTACTTTTGTTGTTTGGGATCAATACAACAAAACCGGGCTCCTACACACACGCACAAATCATGAGACATGACCAAAATGCTCGCGTGCGCGTTGCATGCTTATCTTCACTTTGAAAGCAGCGGCGGTAGAACGCGGATGGACGCCAGTCGTCCTACCGCGGACGATTTCTCTCTTACAGAAAAAAATCACCAGCGCGCACATCATGTCAAATGCGCCTATATACGCGTAAAATCGTCCTCAAGCGTTCCATGCGTCCTCCTGCGGTAGAACGCTAGTGATATTAAATATCCCTTCCCTAATAGATACACTTTTCTACTTCCCTTTCCTGCCATTAAATGTCATATTATCTTTATTGCATAGCAGGATGGATACGTGTTAGCGCATGATATAAATGAAATATTTACTCAACACCTGACAGTTGCCATTGGCTTAAAATTACATAATGTATATTCATTGTACAATGTAGGCTTGATTTGGAAATTTCAGTGTTGATTTTGACCACAACATACCAATCATGTGTCTACACAATGTAGCTACATCAGTATGCAAGAGGTAAGGACACAGATTTTTCTTTTAACGAAAGTCAGTCAGTTCCATGGCAATTGAAATAATGTGTACAAATTGTTAGACACATGTGTAGAACCTAGCTGACCAAAGGGAAAAATGTATAGTCTGCAAACTATTATCTTGAATTTGTTTTGTCTCTTGTCTTTTTTTTCTCTGCCATTTCTTCTTCAAAATAAAAAGTGTTGTATAGTCCTACATGTAGGTAACCTGACTAAGCTAGTCGCATGCTCTCCCTTAGCCTTCAAATGACAGTAGGGCTGAACACCCACTGATAATCATATTATTCCGCTCCCGCGCAGATTTGAGTCGGCTGATGCAGACCTTTAATACTCGGCACACACGGAAAGGATCAGTCTGTTTTGGGTACATGCATCGCAGCAATTGTACTCAATTGTATTAGTATTACTACCAATTTTCTGTGCGGCTTCTGCCTGTGTTATTATTACTAAGCCCAAGGAAGATTTTCAGCGGGGAGATGCTGCCCCCGCGTGTGTCTCGCGCTCGCATTTCCAGCTCCCGCGGCAGTAAGCCCGGTGTTTCTGGTGCGTGTCGTGTAATTGGATTTGCCCATGACGGTGGCATGGCTTTGCAGGACGAGGATGGTTTGTTGTGAAATAAAGAAACATAGCAGGTATTAAGATTAGCATTCAAAAAGGGAAGAGAGAAGCAGAGAAACATATGATATGAAATGAGGAGGTTTATAAGCAAAGAAAAAGTTTTAAGTTTCAAGTTTATTTCACATTTTTAGAAAAATACAGCATAAACAAAAATACAACATATCAAGTTACATATCATATTTCATGTTTAAAAACGTAACTGAGAAACAATTCAAAATATTGCAGAAAATAGAAGGAAAAAAGGTCAGATAACATCATATCATCTGACACAAGAAAGCCCAGCAGATGTGGGGGATTAGCAAAAAGCCATTAAAATATCAAGGCGAATCCCTTTTTTATTGCTCTTGTTACATTTTGCTACAAGCACAAACAAATACAATCAAACTAAAGAGTTACAACAACAACAAACAATACCTGAACAAACAACAGGCAATCAATGAAACTTACATATAATCTTACAATATATTTCATATTATTCTTTCTGAAATAGATAAAAATAGACATGAAGAGAAAAAAAGAAAGCTGAATGATTATGAATGAGGAAAAGAGGCTATTTAAGTTAGAATATGTCTGACATTTCTACATACTGCAGGACTGAAGTGCAGTCTGATATGTAGAAATGTCAGGCATTTAACTTTCTGCTAGCTCTTGCATTAATCACACACCAGATTGCTCTTAAGACTAACACTGTAAAACCAGGAATGTTTGCATGCATTTTCATTCTGTGAATTTCGCGAGAACTAAATTAAGATGCGCACGAAAGTTCCTGTCTACACTACATGCATTGAATGCTAATGAGAATTTGCAAAATTTTGATGCCTCAAAAAAGGCTGTAAGCTACAATTCACGAAAAAATTCCATGCCACAGAAAAAGGCTGTATGCTCCAATTCACAAAGATTTCATGGCGCCCAATATCTTGCTATACAGTATACAGAATTGGCAACCTTGTAACAGCACTGATAAAACAAAAGACAGTACTGGTAATAGATAATTGACAGAAAAATGTATCTTTCTTCCGAAATATAATTATAAAGATATCGGACTGCACTTTAGACACACACTATGCAGCTACACCTTTGTAGAAGGAGTGTTGAGAGAGATAGAGAGAGAGTATGAACACATTTCAGTATTCGTTGTGCCAATACTTTCGGCCGTAAGGCATTGAATAATTCATCACAGGTAAGGAGTTCCTCAGGCACGAAGTAGAATGCAATTTTGCGCACATGTATGCAAAGCATACCTCAGGTAGAAAGGAGACTAAATTTTAATGTCTTCAAGTTATGTGTGCTGAACAGTCATGGGTATGTGTGCCACGTAAGTACGCATGCGGTCCATTCTCTGTCTCGTTTATCAGGGATGGTTTAGCCGTGTAGCAGTAGCAGTACAATCATTGCATATATTTCAGATTTCATTCTGCACATCCATTCATTAGTTTGCCTTGTCTAAATTAATGAGTTTTTCTCTTGGAATTTTTAGCCACTAATTGAAGGAACGGTGAAGATTCCCAACTCTTTTCTTTTTTGATGCTTTTGATAGAAACTTACACATTATTGCTTTGAAGCTTGCATTATTTTAAGTATACTCCTGAACCATTTTATCATATCATAGTGCCTCATCAACTTTATTTACTTACTAAATTTACTATTTAAGTGAAATAAAAGAAAAAATATCATTGCATCAAGTTATTGCAGCTCTAATATTGTTTCAATCATGAATTTGAAAGTTGGGTGGGGGAGGAGAGGTTGTACAACTTTATTGATTTAAAAAATGGACTAAAGACATGATTTTTGTAATGTTTCTGAGCCAGTGGGACAAATTTGAAATGCTGACATTGCATGCCTCACCTCATTTGCATAGTGACTGACATCACTGTTATATAGGAAAACATGACAACATGGACAATCATGATTTTTTATCATGGCTACTACTAAGACACTGATCAATTCAGTGCTTATTTACGTCGATGTAGGGCAATTTGTCAATCAGTTGCAATGAAAACATCTCGACGGAAGAATTTCGTAAATTTGAATAACAAAGCAGTACCCGCTGCATGCTATAAGGATTAGAACCAACACTTGCTGTCGGGCGAAAGCTCGGTGGTCTAGTGGAGGTGACGCCTGTCCGGTGATCAGGAGGTCGTAGGTTCGAATCCTGCTCGAGTATGTACGCCCATGATTTTTTATCATGGCTACTACTAAGACACTGATCAATTCAGTGCTTATTTACGTCGATGTAGGGCAATTTGTCAATCAGTTGCAATGAAAACATCTCGACGGAAGAATTTCATAAATTTGAATAACAAAGCAGTACCCGCTGCATGCTATAAGGATTAGAACCAACACTTGCTGTCGGGCGAAAGCTCGGTGGTCTAGTGGAGATGACGCCTGTCCGGTGATCAGGAGGTCGTAGGTTCGAATCCTGCTCGAGTATGTACGCCCATGATTTTTTATCATGGCTACTACTAAGACACTGATCAATTCAGTGCTTATTTACGTCGATGTAGGGCAATTTGTCAATCAGTTGCAATGAAAACATCTTGACGGAAGAATTTCATAAATTTGAATAACAAAGCAGTACCCGCTGCATGCTATAAGGATTAGAACCAACACTTGCTGTCGGGCGAAAGCTCGGTGGTCTAGTGGAGATGACGCCTGTCCGGTGATCAGGAGGTCGTAGGTTCGAATCCTGCTCGAGTATGTACGCCCATGATTTTTTATCATGGCTACTACTAAGACACTGATCAATTCAGTGCTTATTTACGTCGATGTAGGGCAATTTGTCAATCAGTTGCAATGAAAACATCTCGACGGAAGAATTTCATAAATTTGAATAACAAAGCAGTACCCGCTGCATGCTATAAGGATTAGAACCAACACTTGCTGTCGGGCGAAAGCTCGGTGGTCTAGTGGAGATGACGCCTGTCCGGTGATCAGGAGGTCGTAGGTTCGAATCCTGCTCGAGTATGTACGCCCATGATTTTTTATCATGGCTACTACTAAGACACTGATCAATTCAGTGCTTATTTACGTCGATGTAGGGCAATTTGTCAATCAGTTGCCATGGACAATCTCATTTTTTTTTTTCAATTAGTGTATGTCAGTTTTCAAAGAAAACTTTATCATTCTGTTTACATGATTTTACTCCATTACTCCAATTATCAGAGTCAACTGAAACATTATGGAGTTACCTGTAGTAATCTTATAAGGCTGCTACAATGTGTATTTAAAGTCCTTCTGAATGCCTGGACACAGGGACGTGAGAGGAAACTCTTCTCCATGTTGGTGAAGGAAAGTTTATATATGGTTGGTATGCATGTTGTACATACTTGAAATGGTGATCAATTAGATTAATAAAGCGTGGCATCAGTTGGCCTACTTCTCCAAGGTCTGAGGCCATGAAATTTCGTGGAATTCAACCTAGTGTTTATGTGCTTTACTAAACTGGGTATTACTGGGGCAAGCAAAGGGTGCTGCATCCTGTGCCTGGAGAGTTTGAGTGGGGTTCACAAACTTGGGGGTGGGGCAGGTCGTGAGTGTAAATGATTAGCTTTAAAGGGAAGCATTTCGTTGTGTTCAAAGTGAACTCAGGGAGAAGAGTACGTCCTATAGTAGTCAACAGGCAGAACAGAAAACCATTAATCCTTACAATGCACATGGAGTTTATGGCCAGTGCCAAGGTGCTAATCCTTCAAAGTCGGATTTATTTTGAGATGGGGAATAAATAGCAGTTTGCCAACTCACAGCAGAGAAAGAAAACAAGATCCCTGCCCCATGAAATACAGTAAATAAATTAACAGGCAATCAGGGGAAAACCCCCACACAACTGAGATACGGGGATTATCTTTAACAATGGACAGAGAGATGCATGCAATCACAATATGCCATAGTCACTGAGCACAGACAATGATCGCATGCCACTTGATTGAAAACACATATTTGACACACTTGTGGTTAATATGCTTGTAAACATGAATGAGGTTATCCATAGGAGGTGAGCAAACATGAATGTGGTATTCCCTTGTACACGTGTAGGTGAACAAACTTCCAGCTAATATGAGTGATACGTCAAGGACAAGAGTTTGACAAAATTGGTGAGACAACCATTGGATATTTTCATTTTAAAGGTAATGTTTATAATTGGGAGCAGTGGTTTGAAAAATGTTCGAGTTACCACATTTGATGCATTTGATGTGAAGGTTACTGTAGTAGTTGTATCACAAACATCCTATCTTATAAAAATTCAGCAACTGTACCTACCCTCCTGATCTCAAAATCATTACAAATCTGATGACATTTGATGTTAAAGGGATTGTACAGTTATGGTTGAGACCTAATTTCAGGTTTCTAACATTTTTTGGTGAGATAATGAGAAACCTCATTATAAAATGTGAAAGAGCATGTAATTCTATGAGGAATTCAACGTTTATTTGATGAAAATTGCTTTTGAAATGGCTGAGATATAAAAAAAGAGCGATTGTAACAAAGTGTGGGACCCACACTTTATTACGATTGCTTTGTTTTACTTTGTTTTTGGATGTTTCAGTCATTCCAAACCTGATTTTCGTCAAATAAACTTTGAATTCCTCTTAAAATAGTATGTTCCGTACTATATCATAAGTGTTTTCTTGGTATCTCGCAAAAAGTCAAAAACCCAGTTCTCATCTCCACCAAAACTGTACTATCCCTTTAAAGATGTGATTTGTTAAATCTCAATTTCAAACCAAAACCAGGATTCATTGAAGATTGCTTTATTACATAAATTAGCAGTGGAAGATATGTGATGCCATACCAGTTCACCATCTAGGCCCTGATTTATACAATTTGTCTGTGGCCAAGAACCCTTTTTATGAAATTACTATAAAGTTTTAATCTCAATATTTCTTACCCGAGTTTGATGAAGACGATTTCTTTGTTGTGTTTATTCAGTTCTACTCGTTTTAAGTCCACTTGGGCATGAAATAGAATATCAATTTAAGCCTTTCTGTGCCAGGGAATTTGGACAGTGTGGACGACACTATGGAGTTTTCTGTGTCAGTCAGTAGTCAAAGCATGCAAAGGGTTAAGATGATGACTCACTACTTCCAGACATGATTCAGAGTCATAAAATGTAGAATTAGGTTGGAATTTAATACCATCTTAATCTAACATTATCAATGTCCAGCAAAACAAAGCCGAAAACCAGCGAATCAGTGAAGAATCTAACTCATTTGACCATAAAAATGTTGATTTTATGGCCAGTCGCGTCGTGAGTTCTATCGTCATTTAAGTGTTTATGAAATCAAGCGCACTTTGCACGATTTTAATAGACGAGACTGTCTGCCTTGGATGTGACATTACGAAATTACGATGATTCATACGGTTGTTAAAGATTATTGTGGTGCTATTTGTAGATCTGTTCATGTCAACAAGTGCGCAGATTGCTCATGATTTATGAACAGAAAGGACACATGGGAAGTGTTGAATGCACTCAACAGAAAATTGAACATGGTCCATTTGTGGTGGTATGGTGTCTATAACTGGAAGTGTTAATAGGTAACCTCAAGATGTTTGAGACTGTGTCAAGAGAATGTGGTGACATACAGTTTGTATTCTGAGTCAGAATTGGGATCAGCAGAAAAAAGAAAGAGACAATATAGACTTTCAAAAAATATTCTTGAGTTTCATTTCCTCAATTCTCAAATAGCATTCAGTGCATATGAATAAATGAAAATGGTTGCTTTGGCCTGTCATTGAGAAATGAATCTTATGAACATATAGAAGAGGTGTCATGTTTTAAAATTGATCTATAACACTTTAGTACACAGGTAGCACAATATTGTTTTAAAGATGAGAAGATCAATAACAGCATTACCAGAAAGCTGAAGAATGTACAAAAGATCAGTGATGCTTCCAATGCATGTTCATTTAAAAAAAATATGAGAATGTAATATTTTTGTTTGCCTCATTTTTTAGCACTCCCACTTATGTTTTTGTGTCATTGGAACACAATGGGCAAGTGCGAACGTGACCGAACATTCCGCTTGTTCGCTGATTACTCAGTGTCAGTGTCGCGAAGGGTAGGTCATTGTCTACCACATGTCAAGTGACAGGAAGAACACTGATTACTGACTTGACGGTGTGCATATTGCATTATATTACATTGATGGAGAGAATCCATTAAAGGGGTATCTCACTGAGTGACAGATGTTTGCGAATGGAGGGAATCGTAGGTTTCGTCAGGGTTCGTAAATGGTTGCAGTTTCTTGATAGCAGTTGCAATGAAATTCACACACAGTTTTTATTGTTGCATACAATTTTTCTTGTCGCAAAGAAATTTTGAATGTGTTCAAAATTTCTTTGCGACAATGAAAACTGTTTGCGACAATAAAAACTTTGTGAATTTGCTTGCAGCTGTTTACGAACCCTTAGAAAAACCTAAAATTTGCTAAAATTTGCTAAGTTCACATTACAATCACAAACATTTACTGCTCAGTGAGATACACCTTTTCAAAGAGCAATGATGCCCAAATATTTATATGGACTGAGTGAATGTCCCAATATTAGTAGATTGTATAACACATAGAACACACAAGAACATGTAAAGAGAATTCCACAAAATTTATTTTCTCGAATGAAAAGTATAGATTCCCTTGACTTGTTTTAAGCACTTCTGACATATTTTATGGCTAGTATTATTTCCCCTGCTTTCTGAAAGAGATAAGGAAAGTGCTCTCTCACTATTGTAGGAAAATTAAGATCTATGTTGAATTTTCTTTACATTTTCCTTATTGTCCTACAGGGACATCACAGACTGTTGTAGTCTTCTCATCCAGCAAAGCTGAACCAAAACTTAAAAGAGTCATACCTTTTGAACTGATTGTCTGATTTTTCTCAAACGTCGCTAACATGTTCTACTAATATTGCTGCATTCACTCAATCCACATTATATTTCGGATTCATTCCCCTTTAAAAATGGAAGCCATGTCAGGTAATACATAGATGCTTCTTGTGGCCTCTGACATCTATGGTGCGGAAATGGTGGGACAGTAGACAGAAACAATTACCTGCTGAAATATAGCTGGGCAGTGATTCAGAGTCAGCTGCTCCTGATATATTATTATTTCATACAAGTTCCGGTTCTGTAGTCGAGAGTATTTATACCTCCGTAATGTGCCTCATTAGATTTTCCTTTTTGGAGTTATTTATGCCTCATTAGCTCTAAGATGAGATCTGCATAAATATGCATTTAATTCATTATTGGTAGTTACAGTGTCCACAACTCTACATGCAAAAGTGTGCATTTATGTTCATTGTTGCAGGAAGTAAAGGTCAAAGGTTAAGTCTGCCATTACCTCTTGTAGATATACTGCATTATATGTCAAATGCTCTTGTAAAAATGGTTGCGTTGAAAGGGTTAAAGTAGATTGAATAGCAGTCATTTCTTATTCCAACACCAGCCCACAAAAATAACATTTGCACTGATGATAGAGCAGCTCACTCTTTGAAAATTTCCTGTTTGTTCTCGACATGGATTCTTGCTTTGGAGGCTGATTTTGCCCCGAAGAGAGCGGCGCGATTGTGACGTGTTTGTCATTCCATTATTTTCTCTCACATTATGCATGTGCTTCAATATACATGAAGATATTGCTCGATGAAAGAAATGTCATCACAGTAATAAATGGAAGAAGTGTTTGCGACACTCTTGTACATGCTTCAGTGATCCTAATACGTGTTTAAACTACATAATGGGGTAGTAACTCTTGTGATTCGGAGACATTTAATGCTTCAAACAGTACAGTTGTGCCATTGATTTTAATACATCGGCACTTACAAGGTACGCCATCTATATTGCAGAGTGCAAGGTCCATTTCCTTCCCTTTTTCAGCCTGTCATTTCTCCTCTTTTCTTGTTTTCCTTTTGTCATTATTTCGTTCTTTCTTCCTCCTATTCATAATTTTTTTTTCCAATTTCTATCCCCCCCTTTTAATTATTCTTTGTCGGGAGGAAATTTTCCGCTCTAGAGGCAGGGGTGAAAGATATGAGTGTGTACTCACATTTATGAGTCAGTGATTCAAGAGTACTTACGGAGGTAGTGATGCCCATCTTTGGACATCGACCAACTGTGGGTGGAAAGAGACTTGATAGCAAAATGCAGAAGAGGGAACATACTGCCCCGTGTGGCCCTTTGCCCGCTGTGTTTACGGGTGTGGTGATGGAGCAAAACTTTCTGTATGCGTAGTTAGTCTTGGATTTCCAAGCGCACTCTCGCAAAACCATATGCCCCGCCCTTTTCCCCTCATGGTGTTTTGAGTAGACACAACGTACCCGGTAGAAAGCTTGTCGTCTCGCCTCAAATAGGATGACATGAAAGTTGCAATGTTTGAGTTTCCATTTACGCTGCAAAGAAAAATGTTGAAGTTAGAAATATTGTGAGTCTTTGGCTGTTGTAACGTGCACATCGTATGCACAGTTGGCTCAGCTATTTACTGCTTGAAAACTACCGTTCTAATGTTGCAATAGCCATGGATGTTTTAGCTTCATGTTTTGTCTGTGACCGTGGAGAGGATGCCAGACATCGAGTGGAAGATGCAGGACAAAAATCACAATTCTTTCAGCAGTGAGCATCCATTCTCATTGCAAATTGTCAACGGCAGCCTTCGCACAAAGTTAGAAAAATGTGCATTCCGGTCTGCAGTTTTTCTGGCGATGCTTCCGAGCGGCTTTGGGCACAGTTGACAAGCATCACAAATTCTCCCTTATCCGAAGCAATTTTTCTGATGTTGCCATTTCTGCTGTCGATGTGGATGGTCCATGAAATGGGGTGGGGGAAGGGGAAATGGGGGCGTCAAGGAGGTGCATCTGGACCATCCAACAATTGATGCAGTGAATAGATGGAGACTAGATTTGCCCCGACTCTCCTTTTCCTTCTCCTTGCATTCACCTTAATTCTTTCAGTCCTGTTTATGTAGAATGTCATTAGGGTGTTGGGTTGCTGGGTCTGAGAGGTTCATACACATGCTCTGCTCTCCCCATACACATGTCATACAAATGTAGTGACTGCAGTATTACATTTGAAATTCAATGACCTCATGACTAGTGGTTGCTGTATTCAATTAAATGACAATCTTCTAAATGTAGACAAAAAAATAATATCAATCAGCATGCAAGTTAAGTCTTCTTGTACATGATATATGTGAGAGTTGTTCAGCAGAGCAGTTTGCCTGGATTTCCATGCAATGTTGATTCCAGAGCTCTTTTGTTTCGCTTCCATCTGGTCAGTAGGGTCCAGTGGAGTGGGCAATATCCCTTTGCTACATCCTGTAATTGTGAATGTACTGGGCAACTTCTTGGGACTGGATCATTTCACATCTATGCGTAAAGCTAGTGAGGTATCTCTGTGGGCACAATATTTCTGTGACACGTGAACGTGTACGCAGGTATACATGTAAGGATCGCTCTGAGCATGCCACAATAATGTGTGCCAGTGTTAGGTTGGAATGGATTGTTGGGTGTCACTGCACTTTCAAAGGTGAGTAGAGTAATGATTAAACCAGCTCGGCAGAAGAAAGGCCTTTGAAATGAAATGCATGTCACAACATTTAGCCATCCAGTGTGATGCTAGACAGTGAAAGGTTGCTGAATTTGGGGCGGGTAGGGGGAGAGTCAATCAACCAACATGATTTTAAGTTTGTGGGACTGAATAATGTATGCTTGATTTTGGTCCATACACTAGCATGTACAAAATTCTGGCACAAGGGAAACATGGAATCGCACAGCATATTGGAAATGTGTTTGCAATTGGGTCCTGATGACAGCAATATATGATTTACACTGAGGACTGTAAGGACTTGTAGTAGCCATATTGTTTGCATCTGCTCATGGTCATTGATATGTCAGGTTGATACCCTGAGCACTGTTAAGCTGTAATTGACTGATACTGAAGAGGCCAGCATCAGCTATTCTTTGCTTAATCTCTAGGGGATACATGTTGTGGTAGTTTTATCACTTGGGTTCTATAGATCTTGTCATCCTAAGTAGGGTCAAATATGGGACTGATTGCATAATCACTGGAGGACAATAACCTCTCACAAAGTTTGTGGTCCTAGTCTTTGTCCACTTTGATGACTCTGATCAGGTTGAGTGGATGGTAACTCATCTGGGATGGAACAGTTGGATTCTATAGGGATAGACTAGTAAGCCAGGATGTAATATAAAATCAAAATACAGTGCCTAATCTGTTTTGCCGTGGAATCAAGTGGATTCTACTGGATGGGACAGCAAAGTGTCATTATTCAGAACTCACATTGCTTCCATCGCCTCTATTGCTTCCAAAGAAGATTTTTACTATACTTTTGTGAGCAAACCAGTGGCAAAGTTGTGCATTATAAACGTGTGATAACATCGTAGCCTCTTATCTTTTGTGCGTGTGTGTGTGGTTATGACCACTGTTACTACTTAGTGAAAATATGACATTCTAGAATTCCATAATTTACTTATTTCATGTGTGAATTTCCCTTTGATTTCAATGAATTTCCCTTTGATTTCAGTTAACTTCAATTCAATTCAAATAATTTTATTTCCATATAAAGTAATAGGCTTACATGGCAATATACATAATGCTTACATGAGTAAAGAATTTCAAATCATACAAAATCCAATGATTTTAATTAATTTCTTTTAACAAAACTCTTATAATCCTGTTTGTCTGATTTTACTCTGTTTTGTAAAACCCAACTTGAACATGATATGGATTTATTTCTGAATAGTCTTGACCTGAGACTAAGGAGCTGCGAGCGAATGAAGAGTGGATGTGATCAGTTTTCTCTCCTTCCCCATCCATCTTTTCCTCCTCTCCATGTGGGAAAGTACTTACGAGCCGCGGATTGGCAATGGTGAGGTTTAATCACAGCCGCTCTAATGATGGCAGACCCCGTATTTTTTATTGTGAGAGGGGCTGAGCGTTGAGCTTTCCAGGATTTGGATGGGAGGGTGGGGGGGGGGGGGGGGGGGGAGAGAGACAGAGTTGGGCAGGGTACTGTTCCAAAGTCTGGCTCCGATTCACATTATTTTTGGCCTTGTGCCATGCTTCACCTGTTGAAATGTAACTGTGACTATACACATTGCAAGCAATGTGTTGCACATTTCTAATTCTTGTCTGTTCTCCATTTATGGATTTTGTTGTGTTTTTTCTACTTTAATATCAATAATCATACTGTATAAAACTTTTTGTTTAGGGGTGGCTCTTTTGATATTCAGTGTGGAAGGAATGTTGGCTGTTAACATATGATTTCATTTTGGCTATCAAGGCAGTGGGTGAATCAACCTTTAGCATCACTTCCACAGCTAGTATTGCCCAGTGGATTCTCCTGGGTGCATCACCATGGTAACCGCATCCATTCATCCAGGGTTTCCAGGGGGGAGGAGAGGAATTCGTGGAAAGCAGGGGAAGATCTGTCCGTGCTTGCTCCCAGCTCTCGTTGACACAACTCTGCCAAGTTCATCACTCTTCACATGAAACAATGCAATTGTTGTTGGTTTCTTTTTTTATCACTATAGGCTTTCTTGCCCCCCCCCCCCTTTCTGATGTTCTTTTTGTTTATTTTTTTGCCATGATGCTGAATCTTTTACTGAAGATAATACAGATCACTGTCGTAGTCTCCAGATTGTCCCGGGGAGTACAGCATGTTGTCACACGGCAGGAACGTCAAAATGCCGAGAGCAAGAGCAATGTCGGCGATCAAATTAATCGTGGTTGGTTGTGCATGCCCGGGAGGACACTGGCCGCCAGTTCCTGCAAGCAATGTGGCAGCTTAAGACTTAACCAGTTGTAGTGATTAAGTCACTCACTACTGCTGCCATCTTTCGTACACAAGATGTCAAAGGCATTTTTTTAAACAGGAGCATCGAGAGGGTTAATGGAAAGGGTGCATCTGAAAAATGTGGAGAGGTAAAGTCAGAGCCATCCCCCTCCCCCCTCCTCCCATTTCATGGATGTCTCTCTAGCCAGTTGTGATGAGTACAAAATGTAGAAATCATTCTCAAAGTCTGGCAAAGGTCGGAGGGGGGGGGGATACAATGTGCCTTCCAGATATCAATGTCTATGTTAATTATGTTGGAGAAAAAGACATTGATGTACATTCTTTCTGGCTCCCAGTCCAAAAATGACAACATAGAGACAGCAAAGTTTTGTTGTTGTTTTTTTCTTTATCTCTGTGCATGACTTTGAACAAGTGCAACACAATTTAACATGACCTTGAAAAAAGAATTTGAGGTACATCCTTTTGTGAGCCAACTATTAAAAAAAAAAAAAAAAAAAAAAAAAAGAAAAGAAAACCCAAAACAAAACACTCCAAAACAAAACATGCCAGAATAAAACAAAACAGAATTGTTTTCTTTTTTTCCCCAGGCAATAAAAAATGCAGTGTTAGACTCGGAAAAACCTCTAAGATGAGTAGGAAATCATTGTTTAGGTGATGTACAATTCATCCTGGTTCTGAAAAATGTACTGCCCTAGCTTGAATCATATAGGTATCTGTGACTGTCACTAAACTCCAAGTATCGAAAGCAAGATACTTCAGGTGATATATGGTACAGTCCCTCGACAGCATGCTGATGATTGACATTAAACTTCAAGGGCCCTTTGTCCTTTTAAATAAGTCCTTCATCAGTTATCACCTGTTTACATTGAAACCTATGCAAGTTTCATGTTACAGAATCAAGTCTGTCAAAAGTGAGCAATTGTTCTTTTCACTTGACAGTTCATCTTCAATAATTAATATTCAGTTCAGTTTCAATTGCTGACATATTAGAAAAGAGCGAGAGAAAGAAGAAAGGCTCCATGAAAATGGATGCATACTTGTGAGACAGTAGGTCAGTGGAAATTACCGTTTTGGCTTTGAGAGCATGCGTTTAATTTGTTTGTTTTTATTAGTTCCCTGGGCCGAATAGCTCTGCGATTGCGATTGTTCTCTGAGCATTTTGTGTTTTACATTGTGTGCAGACTTTTTCATATTTTCATCTTTTTCCTGCACGCCGATGGCTGGACTTTCACCTATAACTTGGCAGGAATCATCCATGAAGGGAAGGGTCACAATTTGTACAAATAGTAGTGATGCCCCTGGGGTGGGGCCCCAAGTGTGCAAAATTAGCTAAGTTTTCCTAATTTTGAACAGTTTCAGCTGGTGGCTGGATTTTGACCAAACTTGGCAGGAATCATGAATGGGGGCAGAGATTATAGTTTGTACAGAAAGTGGTGGTACCCCCCCCCCCCCCCCCACCCCCATGAAGGCAAAGTATGATGCTCAGGTGAGCAAGGTCTTTTTTTTTTCTTTCTTAAAATAGTACAAGTTTGTTATGCAAAGGAGAAAAAAAATTATCGAAAACTTTCTTCTAAAAATAACTCACCTTCAGCATAACAGTGGGGAGTTATGTGAATTGATAGATGGATGTAACATTGAAATTGTCCTTTTTCATTCATGTTGTCTGTTTGATAAATATACAGAAATAAAATCAAATTAAACTAGACACAAATCATTATTGAAAAGATGCATACAGCAAAGTGGAGTTTGCATTTGCTGAGGAGGCAAAGCTTTACTGTGTGCCCACCCACTCTCAAAGCTGTCAGCATCAAATACACACTGTTCCAACTAGTATACAGTACATATTATATGGCACACTATACTTGTAAGTGTCTAGATCCATTCTTACGTGCATTTCGAGCCGTGTGACTTCTGTTTATTTTTCCCACCCACATTTGTGATACCGACCATTGTATCTGACTTGCAGATTCATCCCTGTGCTGCTTTTATAAACGCTGGCAATAGGAGAAGTTGAATTGCACTTTTTGTATGGCTCATGAATAGATATGATGTTTCGTGCAGATGAAAGGACAAGATAGATTTTTCCCCTTTTTAACACATGTGGGTATACATGTACATGTAATATTTACCCCGTTGGCCAGAGGTCTATTTTGTTCTACAGACTTTTGTGCTGACAAATTCATGTCAGACAAACACTTTGTTGCACCAAAGATTTGCTGTAAAAGTAACTTGAAATAGAAAGCTTCCCATTGACATTCATTATACCAAAGATTAGAAATCCTGAGAGCTGATTGGTCATTGCTTTGGTGTTTTGTTTTTTGTTTTGTTTTGTTTAACACAATGCTTATAAGATTGTGAATGGAGCTGTTTCTATAACTTTTTCCTAGTAGACTCTGAAATTTCCTTCTTGTTTTTCTTTACCAAATCTCTGAAATTCTCAGATATTTTCTTTTTCTTTTGAGCTTTAAGGTACTGGTTACCATTTGCACCTAAAACAAAAACCTAGCTTTAGTGCTTCAAAATAATTGTAAAATGTGAGTTAGGGATAGAAACAACCAATGTAAATAAGTTTATCAATATAATCAGTGTTAAGTACACTGTATTGTTAAATATACAAAATGTGAAAATAGTTATAATAAAATTGTTTCTAGACTAAACCATCTACAGTCATGGTTTAGTGAGAAAAATAGTGATATCTCGTTATATTTTAGACTTTATTGCAAAATTTTTACATGGTAGGATGTTTTGTGATACAACTGACCTACACATATATGCATCAAATGCAATGTGATATCTTAAACATTTTTTTTTTTTTTTTAAATCACAGCTCCTATAGTATTGGTAAACACTGGTGAATTTTCACACCAGGTATTCGCTATTATGGCTACAAAGTCCAAGAGAGCATTGTCCCTGTGTTTTGTGGTGGTAATATGTTCAGGTTTTATTTCAGATTTTGAGTTGAAATTCTTGTCTGTGGGGAAAAAGAAGCCTGTGAGCCATTAGATGAAAAGAGTAGGCCCTACCTTTTAAAGGACAAGTTTTGCCCTCGCTAGAGCAAATTAGGCATATTATGCCCCTGTCTTTTTCTCTTCAGACACAGTGGCATTACACTGTAGGTTTCCCTTGTGTCCACGTCAAAATGGGCTGATGTGAATATGTATGAGTGAGTGTAACCCTCCCCCCCCCACCCCTTCCAGACCACTGTAACCGCAAATATCACCACAAAGATGCAAAACAGTTGATTTTCCTGTTACAAGATAATGGGCGGCTGAATGCTGCATGATCGACATCTTCTGTTCAATCTTCAAGGGCTTTTGAACCTTAAAATGATATGTCAAGCATATGTATACTACAGGGAGAGTTTATGAACTGTAGGCCATCTTCTGACATCTAATTTGTTTGTAGAACAGAGGAGGGGCAGCTTGTTGGTTCAGGTTTCTGTATCATTATCCTTTTTTTTTCTCTCTCTCTCTTTATTTGGTATAAACACATCTTACTGAGTTCGATAGAATTCACAATGTATAATGGTTCGTGTACATAACTTGGTCTGTAGGAGCAATATCCAGGTCAGTGATGAAATAATCACTCCTTGTATTTTTACTTTTCCCCCCAACTGAATTGTATTTGTGCATTATAAGCATTGTCATTTGTGTTTGAGTGTGTGTTTGTGTGTGAGTAAATATGTTTGGCTTTGCGCACACCAAAGAAGAGCTGTTATTGTTGCTCAGAATGCGGGAGATGAAAAATTGGTCGTGCAGCAGAAGGATATCAGACAATGGGAATTCAGAAGAAAAGCAGCTGGAATAACTGCTGTTTATGCCGCTACCCCGCTGTCTTCATGGAATATTGAATTGTAAACTTGAGGTGAAAAAGGGCTCAGAAAGAAAAGAGTTTTCATTTGGGTTGTTAAAACTGTGATTAAGTACGAAAAGCATGGTTGATGTATAATTGTACAAACACACATATTCCATACCCATCCATGTATTATATAATGGATACATATGCGCACACACACACACACACACACACACACACTCTCTCTCTCTCATGCAGAATCACAATTGTGATTCATGTTTCAGCGTTCGTCTGTTTGGTCCGTCCATCGCTGGCGATTGCATTAAGGTTGAAGCTATCACGATTGAGCAACAGTGCCTGTCATTGCGTTTTGTTGACATGGCTCAGGATCTCTCTGTAGACATCGCAAGATGCGTTCACATTCAGGGTTGAATACTGCAGCATGTATTCACACGTTAATTTGAGATGTCAATGCAGATACACTGTGAAATACACCAAGAAATATCTTGCAAAATCTTGTGGTATTTAGAGTGATAATTCAAACTTTATATGAAATACACACAGGAGATTTGAATGGGAATTGTGTCAGAAAATACCACCCATTGTAGTGTATTGCTTGTGTGATATGACACACTTCCCATGTTGACCCAGTAAAAGATATACGCAATGCTTACCACAGAGAGATGCTACCCTTGGAAAGGTACATATATACTTTTGGGCCAAAAATGCCATTTGATTTTGTGAATGAGAACTGTACCAAAAGAATTGCTGCAATATCTGTTATCATGGCGTTTTGCCAGTGAGAATGGTACTAACAATTTACCCAGTGTTTGTTTCTGACGCGGTAATGCAACACACCTACTCTCAAGCACATTCACTGGCACATGCCACCTAGATCCTGCTTATCAAAGCTCAAACTGCTGGTTGCCTATTTGGCTTGGTTTACTCAGCACTTTATCACTTTCGTTGAAATGAATGTTAACAAATGGAGAGAACTGGCCACTTCTGTTGTTGAAAGTATCATGCAGTACCTTCATGTAAATCCCTGTGTGACATTGAGTTTAAGGTTGCCTTTCTTTCACAAAGCAAATAGCAGCTGACTCGCGAAGTTTGCGAAAATAAGAACCTCGCGACATATTCGGCGTATACAGTAGTATACATAGTGCAATTACTACCATTAATACCACTAAAATGTCGTGAAGGGTTGTAATGAATGCATGTTTATCAGTCAAGAACACTTTCAACAGTGTTTATGTTCATTGTTCTATATGAGCAGGTTCAACAGTAACCAATATGTGAACTGTACTGATGGTTTAATCATAGTTATGGTTGAAGTACGGGAACTGGAGGTGAATACAGCAAAATTTGCAGAGGAGCTCAATCTGTTTGAAGTGAATACCACATCTAGGCTCTCATGGCAGGGTACTTGTAGATGCAGGGAGTGAATGCCCAATGGCACACATGAGTGTCTGCATGCCAAGTGCGGTACGTTATGTCCTGTGCTAATGAGCAGCACGTTCAGAAGAACTCCCTCATTAGTCTTCTCCCAGGCTTTACGCCACCCTGTTTTTGTAAAAAACAGCAACAACAACCAGCCATCGAAGGAACGACTAAACAACCCACCAACCAATCAACAGTGATCAACCAGTTTATTCAATACAGGGTTGATATCCTACCAGTCAAACACTTTTAAACACAAACAGTCTAATCAAGCTATAGGTAAAATTTCAGTGCATTTCGTATGATTCCCCTTACTCCTGTACAAGTTTCATAGATCTCTTGATATGTCCTTATTTGCCAAGGATAGCCCCATAACTATATATTGTTAATCTTCCCATAGTCGCTGTTGTCCATCATACTGAGTATTGTGAGGCATCCGTTTTTACAGTCATTTTTGGCCGAGAGGGGCATTGTATGTGAAATATAATCTTCTGTGAGAGGGATGAACACAGTGGGATGAAATTGAATCCAGGGTCTCCAACCTAAGGGCCCAAAGCCCTCACCCACTGCGCCGCAGTGCTTAGCTGATGCTGAATTCAATCACGGAGACCATTCTTCACCACGATAGCGGTGTAAAGTAGGCATTCACCAGTGCAGTTCTTCCCCGGATGCTTGTAAACCAGCATGCATCCCAAGCCACCACCCCACCCCCAAGCCTTGTAGTATGTCATGCTGCTTCTTCCAGTCGCGGTGGGAGGGCCATTCCCATCCAGGGAAGCATTTGATGGGACTTCCACCGATGTGACGATACTTCTGTGAGCCCTTTCGGATCTCCAGAAGAGCTTGTTTTGTAAACGTGTTTAGGGACACATTTCATCCTAATCGACGTGCTTTAGCAAATCTATAGGCACACTTGAATCATATTTCTCCCAAACACATTTATCAAACCATGTCTGCTGCATTTTCTCCATTCTGTATGCTCTTTGGCACCTTTAAATATGATCGAGGAGGTTTGAACTGACATTAACTTCCTCAATGATACATACTAATTCACATCCTCTCACACACAGACAAAAAAAGCAGTTTGACAGTTGCGTGTTTAATTGGTCAACAGATAAGAGGATGCAACACAGCTATCCTACATTTGTAAATGGAAGGCATCTTGCAGTTTGAACACCCCGTGCAACTTTTGAAATGTGACTGGAAGCGTGATTACAAACTAGCTTCTTTTCGCAGGTCTGAAACTCCGCTGTGAGTGATGGGACTGGCGAGGAATCTTGTCCTGAAATTCCAGCCATAGCGAGGGGATGATGCATGTAGGGGCTGCTTCTGCATGGGTCATCAATTCTTCGTTATTCACCTTTGCTTTTCATTTCGCTTATTGTTGATGGCGTCAGCGTGATACTGCGTGATTATTCATCGCTATCAATTTGTCACAACATAGTGGGATTGTCATAGCATTTTTATACCATCTCTAACCTTTCCTTTATAAAGCTTGATGCCTCATCATTATCATAATTAATGGACCATTGCAACATTTATTGAGAATGGTACTTCAAATTATTGTAAATTTTTGAAGAGATTGATGTTTACATCCTATTTTAGCAGTTTTCTTTTGAAATTATGTTATGTGTTTGGTTTGTTCTGTTTTTAGATATTTTACTGAAAATATGAAAATGAAATGAAGATGAAAATATTGGAATCCATCATGCTCACAATAGTCAACATTAAAGATGATATCACAGCCCTTTTCGAGTGAATCTGCTGTCTTGAGTAGGGTTCAAGTCATCTTGAGTAGGGTTCAAGTCATCTTGAAGTGTTGCAGATTATACGTGCTCTAAAAGGGCATAAATTAGACACGAAGCTTTTGCAATGTCCTTGATGTGATCTGTACATAGCGACTCAAGCCCGTAGTGGATGCAATGATGCCCTGAACATCCAACAAAAAAACAAAACAACTATTTGTATCATCCTGCACCGAAAAAGGAACTTTGCTTGGGAATTCATTTTCACCATCCAGTTACTCCTCAAATTGGAGAACAGATGCATGTACTTGTGGTTTCATGCTGGAAGGGAAAAGATGGACCTCATGGCCAGAATTCACAAAGGTGGTACAATTGAAACCATGGTTTAAACCATGGTTTCAATTGTACCAGCTTTGTGAATTTGGACCCATAAGTTTAGTGGGAGCCCAAATGAAGTCTACTTGAGATCAGAACCTGTCTGATCAGTATGCATAGCACTATCATTTTGTATTGGTGAGCAAGTTATTGTCCTTTCTGCAGGCAAAAAAACCACAACTTGTGGGTGTATGGTGTGATCTTGTGTGCGAAATGACATCTCGCTACAGACAATGAATGCGACAGAGAGTTGTGATACAGAGGCAGCTGAACGTCATAGAAAGTCATTTGCACATGACGAGGGTTGAGTAATGATAAATGTGGATTACTCATTGTTTTTATTCACGTAAATTGATTAGTCTCAGCACTTCGATAATGGAACATGTCATTCCAATTCATGCAACTTGATTAGGCTGGGCACTTTGACATTTAGTCATGTTCTGCAAATACCAACTGCTTCAAAGAAAAAAAAAAGAAGATGTTTCATCATACACAGTAATTCTTGCCTCCCACAGAACTGTAGATTAATTGTACACGTAGCATGACAAAACTTACAACATGGAGATCGCTCAAAGCATTGACAACCGTCAAAATTGTGAGATGCCCAGCAAGAAAAAAAAAAAAGTTATAAATTGATATGAATGTGGCCACAAGAAGTACTTAGAGGATGAAAAAAAAGAAGAGATACACAAAGGAGAGAAGTTGTTTTAGTTGCGTTATTAGGAACTTGGTGTGATCTTCAGAGAAGTGAATGAAAAACAGACACCACATAAAAATGATTCGCAGTGTGAACTACTGACCCTGTCAGCCCATGCAGAGGTGTAGACGGGGCCATTCATTACAAACTTTGGCGAAGGTTGGCGGGCAACCACAAATATGTTGCATTCAGTAACGCGTTACTGACTTCCTCCCTATGCCCATACAGGAAGCCATGTTCTGTCGGATACTGCAAAGGAATTTCCTGTCGTTGTGTTGATGTCTCTTTCTGTAGTTTGTCTCCTTGTACATGAATTGCAAGCTTGAAATTTACAAAGCAAAGGTTAAAAAGTAAGCAAAGGTAGGATTAATGGGAGCTGTCTTGGCTGAGCATTCAAGACCAACAGGGAGTAGACGGCAGTCTTCTGTGCACATGTGAGGTTCGAATCCCAGCTCTGCAGTAGTGCCCTCCAGCTTTGGCAATGAGGCACTTTTTGTGATTTTAGAATTTTATGATTTTTCACTGACAGTGTGAATCGCTTTGCAGCACTATGATGAGCTTGCCAGACTCTCTCAATGCGTTTGCCTAATAATGTCCAGATTTCTTGTCATTTTTAAGACTGATAGAATTAGACAGCCAAGTTCAAATGCACGTATACTAATAACAGAGGCTAGAGGTATTAAAGACCATCTCTGGAAAAAAAAAAAAAAAAAACCCACACAACTGAATTTTTGTAACATCAGGAAATGTTTATTTGACTACAATTGTTGTAGATGAAGGATAGTACTCTGGCCTAGTAAATTTTTAAAGAATTACATTGTAACATTAAAATTGCAATGTTGTAAAGCTCTTTGCCGTCATAGTTCACTTTCATGATTGGCACAGCAGTATGCTGCATGTAACACTAGCTGTGGCATTAACATGAGCCTGGCTCACAAGTTGCACGTCTAGTACACTGTAGTGGCTGTAGAGAGTGTGAATGGGAGCCATGCGACAGACAAAATTCATGAGTTTTCTGCGATGAGCGTTCTTATTCCAGATCATGACAGGAAGCTTGGTACAGTGAACCCTTTTTTTCTGGCAGTTGTGCGGATAGCTTTTGGCACAGCTGCGTATAATCTTTTCCTCAAATTGTCACGATTTTTAGTGGTCGATGTGAAGTTTAGCCCCTCTTGTTTGTGCATTGATTGCAGCAATGCAATATGCATGGTATCTCTGTTCATGGTGAGAAATGTAGAAATGCCTTGTAGGCATTGCGGATTGGCAGTATTCACATTGGATTGTAATTAGATGCTTGTGATGTCTCAGTGCTCTCAACCGTCACAGCGTTTGGTCCCTGCAAGATCTAATCAATATGTGGAACTTTGCAACATTCTGAGAGACTTATGTTAGAGCTGCCATTGCATTCTAGCCCTTTTTATATGTGTGAGTGAGAAAGCCCTTCAAGATTAATTATGCCAGTAAATTTACAAACTTTACGTGATGTGAATAGCCAGATTATCATCGTATTGAACGTTGTGTGATATTCGTGCGACGGAGATGGAGTTGCTCTTCATGAAAAAGTGACAGTGCCTGTGAGTGTAGCTGACGTCTTCCTATTAATTGCCATCTAGTAGATGCTGCGTGTACAGTGTAGGTCTTTCCCCTAAATGAGGAGAACATTCTCTGGGTAGATGATATCATGATTGAGCCTCAATTAGCCTTTGAACAAGTCACTCGTGACTTTATTATCTTCCTCTCCCTCCCTGTCCTCAGTTCCAATTAGCCTCCTGATGCGTCTCCCATTAGTCGGCCGTCCCGGCTCGCTCCGTCAGAGGGACGTGTTGTCGCTCTGCGCTGATTTAAACGAAAGTGCAGGTAGCGAAAGGGAGGGTTTTGCGTGGCTCGCGCTGATTATTATGTCTTCGACAAAACATGGGACACCCCAGGTATCATTTACATCAGACGCATCTCTCAAAAGATAGTGGAACAGGGGCACATTTCTTTTGAGGTGCGAGCCTGATCTATAAGAGACGAAGTAGGAAGAGGAAATTTTGATGAAAGAAAGGCTGTATTCAGTCCCACTCAGTGAGAATGGTGTATCTATGCTGTTTTTACTCTCTGTTCCCTTGAGGGTTAATTTTTGTCGTGCTGATAAATGGAGTTGACACTCCGAAACAGTCTTGGTGTAGTCCATCTGTTTTTTGTGTGTTTGATGTTTGCTTTTGGTGGGGTTTTTTTAGGTTTGAGTATAGATGCTATGTTTGCAAAATATTGTGCAAAATATGCTGTTTGATTTCATATTGATCTTGAGAAGAGAAATGACATAAAACTGAGTCAAAGTTTTGAAGAGTATTTTAACCGTACAGTATAATAACAGAGCAAGGCATGTTGCTCATGCAAAGGACTCTATGCTGCTTTATGAAAGACCATTACCTTCCAAAATCAAGGTTGAAACATTCCAACTGAGAAATGTTTATTTGCCAATGTATTCCAACGTTTCATGTGTATGTAACACACACTATGTTCACCTGACAAACATACAAAAAGTCCCCCAGTCACCTGTGTGCGTCATCTTATATTCTGCGATGGTTGGATTCTATGGCAATTGCACCAGTGTGTGCCCATGCATTGCAGTGTGCGGTGCATTGTATCGTGTGTATACATATGCCCCAGTATTGGGCCGTATTGGGTACAGTTTGTACCCTGGGCAAGGGTTTCCAATAGTCCCACACCCTTGAGCTTGATGTAACCCAAGCAGTGCAGGGTTCAAAGATCTCATTCTGGCTGCGCCGGAGCCGAGGGCTGTAGATCATTGCCAAAATCGCAGCCCAATCCCGCTCAGCTCATGCCTTGCCTGCAATTGACCTTAATCTCTGATTGCCTCGACAGCTAGTCTTCTCAAACAGGCTCTACATTCGTAAACCTCCCTGTTCAGATTCATGCTCATAGTACACACTACACAGATGGCATGCACACAGCAGAATATTTTCCCTGTGATATGACAACAAAAGTGCTACTTCAATGTTAAATCCTATGTTGACATAAGAAGTCTTTGTCATACTCCTGTTTGTTTTTTATTTTTTATTTCAGCTGGTGAATCAGTTAAATTCCTGAATAATCTTTTCTTTCCCACACAGCATGTCTTCTTTTTCTATTCTGATGACAAACATATTTCATAAAGAAATCATCATAAAGACAAAAAAAAAAAAATTAAAATTCTCTGGACAACTGCAGTGTTCATAGCAGCATTTTGCATGATGTAAGCTGTGGAAAATATCTAGTAATTGATTTCATTTGATTTCAGTTGATGTGTTTTATGTGACCACCAAAGGAAGTGATGTATGGTAATATAAGCAAGCAGCCATGGAACCATTGTCTTTCACCAGTTGGGGCCAGATTTTTTGTTTTTTTGTTTTTTTGTTGTTGTTGATAAAACGCAAACAGAAAGTGCACTCAAAGTCAAGTTGCTTAGTGTAAGAAATATTTAGCGTAGAAGAGGGTCTGGTGCTTAAATCTAATGGTTGTTGGCATTTATGAGATGTTGGTCACACGGAGGTCATTTCCAGGTCAACCTGCCGCACTGAGCACACGCCGTGTTGACTGGGGATGAGTCCGTTGTTTTCAATAACTTACCCCACCTCTTCTTTCCAGGGATGGGAATTGTGAAATGTCTGACTGATACCTTTGCTGTATCTAAAGTGGGTCTCGCCTGTGGGAATGTACTTTTGGGGCAAAATTTGGGGAAATTGTAATATCTCTCCTCTCTGCCTCAGAGCAACCACACAAATTAGTGAGTTACTGACCTATTGCAAATGGGGTAATTCACAAAAAGAGTGAATAAGATATCAATCTAAACGCTTCAGGCAGCCAGGCAATGACATTATTCCATATTGTGGTGTGTCTCTGCTTGTGTAGAACTGTGAGTTTGCGCTGAATAAACGCAAAGCTTCCAGTTGTAAATAGCATAAAGATAATGGGATATTTTCTCACATTTCAATTTGTGTTCCATCCTAAACGGAATGCTCAGATCTTTTCTGTAGATACAGTGAAAACAATGGAGGGGGAGGGTTTGAAGTCTTTATACTACTGTGACCTATCATACATGTACAAAGATATAATGATATTTTTATTATTTATTTATTTTTTTTTGTTGAAAAATGTGCATAGACAATGAATGCACATAGTGGCTGATTCATCTTTGCAGTTTTGATACATAATGCTTGTTGTACCACAGACATACTGTATTTGGCGAGGTGCTTGCATCATCCAGAATAGTATATTTTTGCTGGACAGACAGAAAGGCACACACATATACACACAAAAAAGTATACAGATCTTATCATTAATGCCTGTGCGTATTTGCTTTACGAGTCTTTTTTTTTTTAATGTTCTCCTCACTCTTCTTGTCTTTGCAGCAAAACGCCACAGGGGGAGACGTATTTTTGGAATGCTGTCGGTGCCTCAATCTCTATGAGATGGATTATTTCGGCTTGGAGTATTACACCAAGGGAGACCACTTAGTGAGTTTGTTTGCCCCTATGTAGTCTTGGTTCAAGTCTGCCATACTTGCTGAATTATGTATCTGCATAAATCCATATCTGAATCTAAAATCTAAATCTAGATCTTTATCTATAGCTATATCAATATCAACACTTATATTTATATCTATGTCTATTATCATTTATCTAAATCCATTTTATTTCTCTCTTTAAAAAAAAAAAAGTAGAGCTATTTGGATGCCTTTTCGATGATGCTACATCACAGCAGATAGTAAGAGATACATTTGCACTAATGGCAATGCAGATAGCCTTTGACCCTCTGCGTGGCACAATAAATATCTCTCCATAGGCTTATATTTTATGTGTGAAATTTGTGCATGTTAAACTCATTGGCATAGGAAGGGTTAAAGTGAAGAAGCTGTTGAGTCATCAGACCGCTGTCATTGGTTCTTTTCATCTTGTGTTCCTCCCTCCCCCCAGGTATGGCTGGAACCAGAGAAACTAGTCTTGAAGCAAGTTGCAGGTGAGTTTTGAAAGAAAGAAAGTAAAAAAAAAAAGCAAGAAAGAGGGAAACAGATACAGACAAAGACAACAAGTTTTACTTGAGGCTTTGACATTCTTGCAACTAATGATTGACATATTGCCCTTCATTGACATGAAGGGAAACTTGACAGTCAGTTGCAATAAAAAACAAAACAAAACAAAAACTCAACGCAAGAATCCATTATTGCAGCATTCCTGTTTGATTATGTTTCCATAGGAATTTGACTTTTGTTTTTTAAATTTCCCCTCTTCTTATTCTAATGAAAAAGTGTCATCACGTCACATTTAACAATGTAAGAATGCAGGAAAATATTTGAGCAGCACTAGGAAAAGGTTTGTCGTCGAAGGCAACGTTCCGAATATGAATGGAAGATCGTGCTCATGAAATGAGCCAGTTTGACAACTCGGGGTTGATATGAAACACGTACTTTGGGCTGGTGGAGTCGCAGGCTCGATCACTGAGTGATGAAAGCCCATGAATTTGGACATTTTTTTTGGGGGGGGGGGAGGGGGAAGGGGGAAGGGGAGGGGCCGTTCTGACAGTCTCTGTCGATGGAAAACCCATCCTTTTTCGATTGCTCATTATTGCCATGTATTACTTTGCAGAGAGACAGATCATGCCTCCAAGACACTTGGCTCCCTTATCTTGCTCCGCTCGGGGAACGCAGTACTCTTCCATTCTCACAGCGTAAATGCCAGTGAAGTTCTTCTCACTGCTTCTTAAAATAACCAAAAAGGATGATGATTCATGCCCATTTACACTCAAAAATGCTGCTGGTATTCAGAGCTGAATATGACTATTATTATTTTTTTTTTCAGCTTAAGTCTTAGTGTGAGCAGACAAATATTTCGGTGTGTATACCAAGTGACTTGGCAGTGCTTCTGCAGGTGGTAGGCCTTTATTTGTGGCCTCCGGGGTTGTTACACTGCGGTCTGTGATTACTTCCTCCCAAACAATGCTATTTTTCCTGACACCACAGCTAGGTGTCAAGTGTCAAGTACTACATGCAGTCTGTTCGAAAACAGAAAGAATTAAGAAAAATCTCATTTGCGTAATATCAGCTCCAAGGCACTTGGCAGGCGGGTTAGTCCCTCAGTGTCACGCCCAGACCAGAAAGAGGCAATTAGTTTTGTGTTACAGCAGCGCCCGGAGGAAATGATGCAGACACATTTGCTCAGTGTACAAATGAATTTGTATTTTCTTTTCAACTGCCACTCTTTTTCTGCATCAATGTGATTGGGACTGCTTATATGATAAGAGATATTCAGGTAAAATCTTGAATGAAAATACCTGATTCATCTGTTTTGGAATGATACATTTTTTGTGAACATATATTAAAGAGAGACCTTAGAGTGATTTAACAGGTTTCAACAAAGTCAGACTTCAGTTGTTGAGTGCCTTAAACAAGTTTGGGCACTTAGTTTAATATATGAATAAACTATTTTAATGTTCTAACTAGTTTTGATTTGAAGTGAATCCAGCAAGAGTACTGGATGGTTCATGAAGGAAGTGGAAAGAGTAGAAAGAGACAGGCAAGCCGGTTTTGATATCTTCCTTGAGATGATCACCAGTTCTCCAGCGAGATGAGAGGGGGTCATCACACCCAGCTGTTCCCTGGCTGATACCAGCTGATTATTTCCTCCCCTCCTTCGCCTAAATATAGACGTACCTCTTGCCCCTGGGTATGATGAAGGTGATGGGCGAACTTTTAAAGCTCCGGTAGAACTAGAATGGGGATTCGTGCAATGGGAAGGCCAGCCCTATATGGACATATTCGAGAATCCTGTAACGAATTTTGTGTAGCTTTATCATTGATCTTTATGTAAGTACTCAAACCGCCAAAGAATCTCACCTGGAATCAAATGGTACCGTCGAGCATATGCTTCAGTGCACTTATTCACTAATGGGCAAATCGGTTACTTTAGTCATAGTTTTCAAATCTACCCCGGTGGGTAATGAATCAGTTGGGCCTCCCTTCTCTCCCCCCATACTACTGGGTCTTTAACAGCCTTAAGGAGTGGGGACCTATTGTAGGATAGTACAGCAAAATGCAGGCTGGGCTACCCCCCCTTTTTTCAGCAAAGAGTTTGCTCAAGAGGAGGAAAGTGTATGAAGTGATGGTCCCACCCACCCAGTCAATATGATTGCCTGGATGCGTACCTGACAAAAGACCTGTACGAACCAGGTTCCTTGCTCGGTGTGATGAGTCAGTGATGGTGTATTCAGATGCATGTTTACTCTGGCAGACATAGGAGAGTATGAATCCTTTGAAACATCTGAATCAGTTCTGTAATTCAATCGGATGTATGACTGAAAAGAGTGCATGGCTGTACCCACCTCTTTTCTCATGTCATGTAGCTCCTTATTAATGTGACAGTGAATTTTAATGTGCTCCATTTAAAGCGATATTCATGTGTTGTGTACTGTAAAACGAGGAATGTTCGCGTGCATTTTAATTTTGTGCCGATATTTGCGAAATTAAAATGCACGCGAAAGGTCTTGTCTACACTATATGCATTGAAAGCCAGTGGCAGTTCGTGAAAATTTCATGCTGCAAAAAAGGCTGTCGGCTCCAATTCGCGAAAAATTCATGCCGCGAATATATCATGTTTTACAGTATTTGGTGTTAGTACTACTCTTTCCTTGAAAGAAACTTGCGATTATCTTCAAATACCAGAGGCGGAACACAATGATGATTCTGCCAGGGGGTACTGGTAGTGACTAACATGTTTTGACTTAAAGAGATGGGCTCTAAAACTTGGCATAATAAGACTTAAGACACATCAAGAGTGCAATGACCTATTAAGTGTGCTTGATCATATGAACATTATATCTCTATCAAAGACATTCCATAAACATGAGTTCACTCAGTATTGGCGTGCATTGTGTGTGTGGTGGTGTGGGGGGGGGGGGGTTGGGTGTCATTTCAAGGGTTTTGCACATTCTAATTGTATTGAATGTCAATGAGTGTTTATTACATGGAGACTGCAATTGGCTCACTGGATAGCTGATCTGACCGAGGTTTTGGAGGTCCATGGTTCGATTCTCATGGGTATATGCGGGAAATCCGACGATGCCTGCCGAGATGTGGTGTGTGAGTGCTGCACCTACGCTCCTGGCAACCGGCACGAGAGTCTGTCATGCGGATTGGGTGTCATCATGACGCTCATTGAAGAGAGCAAGTCTGTGAATATGAGATGTAGAGATTGGGATGAGGTTAGAATACTATTGAACTCTGTGGCAGCTCAATTTAAGATATTGTCAAACTTTGCTGAGTAGGTTGTATAATGAGCTGCAAAAATAATTGAAATATACTGTTTTGACACACAAGAAGTCTTTGGTATTGTGCTGTCAATATCAAGATATTCATGAACAAATATGATCACTATCACAATGCTGATAGATCTTTTATGAAACATTTTTTTACTCTAATCCTGCCGTGTGCGGGGAAAAAGCAGAGTGAATCCAGTCATCATCATGAACAATTATTATTTTTTTTTAAACATGTGATAGTTTTTTTAATAGCTTTGTTTTTAAAAAGATAATTGAAAGCTTCAGTCTATCAATTTCAGTGATACGAATGTCATGCAGACTTCACACATTGTTGGAACAGTGATCTTACTCAGATTCTCAGATTCATAAATGGACATCATATTATATAGTTCCAGGTATACTGCAGTCAACTTTGTAGCAACTGTCACCAGTATAAAACAGGTTCTGCTCTTAATAGCTGAGAAGCGTAAATGGGCCTTCTTTTCAACATCATGACGCACTGTTGCAGTCTGGGCCTTGTTGAGTGAAAACTCGCAAAGATGAGTGGTCGTGTTCGTATAGATTAAACTAACTGTGGGCACACATCCTGAGCAGCACAAGATATAATGGCTTAAGATCCTGAGGTGATTTCTTGTCCTTTGTTCCCAGGTCCATTCCTTTTGTCATGACAGGATATGTTATTATGTACTAAGACTGAACAACCTACGCCTGCATTGTGTGCTAATCCTGGCCCATATTGGAGCACCAGGGTCAATTCCACCACAGACCAAAGTAGATTGATTGTTCGCACCAAGAGACGGTGACTACGATTTTGTCACACGTGGGCTTGCATTGTTCACAAATGTCAGAGCACAAACATGTCATGACGTCAAGTGCTTAATGAAAAAAAGAAAAGGGGGGGGGGGGGGGAGTAATCATCTTTTCCTCTTAATTCAGTCAGGGTACTGCATATGAAATCCAGGGATTCATCCTATGTATTTTTTTTTTTCATTTTTGTTTGTAAAATAGTGGGTGGTTGTAATACAAATTGCCATTGTAAGTCATTAGGTGGTGATTAACAATGCATCATGGTTGGAAGAGATCAGAAACAAAGCACTGTTCTAAAAATTATTCTCTCTGAAGCATGTCAGTGTAAAAAGTGAGATAAAGAAAGTGGTCATGTTGCTATTTTTATCAGAGTGGCCGACTTCTTGTAAAGGTACAAGTTTTGAATGTATGTACCTACCTATGGTGTAAAATGGAAACTGGAGCATGATGTTTAGACCTTATAAAATGAAGACTAGAAATGAGACAGAACATTGATGGTTCCCATTGCCAAAGAAGGGAGAAGTTTGATCAGAATTGCGATACATGCATTGATCATGCCATTGTGTATACAATGCATGCATACTATGTGTGATAAAATCAAATTATGAAATTACAGGAAAACAAGACTGTTCATCAGTGGGCCAGTAATATTGCTTTTTTGTTTTGGTTTTTAAACTGAATTTTTTGAACACTTTTCTCACCTCCGTAAACTCATTAACCATGCTGTGTGTTGGCATGGTTCCATTTGTACAGTAGTCAAGGTACATCTGTTTTCCTCTTAAATCTAATGACAGATATCTGCGTGGCATCTCGCCCCTCCAAAATGACATCTGCGCCCCCCCCCCATGTGCTTTGCTTGGAAATAAACTGTCAGCCCATGTAAGTTTTCACACTGACGCTTACACTGTACAAGTGTACGTGTAAAAAGAAGCCCAGCAGTATGAGAGGACTAAATACAATTTGTACTAGGGTGTGTGACAGTGCTTACAGTATTCATAAAGTGATATATCGCCTGTTCTCCTGAGGGAGCCTCTACGTGGATACAAAAGAAATAGAAACACTTTTGAGCATTAGAAACGTGGCAATCGAGTTTCTGATCTGCCCCTGGACAGACGACTAAATTCCAAATCGTTATTTGTACAATAGATGGAGGTACAATTGTAGAATGGCTATCCTCACACATTTGAGTGATAGACTGATGGGCATTCCAACAGAGCTCATGAATAGTGGGATCAGTAGAACTGTGAAATTTAGCAGCAGAGTTCTTCCCTGTCAAATAGCTGTATACGCAGTTATTTATGCATATAGATATTTTTGCGAATGACGAGGTCATAGACATTTTTGCGAGATGTTCTTTTTGCGAATCGACGCCGATGTTTACGTTAATGCTCTATCAACACAGCACATGGAGTCATTTTCGCGTGTTGTTAAATTCGTGATCCAACTGTGATTCGCGAAAATTAAACCCTCGCTAAAATTACAGCTTATACAGTATGGTTACATAATCTGGTAAATTTAGTCATACTTGTACTGCATAACCCGATGCACCAACTTAAATGTTTTTAATGCATTTTCTACCACACAAGTCATATGTGCAGTTTTCTTGTAATTCTGTTCTAATTTTGCTTACCCATGATCAAGATTATGGGATTCCTAGGAGTCTGTTGTGCACAAAGAGATTAAGGCAATTTTGTTTTTCCTCATGACTGTATATTTACCACCAGGACAATTAGCCCCCTTCCAGCCATAATCACTGAATACTTCTCTTATATTCTTGCAGTGATCTGCTGTTGAGATTTATCATTCTGAGATGTTTCCATGGACTCACTCTTTGTTTTCTGATGGGTGAAGAAGCTGGAGAGGATGATTTGAAAAAAGGATGAGTTTGGTCACCCAAAGAAACAAGAAGAAAAGAAATTTCAATTTCAAACCTCAAATAGTGTGGAGGATGCTCTCATATAGAGGCAACCTCTTGGGCTTCAGTTACATGCAGTCGAATATGAATTACAAAACTTGGACGTGACTGTATGGTAGTGTAGCTTGCATGAATCAGACATTGTTGTAGTGTGGGTGGTAAAATCGAGTTTGAGCAGACACGTTTTGAATTACTCAGCATGTAGACAAAGGGGGATTGAACTCTGTTGATCCGTCCGCATACATTGAGGTGCAAAAAGCTGTTTGTGAGCTCCTTTGACACAGATACAGTATTACTGCCCTTTTTGCTCTCACTTGATAATGTCTGCAATGGGGTTCTTTCACCGTATGAATGATGCAGACCATGACTCCCATACAGCAGAAAGAAAAAAAAATGTACAAGCTGCATGTTGGCTCCGTGCGTAAATCATGAAAAGTTAATGGGATCATGAAGAAGCGATGCGGGTTTATAGACCTTACGGCCATGTTGAGGCGGTAAGTCAAGTCAAGTCGTGGAATAGGAAATTGCAGGTCAGACACTTTAAAGAGGACAGAGAGAAAAAAACAAAACAAAACAAAACCCACATATATCCATGAAGCGTGCCTTCATGCATGGTCACAGTACCCGAACTTTCCCCCTTTGGTTCATCAGCTAGCACCTCTTTGAACACACTCCAGCTCGCAGCGCCATATTCCACGGTGCTGCTCTTGAGTTGGTCTGGCGTCGGGGAGTAGTACACAGTGTAGGCTGCCAACAAATGAGGCATAGATTGTGCATGGCCTAAACTAGGCCAAGGGAGGGAGAGGAAAGGGAGGGGGGGGGGGGGGGGGGGAAGGGGGAAGGGGGAGGTGGGATGGGAGACGGTTTGTGTGAAAGGAAGAGAAGTGGGAGGGATATAGGAGGGGGCGCAGTTGTTGGTATTACCAGAAGCCAAATATTCATACAGGATTCTCTGTCCAATTTTTTTTTTTTTTTTTAATGCCAGAAGCAGACATGTCGAGATCAATATGGGAGAAACACACACACACACACACACACACACACACACACACACACACACACACAACATCATACTTCATACTGTAATCCCTCTCGCAGCTCCAAGAAGCTATACTGGGATGCAAATGACTTTGCAGATTACGGCCTAGTATTAAAAAAAAAGAAAAGAAAAAAAAGTTGTGAACATATGATTGTAAATAATTTTTTGTTTTCCCTGTACAGAGCTCTCTGGTTGAAAAACAGGCCTCTCTATAGGCCCAGGATGAGACCACCATGCACTCTGAGGAAAAAACAACAACAACACACACACACACACACACACACACACACACACACACACACACACACACACACACACACACACACACAGAAATAACTAACCAATTAAAACTTCTGGCCTTAAATGCACAAGCTGCACTTTACCTGGATGGCACAGTGTATGTTGCACTTGTGCACCTTCTGTTCATCACTCATTGTATTTTATTCATGGTAATAACATCGGCCTGAGTTGCCTTGCACTTTGAATAGTCCATGCAATGAAAAACAAGTACGTAGATCATTGGCAAAATTCGATTGGAAAACAACTACATAAAAGCTGCTCGAATTAATGAAATATGAGTATAAGTTAAAAATAGTAAATTGCCTTATAGATTAATGTCATAAAAAACTAATTATCAGAATGCATAACATTCTAATTGAATGAGAAATATATAGTGATTTTGATATTAAATCTTGATAAAAGAGAGAAATCATTGAGATTTATTACCTCCGCTGAGGAAGGAGGTTAAGTGATCATCAATGCTGGTTTGTCTGTTTTGCAATTTCAAAAAGTCATGTACGAAGTACGAAACTTGCATGAAAAGTCGATATTGACACAAGGAACACCTCATTCAATTTTGATAGCATTCCGGGAATTTTTATGGATTTTTGAAGGCTTTTTTATTCTTCATCTTTTGCCATGTAAGGTCAACGGAGTTTGGTTCAAGCTGCACATACTGGTAGTTTACATACGCGCATTAAAGCGCGTGCTCTTCTCGGACAAGGTGCTGTGCAATGATGCAAACAAAAGGCTTCTATTTTGGGACATTGCATGCATGCGTGGAAATGAGTTTGCTGGCTTGACAGAGGTCTGTGCTCTCCAAGTGCTTTTCTAGTTTTATATGCTATCCATTAAAAAAAACAGTATAAAAATCCAGATGTAACAAAAAAAAAAAAACCACAAAGACATGCACCCCCCCCCCCCCACACACACACACACCTTGAGCTACATGTACCAACAACCCAACTCAACATCCCAAGTTGAAGATTGATGATGCTGGTACTTCATTGCATCATGAGACAATATCATGGAGAAAGTCAGAGGATTTTATATCAGATTGTCATATTATATTCATAAATACTGTCATCTGATCTGATATGAAATCCCTGCCTATATGAATATAAAGTACAGTTGGTACCTTGTAAATTTTATGGTAGTGGTATTAACTGTTCCTTTTTATAGCCATTTGGCTACAGAGTGTTTTGTCACTGGGAAAAGCATTTATATTGTAGGCGATGTGAAGAATGTGGTATCGGTAACTCTTCAGCATTCCTGGAGCTTGTCTATCAACCTTGTCATTACTGTAGGCAAGCCATTTGTGTACAATGTAAATTGCATTTTGAGCTGGTAAACTTGAGAATGTAAAGGAAATATGCACTCCTGGTTAGGTTGAAGCAGTAAGGCACTCATCATAATTCAATATCGCAGTATTCAGTACTTCACCATCAAGAAGTTCCATATTTTGATAATTCACAATATTTATAAATTGCTTATCACATAGAAATGTGTCTAAGCGCTGAAAAGTTTGATCCGAACTCTGAGGGCATGACAAAGATTTGCAAAGCCACGTGCTGAGTGTCCTCTTGATATGAAATTTCTGAAAAATCGGAAGTTAGCAAGTAAAAGATAAGGAGACAGATAAGACAATGCCAGGGGTCCGTTTCATGAAGTCATCACATGAAAGTTTACATAAATCCCAGAATGGCCAGAGTCGCTCATATGTAGCTATGGGAGACTATCAAAGAGAAGTACAATCCATTTCATGAAGTCTCTCATAATTGTGTCTCAGAGCGAAGAGTCTCTCATTGAAGACTTTCATGAAACGAACCCCAGGTGATTTTGTTTTTTGTTTTATTCATGTAGAAAGCAGAGTAAGAGCAGGGCAGGAAACGGTATCTGCATAATATTCTATTTCATTGATGAAAATGTGTTTTGTCTGTGTCTAGAGCAAAGTAATGGTTGGAGTTGGCACAACACAGATGTTGTTATTGCTATCATTTCATTCTTCGATGTCAAGTTTCTGAGTGGTTTAGCCGAATGAGTCTTGCATCCGTGCCATGCTGTGCTCTTCCCAGGAAAGCCTTTTTAGTTTTCTTTAACCAGCAGAAAATGCACTGGCATTACTATCTCCCATCCTCCGCAGTGACTAATAATCAATGCCCGCGGTGGTTACATGTGTTTTTCACTCTCACTTCTCAGAACTCCTTGCTCATCCCCTCGTAATGTGTTGCGGTACTCCCTGCAGTGTGAAAAATCGAAGCATGATATATTCGAGGACAGTGGCAAGGAATAGCCTTGTCACCAGGACACATGACTTTTTTTTCTTTTTTTTTAAGTTGTTTCGTCTGTCGGGTTGAGTGTATTTTTTGTTTAACAGTATTCTTCATAAATCTGTAAAAAATTTGTTCATTTGATGCAATAACAAAAATACTTAGGACGCTAAGAGATTTGCATACATCATACATTGTATCATCTATTATAGGGAATGGCAGACAATTCTCTCAAAGTGAAGCAAGAGTGTAGCTGTGGTAAAGAAATTCATGGGAAGAAACATCGAAACTTTTGAATTACTTGATTATCCCATTTTCCCCTAATGTACAAAGTTTAAGACAAAAACATGCAATTGCAACTTGCCAATGGCCGTCTATGCCGATTAGTAATGGCAAAGAAGTCAGCATCTCTGATTTCAGCTATTTTGTATGTGAGACATGTGACGGGTACTAGAATCTGAATAAAGAGTTTGATCTCAAAATGGGCTTGAAGCGCCATTTTTGAAAGTCCATCATCAGTATAAAACAAAATAAACTTTTTGAGTAATACCTTCCTTGTTATATAACAAGCAATATTCATCAAGTTATGAGTAAAGATATCCTGCATTTTCTTATAATTTTCTCTGTTTTTAGCAGCTTTTATTGCACCTCATGAAAACAACAGTTTGAACATGCATTCAACTAGATGACATTGCACACTATGTATAGACATTGACTGTTACACGAAATATAAGCATGATTGACAACAGAAGATATGAATATGCTGTTCCAACATTCCACAACATCGCTACTCAGGAGAAGTGATGATATCCATGTGTATCACCAACTTTATGATAAAGATCTCATAATAATATGACGGTATTGAAATCTGTGAAATAAGCCATGTTTGGTCGAAAAACATAGTGAATTCAATCTGAGTTTGAATGAAGAAAGTTGATGTCGTTGATCGTGGAGTGGCACACTTCATTCTCGTAAAATACATCCCCGCAAAGATGAATTAAGATCTGTAGGAATGGATCAGGCTGTTGCTGATAATGCACGTGGCACCGAGGAAAGCCTAGTGGTTCACCCCTCATCAAATTTTCAAATTGTCTGACGTACTCGTTTTCTCCTCTTTGTGATTGCAATGTGTGTGACACGTCAAGCTGAACTGCCATCCAATCTCTCGACGAGTGCCATGATTGCTTTCCTCTCGCTCCGGGGCAGTGGTCGTATTTTGTTGCCGCCTGGGCTCCGTGTCTGTCCAAACACCGGGACCGGACCCTTTAAAGATAGTGATATCCCAGCCCGCGCGCTCACAAGCTCACTCGCATCTTTTTCGGTCGCCCTCTTTTGAATCTCAGCCTTCCGTGTGTACCGTGTACACTGCCTTGCTCTATATCTTACTCCCTGATGCACAAACATGCACGCATAGGCCACGTATGCACACATGTCCCCTATGCTCTTCAAGCTCAGTACTTACCTGCAGTCATGAGAAAATACACACATGCACAGACTTGTGCTACACACACACACACACACACACATACACACACACGTACACACATTCATGTATACCATACATATGCAATATATAGATATGTCTGCATACGTGTGCAACATCCTTCACACATGCTTTGCTGTAGTTAGCATGAGACGGCGTGACGCAACCTCACTGCGAAGCTTCCAGCCAGCTCCTGTGCGTTGCCCGCAACGTTAAAGAGACATAATTAAATTGCACTTAATAATAAAGTCATTAGTTGGGTTGCAGACCGCGTAATTCTGCTTCCCTCCTCTACCCATCATCTGCTCCGCTTCCCAAATTGATTTTTCTCCCTTCTCCCACCTCCCCATTTGGAGTGTGACGGAGGGGGCCCCCGTATGCAGGCGAAGCTCTGGTACCACACCTTGCGCTTGAACTCCTTACAATATATACATTAATATCATATATATGCACATATACCTCCCCCGTCCAGTGCTTTTCTTTTGGAAACCCGTATATATATTGGAGTCTTTTTTAATTAGACAGCCTGACTCTGCAGCTATGGGACTAGCAGTGCAATGTAATATTAATGATAATGATGACAAATTAATCAGTATGATGATGATAATAATAATATTGATGATGATGATAGATTGTAATGATAAACACTATTTCTTGACTGCAGAATCTTGATATACACTATATTCTTCTGCAATGCAAGAGCCCCTTACTGATATTTTGCCACACCAAACTGAATGATTTAAATAGGTAGATCTTCAATGAATATTGGATCCATAAATATTTCAGTCTACTGTACCAATTTGCTCTACAAAAGAATGAATAAATGCACAAAATATCTATGTTTATAGTGACACTATGCCTCATCTATAGCCAAGTGCAATGTAGATGTGTATTTTTGAGTCTACTGTCATTGCTGAAAAAAAGAAGAGGAAAAAAGGGGGTCTATTATTGTTAAGAGTCAGTTTTTGTGAAGACGCCACTCTACGATTCTTTTTGTCACACGGTGCTATAGGCAGCTGTTCTGTTCCACTTCGGAAACCTTCAAAGAATCCAGAGGCTGATGAAGCCAGTTGATAAATGATGGTCAAGTTGTACTACAGTAGATATTCAAAGGAGTATTCTGGGCAAGAAATGGGATAATGCTATCCGTGAAGTCCCAACAAAAATGAAATAGGATTATTACAAACAGACACATTTATGAACAAACTATGAAACAGAAAGTGATGAAATTTTCCAAGTTGCTGTGCCTACGTCATAGGTTGTCTTTGAAGTCCATTCTCATGTTCGTGTATTCTGTGTCACTTCAGGGGGGTGTTTCATCAATTTAGTCAGTGCTGACAAGTTGTCAGCGCTGACAGTTTCAGCAAAATCCTTGGTTTGATTGGCTGGGATGCTCTGGTCACTGACTGTTACTACAGTGATTGTCAGAGACTGACAGCTTGTCAGCGCTGACAACTTTCATGAAATGGTACCCTGGTATAGTGAAAACAAACAGCTTGCCTGTTCAGTACATGAGTGTGTGTGTGGAGCTGAAGTACAACGAGTGTGAAACGGCATGAATGCACTTGTGATTCTGCATGGTGAACACAAATGACACAGCGTCCACTTCCTGAATCCTCGCTCTACCATTCTCTCCTGTGATTTATATCAATAACATTTCTTGTGGCTATCAGAAATGTTAGGATGTACCATATCTGATGATTTCATGGAATTTCAAAGCCAATCATGGAAGAGAAATAGATTATTTCTTCTAAATTTATTTCTTCTAATTTGCCAATCAGAAGTTTGCTTTCACTCCTGCCCCCGCTAGATACCCGGATGTCTGGCAATGAAAAAAAAAAAAAAAAATGATTTGTCATTACCATATTAAGGTAATGCAAGCTTTTGGTCAAATAACACCCCAAAGAGATTGCCCTTTTCAAGTACATGTAGCATGAGCGGAAGATCCATTCAATCCTTTGGACTCTGATTCACTTGGGATATCATACCGGTTTGTCCTGTAGGTAACTGGCTGCTAAAACATCATAGGTTATTTTTAGGTTAAATGGACTTTCCATTAATCCAAGGCCTTTTATGTTCCCTTGATCAGTATAGCTTTTAATAGCTCCACATCAGAGGATGGTGAAAGACAGTCGCTGTCTGAACGTTGCCCGCGCACATGAAGCCAAGTGCTCGGATAATTTGGTCAAAGAGTCTCGCTTGTGTTACGAACAACTTTCGACTGGCGTTCAAGTTGGATGATGCTGGAGTCAGGGTTCCCATTTACCATCTCATTTGGCTGATGTTTAGGGGGTAATGACATTGCACTAGCTAAATCTATCGACCCAAATCGTGATTTTGATGACATCTTGTTTTACGAACCAATGAGGGAGCAGACAGTTTGAATGACATCATCACCTTTACTAGTGTAGAGGTGTGAGCAGTATGACTGTTCAGCGGAAAGATGTTTAACTGTTCAATTCCAAAATTCTCTTTTAATAGATTCAATATTTTATACTGTTTGTTGCCAGTTCTGATGAAACCTGCACCATTCCACTTGTCTGACTATACTCTGTGTATGAAGGCAAAATTTGAACGTGTTGTAGAGTTGCACCATAAAACTGTGGATTGGCAGGCCTGGGGTTGTGCTATCCCAGTCAAATTCAATTTGGGTTGGTTCTGGTAGTGGGAGAGGGGTCGGGGGCAAACGTAATGGAAGGCACGTTTCCATTAGTTAGTATGGGATTGAGATTTCAGCTTGTATGAGGCATATCAACAAGGCTCAGAAAAAGGGTTGCTTACCTACATGCATTGTTATATGTACTTCACCTGGCTTCCAAGGCAATGACTTACCAAGTACTGCGACTGGAAAAGCAACTTAAAAATAAAGATTGAAAATGAAAAGGAGAGATGCCATTGCTAGTCTTGCTATTTCAGATAGGTATGCATGCACATACGTACAAACAAACAAACATAATACATACATACACTGTACATACATGCATTTTAATGTCCCCCTCCTCCAGATCAGCGTGAATACATTGTAGGCCTACATTACATTTGTTTGTTTGTTTGTTTGTTTGTTTGTTTGTTTGTTCATTTCCATCTGAGAAGATGGCTGGATAGCCCATGTTCAGCTATGCTAAGCTGGTCTTCCATGGGGTCCAGTTGGATGTGAGGTGGGACCACTCCACCAGGTTAAACACCCTGCTCTTTGCGATGAATGAATGAAGCGGGATCTTTTACGTGCATGAGCCGTGACACTCTCATACACAGGACCTCCATTTTATGTCTTATTCAAGGGGCAGTTTACATAATGAAATCATATACATAGGTATGACATAATGTCAAGTTTTTTTTTTTCCTGTGTGGACATAAAAATGACTTCTGTCAGTAAATCATCTGTGATGACAACCTAATGACAGCTCAGGTAGCTGTTAAACTTTCTCATTGGATAAGGATATTTCATCTCCTCTAATATCGAAGCACTTTGATACTTGGAGCCTTATGATGGACACCCGCTCAAGTGGACAAGCTTAATCATACTGACAGTACATCATATAGACATATAGTTTCGCTCAATGTGTCCTAAAAACATCATGATACTGTTTCAGCATGTCATGAAAATGTCTTCAGTAGATTCTTGATGACACCTGAGTGCAATTGGCGATCACTAATGCATGTTTGTCTCGCTGCATAAGTAGGTAATTTATTAAGCTCATCATAGTAGAAAGAAAGCACAAAGAGGAAAAGAAAGAAAAAACAACAACACAGGGAGACCTTCAAGAAATCTGAGAAACCAGAAACCTTCTTGGCATGAAACTTTCACGGATTGGAACCGACAGCCGATTTTGCGGCATGAAACTTCTGTGGTTTGCCACTGGCATTCAGTGCATTGTGTAGACAAAAACTTTCACATCCATTTCACTATAATATATGCGAATCTTCACTTCTCTGGAAATATTGTGAAAGTTTTCGTGAAAGTTTCACACCGCACAAATATTTGGGGTTTTACAGCACTGCGTCTTCTCTGCTCATGCTTCCAAACCTTCACATGCTGGCTCTAAATATTCGAGACCGGCAGCGACACTCTTCCTCCAGACCGAATCAAAATGGCATCTGCCCTTCCAGGTCTCCTGATGCCTCGTCACATAACAACTTACAATTAAATCTAATGTGCATGATATTCTTTTGTGCAGAAGGCAAGCTTTCAATCTTTATATAAATATTGTACAAAGTAGGTAATGTTTGTCAGGCATTGGATTTATGTGTCATATTCTTTATCAAAACATACACTTCATAAT
Source organism: Diadema setosum (assembly GCF_964275005.1). Taxonomy (NCBI): domain Eukaryota; kingdom Metazoa; phylum Echinodermata; class Echinoidea; order Diadematoida; family Diadematidae; genus Diadema; species Diadema setosum. The sequence goes on from NC_092705.1 coordinate 5,829,819, forward strand.
TGTATTGGACATTTAAGACATCTGGAAGTGTCCAGTATAGCAATGAAATGCCTTCCCAGGGCAGGGCAGCTGTAAATTTCGTCTGACACAAATGGACCTGGTACTTTCTATGTGTATCTTTCTCGGGGAGTTTTGTTTTTATAGGCCCTGCTAAATCTTGTAGCCAGGAAGACAAGTGCAATTCTACCTACAACGAGATGTAAACATTGGTGCATTATTAGTCTAGAGGAGGACAAGATAAGGCAGGGATGTTATGTGAGAAATCTATCCTACAATGTAGCTTTTACATGTACAAGAGTGTTTAATTTGAAATACGATAGTAATGACGCATCATTAGTATCATGTTTCATATTAAGCATTCTTGACGTGTGAATGCAGATTGAAATCGCGGAGGGTGATTTGAATCCTAATTCCAATTGTGTTTCAAATGACAGTCCGGGGGTGTATTCCAATCACGTTTGTCCAGAATTACGCAGCGAAAATGACCGTGTGAATGTGATTGACCACCAATTGTGTTTTGGGGGTGGAACTCACAGTAACCTTTCAACCTCTTCTGCAGAAAGACCATGCTCCCCAAATGCTCGCACTGCAGTCAAAGTGCACGCTACTTGTGGCTCGAGAATCATTGATGGGAACTTGAAAAGAAGCCAAACCTTCCCTCCTCGCTCTGAAATTCAAAGCTGCAGAATCCGCGAAGCCTTCCTCAGACATTTAAACGAACGATGATTCGAATCGTAATTGCAATTGTGTTTGTAATTCAGCAGTGAAATTAAGCACTTTTCAAAGAAAGATATTATGCAAGCTGTTGTACTATGACATTCATGGCTCCTCATAATCAGGTTTGCACAGGCTGTGAGAAACCCTGTGCCATTATTTGTGAAACAAACTGGCATGACTTGTGCCGCAATTGTTTGTTCTCACCTTCCCACCTATAAGTATTCGTGTAGGGTTTGCTTCTTGATTGTATGTCTGCTTTACTGAGGGGAGCGTACGGCTTGCTCTAATGTGTGTATGTTGGTATATGTCTGGACAGGAAGATGGGGGGATATGACTCAATATACTTCTGGTGGGGGGGGGGGGAAGGGGGCAAAATGTATGCTTAAGGATGGATGAGTACATTTAGGGGATGTATGGACAGACAGACAGAAAAGTGTGTATGTGTACTTATGTGTGTGTGTGCTTGTGTTGTCTTGTGGTGTCTGTATGCATTAATTACAGAAATATGGAGAGACAAATTTCGACTTGAAGCTTGAACAAAGTGCAAAGAGAAATACGATTCTATAATTGGTTTAACTTAAATACTTTGTGTTAAAAAAAAAGAGCCAAACTAAAACATATTCAAGAAAAAACCTGTGTTTGCTTTACATACAGAATGTCAGATGTAGGTTGAAGGAAAAAAGAAGAAGCAAAAGCAACAAAGAAACAACAGAATCAGAAGAGTTGAGTTGGAAAATTTGGGAGATTAGGACAAGGGGCTTACCTGTCAAAAGTGCCACACCCTAAATTTGAAGACAGAGAGCTTCTGCGATTTTTCCTTGAATGTAATCATGTCCTTCCTACATGCACTCATTCCTTTGCCTTTTTAGGTAGATGTCTTGGAATAGTGAATGACATGATGCAATGTGCAGCATGTCTGTATCTAAGAGAGAAAACAACAACAACAATTTTTGTATTGTCAATATCTGAAGGAGGATTAGTCAGTTTTTTTTTGAGGCAGAATTTTCAGAAGGCTTTAGGCTGTGTTTATCTAACTTGAGAGAGAGAATCACGTTTCAAAACCTGTTTGAAACGGTGTTTGCAAACATGGTTTGAAACGCGATTCTCAGGGTGCTGCGTTTATCTAACCATCATGCAATCGCGATTCGAGTGGTGTCACTGCGCGGCTGCTTTGCGCCGTTTGACCTGGGAAGTAAAGGTCAACTGCATACCACCAAACATGCCTCATCAGTCACACACAAATAATGGGTAGAGAGCACAACCAGAAACAGCTGGGATTTGACCTTGAGATATAAATGCTTTTCAAAACGGCATTGCGTTTATCTACACACAGAATGGCGATCGCGGTCTCAAACGTGTTTCAAAACGCCCTTTGAAAGGCGTTTCAAAACGGCGTTTCTAAACGCGTTTGAAAACACGGTTGCGTTTATCTAACCCCTGAAAATGCCTCAAACGCGTTTAGGATCGTGATTCTGCCTCAGAAAATTTTTAGATAAACGCAGCCTTAATAATGGGGGAAAAAAAAAGCAAAACAAAGGGTGTTGAAGATCACACTAAATATTGGTCATGCCGTGTAAAAGGGCCGTTGACTCGTATTTGCGAAAGTTTCGTGCCGCAAATATTTCTGGTTTTAGTTTTACAGTACGTTCGCCGACGTTCACGCATGGCACAAGAAAACTCACTTCGCTACAAGTGAAGCACTTACAATCTCTGAACTTTATGTGGCGAAACAATGACAGGAGCATAACCCTTGGCTCACTTTACCCTCAACCTACTATTTAGCAAATTTTGTCATGGGATTGATAAGATATAGTTGTTGTTTTGTTTTTTCATATGCAATCCACACACTGCATGAGGCAACTTTAAAAAAATAATAAGATGTACCATTTTTTTTGTGTGTGTGTGAAGTGGATCGTTATAGTTTAGTGATTTGTTATTTTTATGTGTTCGTCCAAGAATCATTGGTTTTTGCATCCTGTTGCGAACATTGCTTTGTCTAAACCCTGAACGGGTCTTACTTTTATGATTTTTAAAAAAAATACTTCTTCACGTGGTCTGGTGATGGAGATAAAGTTTCTTGACACCTTGACTATAAATGAAATCAAGTCACATGGTCCTGCAGATATCTTTATCAACTAGTGGCTTTGGTGTGCTTTTCTCTAATTACACACAGGAGCTGTGTAAAAAACAGGAAGTATTTGGCTAACGTTCTAATGAGTTAGATTAGCCTCTATGGGTTCTGTGTATCTGCCCAATTTCCTTTCGGTGACGAGAAGGGGGGAGTGGAACGTGTGTGAGAAGGGAGAAAAATCCCAAGACTCCAGAGAAGTAAATTAAGTTTCCTTTCTGCTATTTTTATCAAAAGTTGCCATCACTGAGGGGTGAAAGGCATTGGATGTGGTAGGACCCCACGTCATGCAGCCTTCGTAAAGTTTGAATTTTCATTTTTTTTTTTTTTCGGAGCCATCTCCAGAGGAAGATGAGCGTGTCTCGTGATGAACCTCTCGTTGTGCTGTGGCGTGACAGGACGCGATAAGGGAACAGTTGTCGTAGTCGTCATGGCTACCAGTTACCCTTCGGATGGCATGCCGAATGTGCAGTGCCTCGAGAGTTGACGCGCATCGTTTCAATGGTACTCACTGTGCATGAACAAACATACAACTTACAAAGTGCAGTCATAGCTGAGTATCTAGTGGATTCAGAGCAATAACCAGGAAATCTGTTTACCCCTTGTAGTCTAATTAGTCTCTGTCCAAAGAGTCACCATTCACTTCTCTAGACTATCCTGAATGATTGTTCAATTAACGATGAACATCTTTCCACAAAACTCTGTATGTGCAGTATAATTTTATAGTGGTAATGAATGTATACATATTGGAGAAGGGAAATATACTAGCAAAATATCAGTGCTAATTAATGTATATGAAAAGACTTTAGCCAAAATGTTACTTACAGTCAGTGCCGAATATAAGTCTAAAATGTGCAAGGGAGCTCCTGTTAGCATGCAAGTGGACACACTATCATCACTAGGATTAACTGGTTAAGAAGCAGAAATCTAATTGTTTTTCCTTTGGAGAAGCAGAACTTTTGTTATGTTTCTGTAAGTGGCTGAGATCTTTATTAGCAGTAAAAGTCCTATCAGTTGATAATGAAATAACCCACTGAAATAAGCCACGGTTTGGAAAAAATTATTTAAGTTTGTGATCACACAGACATCTTTCCGGCCATCAGACGCTGTCTTGCAACCTAGTTTCGTATTGCTCCTGTACCTCCATCAGTCCCGTCCATAGCGATCCACGTCGGCTCCTCTTCTGTGTGCAGAAATCCCTCCCTCCCCCTGAATAACAGGAAGCCCAGAAGTGACTTTGGATAGAGAGGGATGGGTGGATTAGCAATCACTTAGCCCTAATCAACCACTTCCACATGAACGGACAGAGTGTTGCTAGTATGCACCCTGTTTGTCATGGCTACCTTAAAAAAAAAAAAGGAAAAAAAGCTATTTTCAGAATCTGCCTATCCGTCTGGGCACATTAATAGGGTCAATCACTTGGACGTATAGATCGCATTTGCAATTCCCCCCCTTTTTTTTATTCATGTGGCTGAGGTTATGATCGCGCCGCTCAGAGTACAGGCAGAGTTGATTATCACAGATATTGATTAGGGTACCGATGCATTAACAAGTTGCAGCACAGTTTTGATATGCTATTAGTTGTTTTGCTCTTTTTTCCCCCTCTAGATTATGGCAGTGTGTTTAAGAATAGAAGCATATCTGGTTGCAGTGTTTTTGTTGAAGTTGCAGTAATTATATTGTAGTAATTATTATTGGTCAGTGCTTTGTTTGTTTGTTTGTTTTTTGTTTTGTTTTGTTTTTTGCTGGTGTGTGGTTATTCGGAATCAGTGAGGGGACTGTAATTTCAAAGGTGAATATTAAAATTGAATAATACTGGGTGTATTTCCATTGCACAATAGATGTAGAGCCAAACATACAAAGGTGCCAAAGTTCAGAGAGAGAGAGAGAAAAAAAAAGAAGAGGAATTGTAATCCACAGCGCAAAGTTTGAACAACAAATTATTTATTTATGTCAGGATCAGACATAACATGGAGGGCCCGTGTGTGAGAGAATCACAACTCATGCATGTGAAAGATCCTGCTTCATTCAGTCATTGCAAAGAGCAGGGTGCATATCCCGGTGAAGTGGTCAACCCAAGTACTCACAGATGGAAAACCAGCAAGTGCAGTTGAATATATGGACTGTCCAGCCATCTTGTCAGATGGAAAAGGAAAACAAACAAAACAAACAAACAAACAAACAAACAAACAAACAGACAGACAGACAAAGGAATTTATAATGAAGCCTGAATATCATTCCTTTATAAATTTCTTTCATTTCCATTAAACATCAAGAAAAACCCCTTTAACATCAGAAGAGAGGAAAGATGATATGTATTTATGTGCTGTTTCTGGTTGTAGTACAACTTTGAATAAGATGCAGAGACCAGTCACCTATGACATTTGAAGATTTCCTTTCTATGTGATGACTTAATAAGGGATCTGAGGAAGCCATCTACTGCAGCTAGAGATGATGGGAATGCTGCCGTTTGATTACATGAATCAGAAACCGTTCAATTACCGGACCGGCGAGCAGTCCGGCGTGACCGGCGTTGAGCCATTCAAACAGCCAGATTTGCCCCAATTACCGTGACTCATGCAATATGAATGGGCCAATCTGAGGTCCAGTGATGAGTTTTTTTGTTTGTTTTTTTTGTTTGTTTTTCTTTTTTTCGCTGCGTACCGACAGTGGTTATATATGCCTGGGAATTATCCATGAAAAGATACGTAGATGTTACAGGGATACAGCTCTTGGGCAGTACATTGGATTCCCTTCCGCATCAGACGCAAGGCAGTGATAGCTGCCGTGTGCGTATATGCGACAAATACGCTGTGGCATTTTGATTTGGAGGAAGGCAGAGCATCATCCTAGCAGACTCATTACATTAAGCAAAGACAGAAAAAATGGACCACTTTAATTGACGGACGTCTTTCAGACCGATTTGCTCATGAACTTTTGCAAACACTATAAGAAATATTTTTGTGATCAATCACTTTTCTATAAAACATTTATTGATATCAATTGGAGTTTGAACAAAACAGATGTGACAGTCGTAATGATGTATCAGGTCACTATTTTCGGCTTGAGATAAAATCCATGTGAATGACTCTTGTTTCTCATAGATTTTATCATTACTGTAATAAGTGTTTTATAATAATTCTAAGCACATATTATTCATATGTTTTCCTCAGAAGTAATGGAAACTGAAACAGACATTTGCAGTTAGATGTACACTTTTCTGATCCAGTGCACTGAAAGGACTCAGATGCTGTGTAATCAGTTTGCAGGGCATTACGAGAGATATTACTTTCGTTTGTCCGTACAGACGTTTGTGGGCGAGGACCTCATTACTTGGGATAGGCAAGTGCCCTCTCATTTTCGGTACCTCGGTTCAAGTGCTGGTGAAGTGCCCTGGTTTGTCTCAGGAATTTGATATTTGAGCATAAGAGCCATCATGAACATGTTACAGCTGTACAAGTGGAGTGTCTACCATCCATGCATTGTTAACCTTAATGATTAATCCATGCACTGATGAATAATTTTTTTTTGTATTTCCCCATTTCCCCCCCTTCTCCCTCCGTACCTCTACCATTTTTCTGTCTGCAGCACCGAAGAAAACGTTATTCCACTTTTCCGTCAAATTCTACTTATCCGATCCTGGGCAGCTACATGAGGAATTCACAAAGTAAGTCATTTTTCTTTTCTGTACATACATTGTATTTTTGTTAGATTTCTTGCCATATTTCTTGTTTCCTAGCTTCCTCCTTCTGCCCCCCCCCCCCAAAAAAAAGGAAACCAGAAACCCTTTCTCTTTCTGTACTGCCTCTTTCATAGCCACTAAATTGTGCCCTGTTCTCCCAAGTTTTGATGGCTGCTGTAAATCACTAGGTGAATACAGTTTCATCGCCCGATCATATTTTGTGGCCGTTATCACAAAATCAAACGGCCCATTAAGATTTCTCCTCCCGCAACAGCCACACATTCCCTTGACACCCATTAAATTGTTTGTCACTGGCAGAATGGCATTTGCTACATTTTTTACTCATGTACACACACACATTGCCTCTTCGCAAACACGATAAATCATATGTATCCACCAGCATACATGCATACATTCGTTCAGATGTACATGTACAAATATACGTACACACACACACCATACAGGCATTATATGCACATCTTGTAATTCAATTCATCAGTTGATGAATCTAAAAGCTTGCTCTTGCATGTATGATGTGGTTCTGATCACCCAAAACAGTATAATGCACACATAAATAATGCATAATGGCTTTACGTGGGATGAAATTCCATTATTTTCCAGTCAAAAACACAGGCTGCTCACAACTTTACAGATCTCAAACAAGTTAGTCAGCAGCAGCAGTATGAATGCTTTGAATACTTAGATTTGTTTGCTTTTTCCCCTTTTCTGTGAAATAGTCATATCGCTTTGAATGTTTTGTAGAAGGCATTAAGAGCTGCATTAGAGAATTAATGTCATTGAAATTTCAAGGGGAATTTTTCCCAAATACATACTGTGTTGATCTAGTGAATACAGAAATATTCGTTAAACCTGTCAGTGAAGTGTATGGAAAATTGGACAGTCCATGCTAACATCCATGTGCCTACAATTGCAGGATTAGGAGGCTACAACAATTTGTGATGGCGCAGTAGTAGAATTCCAGAAATTTCATATTTTAATGAAAAGTAGACATTGTCTTGATTTGTAAATTCTAACATACGCTGAGGGTAAAACGATTCCCCATGCCTTCTGAATGAGAAAAGTCAAGTGCTCTTCATTATGCTGACAAAAAAGAAAAAGAAAAGAAGAAAATCTGTAGTATTTTTCTTTTTATCGTTCCCACTTCTGTGGCATCACTAATTTGGAAGCATGCTAAACCATTGTTGGATTTAACCAAAATTTCAAAAAACAATATCAGTAACTTTTGAATAGGTTGTCCAATTTTCCTTAAACTTCACTGATGTGTTCTACCAATATCCCTGCATTTACCTATTTCGGATCAATTTCCCTTTAATGTACCAGTTATTTCCTGTGCAAGTCATCTTCTACCCATTTCCAACAGTAGAATAAGTTTTTGTTTGTTTTGTGGTTTTTTTTTTTGTTTGTATCCAGTTATTATTCCATCCTGCACTTTTTCCTGAGCTCTTGCCTTCACCCTCTTCCCAGCTCCCAGAGTCTTGCTCTGTTCCCCCGCGCCACTGCATACTTTTCTTGGCTCTGTTTTCATTGGGATTTTCAGAAAAGACTGCTATACAGTAGAATGGCACACTGCTGTGTTCAGCTGTTTCCCGGAAACCTTTGGTACTTTAGCCAACCTCACCTACTTTGCTTGTCCTGTCCCACCTTCTGCCCCCACCCCATGCCCCCACCCCATGCCCCCTCCCCATGCCCCCTCCTCCTGCCCCCTCCTCCTGCCCCTCCTCTCCCTGTCCCTTCTCCCCCACCCCTCCTCCCCCTCCCCGACCAGCACGCAGATTCCCAGACAAATCATTTAAAAGGCAGTTTTAGATGCGTGCACACACTTTCAACATCATTCTGCAACATTTGTCAGATTTAGCTGCCACCTACTGCGTATTCAAGATCCAATGTCAGAACTCTTACTTCGATTCTGCCATCCCAATGTCGGAAATGCTGGTACAATATATCTGTTCTGGGGACTATATTCTGCACCAAAAGTACACACCAGCTAGCTTTCAATACCAATTTTATTCACTTCTGTGAGTCTTTTCTCTACCGTTAGAGGCTTGCCCGTTTAAATATTGATATGGATTATAGAGGCCAGTGCACACTGATCCTTCTCTATGTGTGCTTACATATTATTATTATTATTATTATTTTTTTTTTTTTGCCCGGGGGCCGCTATCCGCCGTGCCAATATTGCAACCATAAATGATTCAAGTGTGCAAATATATGTCGTTAGTCTTCGCCAATGACTTCTGAAGTGGGAGTTCTGTGTGTGTGTGTGTGTGCATACATTCGTTGGTGCCGTAGCACTTGAGGTGGTGTTTATGAAAGCCTCTTTCCGATTGGTCCAGGTATCTCTTTGCCCTGCAAGTCAAGAAGGATCTGGCCAATGGCAGGTTCCTTGCTCGAGAACACAGCAGCGCTCATGGCATCCTACATTTTGCAAGGTATGTCGGTCGGCATTCTCGTCAGTTGTCATGATGCAATGTTTTATCTAGACCCATGTCCTCTTTCTTCAGGCATTCTAATTTCTCTTTTACCCTTTTTTGTTTTTGTTCCATTGGCAAGGAAGTGCAACATTTTAGTTAAGGTAATAAAAGAATAAAAAGAAATGGCATATTTGATTTTGATGTCTGTTATGGAGTATAAACATTCATTTCAGTGGAAAAAAAACAAAACAAAACAAAACATGGATGGGCTGTTCCAAAAGTTATTTATGGGCAATTCCATGAGAAATGTTCACTTTGGTGAAAAAATGAAGTTTTGAGTTTCACTTAAGTTCTCAAATATTCTAAGAAAGTAACATATATATTTTCATTTTTCACTGGTGGCATCTTTGTCATTGCAAAATTTTGTATTTTTCTCAGTCAATGAAAATACTGCATGATGTGTTGCAATGATGCAAAAATTTGGCTATTTTTAGAGAGTTTAGTGTTCCTGTCTCTAAAGAAGGCCAGATATGTCCCAGAGGCCTTGTTCAGATTTTAAATTATAGTCCAGTGTATATATCAACGGAAAATCACAACCAAATTCCTTAGCATTCATCAGTTTTTGACCTATTGATCCTCAAAGTTGTGTGATTTCTATAACATTTCAAGCGTCATGTCCGTTACGTTTTTTACTATAAGTTTTCATAGCCAAGAGGAAATTAGTGTAAAGTTGCTGCAAATTCATTTTCTATGTTAGGATTGAATCCCCTTGCATGTGTGAAAACCACTTTTCTATACCACTTCTAGTTTTCCTGTAAATGGCGTAACGGACATGACACTTTGCGTAACGGACATGACACCTCATATTAGACAAGTGGCGGAAATAACACTGTGGCCAAGTGAAACAGGGTGGTGATTAGTTTTAATTGCTTGAGGATAGTAGGACATTTCTATACTTGGGTAAATAATTAAGTCTGCACATCACTCAATAAAACAAAAACAAGCAGACTTTGCTTTCTGCTACTGGAAGACTGTTGATTTTAGATGATCTTGCTACCCTGTTACACCGGTTTGATCCATTCCCACCTCTTGTAATCCTGACTGATAAACAGCAGCTGTCATTCCAAGGAGTATTAGACAATGGTGTTTTCACTGTTGGCCTTCCCTTCTATACTTAAAATGAGCACTTTCTACATATAAATACATTTTAGACCACATTTAACACATTTGTATCTGCCATGGAGTCAACTTAACAGCCAGGTACTCCTGCACAAATGGATCCTCGTGCATCCAAATACATGATCACTGATGATACAACAACAAAGAATCCAAATGTCACCAGCATCAATGTCTTCAATGATGCTGTTGCCTCATATTTTTTTTTTTAAGTTTGTGCTGCATCCATACATACCTCTCTCATCTCTATGACTCTATAAATCCACACCTTCAGTGGCACATTAATGAGATATCACTTACCAAGAGGGCTGAGAATGGAATTGTTTGCTTTATTAAGCGTGTTGACAGTACATGTACCTCTATCGTCAGAGAAAGTCGGTCTGAATGCTGCCTATCCATTTCATCAATACAACTAAACTAGATGTACCTCTATGCCAAGGGATATCCGGTGTATATGACAGCACACAGCATTGTACAAAAAGCACAATTTTGAGATGCTATGAGAAGATGTTTATCCACTGAAAGGTACACTGTATAATCAGTTACAACCAGTTGGTACGGAAACTGGGAAAGCATCCAGTATTTCAAAATGTCCTACTCACAAGCTGGTGAGAATAATGTTAAACCAGTACACCACTCTGGCAAGCTTTAAGAAGTGCCTAAGCAAGCAATAAGTTGATTATACAATTTGAACAAGTTGAATTTGCCGTGAAGAAAACAAGAAATACTTTGTTGCCCAGGTGACCACTCTAAATGGAAATGGATTATATGTTGTGAAAATTCTCAGAAAAAAAGGGCTTGGTCATTCACTTCTAGCCAAGAAAAGAAAGCATTTGTTGACAATAATAAAGTACTGGTACTAGCAGTGGAAGTTTTTACAATAGTCTATCCAAGATTGGATAACAGAGGATGATTCTCCTCCAAGGATGACATTAATGCCAAATGAAAGAACTTTGCAGAAATGATATTTACATACCTTATTTCTTTCTGATGATAACACTAATTTGATGATGGTACCAAACAGTTTTGTGGTCCTGTTTCATTGCATAAAAGTTGATGCAATCTCGAGTACATTTTAATGATGTTGTATTCAAACTTTTTATTTCATACAGATCTGGTTCATTCTGTTTTCTTTGCCTATTCGCAGATATGGAGACATATGGTCTTCTGTATTATACATGTATGCCATTGTGGTACTCTGGGCATTGCACTCCATGTGCTTTAGAGTAGCTGTTAGATCACTGAAACCTGCAATAAAAGGACTTTTTGATGTTTTGGTCAACAACATAATGTAGTTAGCAGTGTGCAGTTATTGTAATCTTTTTATTTTGAAACAAAGAAGTGAAAATATGGTTAACCTTACAAGGGTGTCATGTCCGTTACGCTAGTGTATAATACTAAGTATCAAATATTAGGCCACTAAGAAAAAAATAACCATAATATAAGATAGTAATATGTCCTATTCTGCTATGGTGGGTGGTAGTAACTGGAAATGTGTCACTAATTGTAGCTAACTGGTGCAGGAGTGAATTTGTTTTATATTTCTTTGTTTTGTAAATATATACAAAGACTAACCCCCCTAAAATGATATAAATATAAGAAATATTACATGATTGCAGGGATGATGTGTGTCCCTATGTTCTAACCTTACTATGCCAACAATTGAGTATCTGCTATACCTTGTAATAAAAAAATTCTCTTAGCTTACAAAAAGTGGACAAAACTGTCATGTCCGTTACACTCGAAGTGTCATGTCCGTTACGCAATATTTTAAACTATTAAAAAAGAATGAACAGTAAAACTACTTTAAATTAGGACTTTATGAGTAAAGCATGACCTAAAGGTTTAATCAAGACCAAAACCAGCTGCATCTTATCCAAAAATTCACAGGAATTTTCATAATGGTAAGTAGATCAAAATGCCTTGTCCATTTAGTGTCATGTCCGTTACGCTCGCTAAAAATGCAATTTCTCAACAACCACTCGATGAATTTCCATGAAATTTTCTGTGTACATTACATATACTTAAATGTGTCTGATAAACTCAATTAGAATCTTTTGGAGACTCCCAATTTCACTGTGTGATGGTTTGAATCACAAAAAAGTGGTCTGAATGTCATGTCCGTTACGCTGGAATTGACCTTATGTAGCTTCAGGGGAAAATGCTGAAATATTTGCTGTCCCAAATTAGGGAAAAGATTTGTATTGTTATTTGCGGCATGAGCATCATTCATATTCTCTCTCTTATTATCCTCTGGACAGTTGCGAAACGTATCATTACAGTTCTTTTCTTCCTTTTAGTGTGTCTCTGAAAACCCCTTATTGATGTCAGGAATGTGAATTTTTATCTACATGTAATAGTCTCTGTGTTTGTACCTGATGTAATAGAGGAGGCCCTTCCCAGTCACTTGCCCCCTTTTAAGGACATTTACAGTTTAATAGCACCTGAGATATCAGAGATGCTGCAGGCACATGTTAATTTAATTACATAGAATGAGCTGGACAGGGTACAAGAAGGTGGGCACACAGAAAAAATATGAATAAATAAAAACACCTGCAGCCAGAAGTAAAGGCTATATAGGTGGAGTTGCCAATAGCAACAGTCTGACATGGTGTTCATAATTAATACTAAATGTTTATGTCACACATTCCTTGCTTTGGCACATGCCTGAAGTACAATAGGCTTCTTTAGATTGTGCAAAGAGTGGACAGAGAAATAAAACAAAATGAAAAAAAGTAACATCAAATGAAACCAATGTGATCCATTCCCTGCAAAATTAGATTCTATAAGCTTAATACCAGAAGAGTCAATGTTACAAATTTGACAATAGCAATGAATATATGATGTTGAAAAAAGAATGTCATGTGATATCAAAGTGTTATGGAATGCCTTTTTTTTGCTTCATGTATGTTCTTAAAAATTCCAATTGTGCTTCACTCACCAGCCGAGGTCGGCGACTACAGCCCGATGGAGCACGATGACGGGCGATACATCACAGCATTCCGCTTTGTGCCCAACCAGTCCAGGCCTATGGAGCTCAAGATACAGGAATATCACAAAAATCACATGTATGTAATCCACAACATTTTAAAAGCCCCCCCCCCCCCCACAAAAAAAAAGTCACACCAATATATATATGTGGATTCAGTAAATGCAGAACTGTCAGTAGTAGACATTTATTTTTTTTTTAAAAAGTACACATTCATTTGACTTGTTACCAATATACAGCTCTATATTTAGGATAGTACTTATTGCCCTCTGTCTTCTGAAAAAGGTAAGTCAGATACTCTTTTGTTATGATAGAAAATTGAAAAATTTTAGAGTTTTGTTTATATTTTCTTTATATTGTTGCCCTACTGTGACATCACATATGGTTGTGGTCTTCTTATCCAGTGATGATAGTACATTTAGCCAAGGCTTTTTATGATTATATATTCATAACTTTTGAACTGTTTGTCTGACTTTCCTCAAACTTCACTAATATATACTACCAATATTTCTGCATTTACTGTATCCATATCCATATCCCTTTAATTAAAAAAAAAACCCTGTCATGAGCCTGATGAATTGGACTTGCTTAAGGTCAGAATAAAATACTTTACAGAAGTACAATCGATATTGGTTATCAAATTAAATGAGAATTTACCTTATAGGAAAGAATGTGTCCATGATGAAGGTGATAATTTATGATAAAGGCAGAAGAGCAATGGAATTTTATGGGACCCTCAACAAATCCTTTAAAAAAAAGTTATGGCCTTGCAACTCCATAAATCTTGATTAACACCTTAGGATTAGAGATTTTAGTTTTTTAGTTTTCCAGTCTTGTTTTAAGAAAGAGACAAAGTTTTTGTGGACACAGATAGAAATGCTGGAGTTTTCTTTCTTTCCCAGCAGATTTACAAAGACAGTTTTCCTTTACTACTATAACTTGAGCAAATAACTTATAAAGAATGTTTATTTTCAGAAAATATAAAGTTTGTGTTTTTAATACTTTTCTCCCAACAAAAATTTCTGTTTACCGTCAATTGACCAGTATTGATGTTTTCAGATACAGTACCTCCATGGTGCAATGCTTGATAGCTTGTTCACAGTCAAATTGTCGTAACTTTGTTAATAAATAGTTGCTGGAATTGATGAATTTCTCATCAATTAAAATCTTGTATACTTCACTACCATCATGGAAAACATCTATAAGTTTCTCTTGAAGCAGACTCAAAGGCTGATATATGGTAAGGAATGTACTGTAAACGTCAATATTTTCGCGTGATAAATTTTTCGCGCTTAGCGGTTCAAGAACACATTTGCGGGTTCTCGAATTTGTGCTGCACGATTGTTAACCCATTCAAAATGTGCAGATAAAAATTGTGAAGATATTTTCGCTGGTCGTAGAATTTTCACTCACCAGAAGTAGCACGAAATACGTGAAAATTAATGTACCGCGAAATTTCTGCATTTACAGTATTCATATCCTTTTGTGAATTATTGCAGTGGGCAGACGATGGCTGACGCAGACTTCAATCTCCTGGACGTGGCGCGGCGTCTGGAGATGTACGGGGTGCGGCTTCACCCGGCCAAGGACTACGAGAACATCCAGCTGTACCTGGCCGTCTCACACCAGGGGGTGCTGGTCTTCCAGAACAACACCAAGATCAACACCTTCTCCTGGGCCAAGATTCGCAAGCTCAGCTTCAAGCGCAAGCGCTTCCTCATCAAGCTCCACCCAGAGGGATACGTAAGTCACACTTCTGTCTCATCATTTCTTCTTTGGTGTTTGGTGATTGGTGTTTGGTGTTAGTTGTTCAGTGTTTGAGGATTAGCTTCAAGTGGAAGCGCTTCTTCATCAAGCTCCACCCAGAAGGATACGTAAGTCACCCTCCTGTTGCGTCATTTCTTCTTCAGTGTTTGGTGATTAGTGTTTGATGTTTGGTGTTCAGTGGTTTCAGTTCAGTGTTTGGGGATTAACTTCAAGTACAAGTGCTTCCTCATCAAGCTCCACCCATAAGGATAAAGCCATCCTTCTTTCTTACTATTTCTTCTTTGGTACTTGGTGTGTGATGCTTGGTGTTTGGTGTTTGGTGTTGGCTGTTGGGTGTTCAGTGTAATGCCTTCAGAGTTTGGGGGATTACTTGTGGTTGTATACCAAAGAGATTTTCCCCAGTGACTGCTAGAGTGCGGAGTCTTCATACGCCCTGTACTATTGTTTTGTGAGCGCAAGGGGAGCATTGGATGACAACGAGGCGGTACAACGGTAGGCTCACCCCTCGTGCTAACACGCTAGCAAAGGAGCAACCGAGGAGCAGCCAAAATCAAGTGCGTACTCGCGTAAAAGTTCAGAAGTTCGCGTAATACGCGCTGTAGAAATGTATACATAGCACGCAAAGTCCGCCATTGTTAAGTGAGCTATGGCGGCCCTCATGAAATCACTGACTCCATTGTAGAGTCCGCCCTCTAGTGGTGGGGAGGAGAGAAATCTCTTTGTTGTATACCAAACATTTATTCTGCTCATTCTATTTTTTTTTTTTTTATACCCCCGCCAAACGAAGTTTGAAGGGGGTATATAGGAATCAGCGGACGGTCGGGCGGTCGGTCGGGCGGTCGGTCCGTTGCAAATCTTGCGTCGCGAACTACTTCCTCAGTTTTCAACCGATTCCCATAAAACTTGGCACAGATGTGTGCCTTGGGTTGTAGATGTGCAAGACGTATTTTTTGACAGTACCCAAAAGTACGTTGCCATGGTAACGGCATATTATGGGCAAAAATGGGTACAAATCTTGCGTCGCGAACTCCTCTCACAGTTTTTGATCAATTTTTATGAAATTAGGTACAGATGTTTATCTGAACATGTTAATGTGCAAGACACATATTTCCGCAGTGGCAAAAAGTGCGTTGCCATGGTAACGGCATGTTATTGGTAAAATATAGGGCAAAATGCTTCATGGCAAAACTGCTTCATCAGTGTTCTTCCAATTCTCATGGAATTCATATTGAATGTTTGTCTTAGGATATAGGTCAGCATGACACATTTCTTGACAGTGACAAAAAGTATGTTGCCATGGTAACAGCTCACATATTATGAGCCAAAATGATGGAAAATTTTGTGTTGCAAACTACTTCCTCAGTTTTTGCCCAATTTCCATGAAACTTGGTACAGATGTGTGCCTTTGGTTGTAGATGTGCAAGACGCATTTTTTTGACAGTACCCGAAAGTACATTGCCATGGTAACGGCATATTAATGGCAGAAGATCAAGGAAAGATCTTGAGGATTTAACTACATCCTCAGTTTTTTGACCAAAGCTTATGAAATGTTGTTTTGACCAAAGCTTATGAAATGTTGTTTGGCGGGGATATAACCAGTCGCTGTAGTGACATTTCTAGTTTTATCATGATTTTGTTGATCGTGTGAAGTGGAACGTAGAAGTTCTCTGGTGCTATTTTGATAGTCTGCAACGGGAGTAATTTGCCCAGTACCCATGATTATTGGAATCCCATGTGCTATATAAAAGATCTTCTGAACAAGTCTGCTAACATTATTTATAGAAGTGTGCCAAAGGTCAACCACCTGCCAAAAATCACCAAGACAGAAATTGGTGTCTATCGGATCTACGCAGCAGATTTTTTACCCACACTACATTTTATCGTGGCAGAGCTAAATTAGTCCTCAAGTTGGATCATTTTCATGCCACATTTGCCCTAAAATGAAGCATGCCCCGTGCTGCCCTGCTGTTCAATGACCGAGATTTGGAAATTGATAGGAGTGGGCATATATAGGTCAGACTTCTGAAGTGTCAGTGCAGTGACACATCATGTGGCCTGTGGTGATTAAAGACGGTGCGATCCTTCAATCTCCATTTTGCATTCAATATGCTGACGAACCTGCAAAATGCGCAGTGGAGATGTGTGTTGCGATGCGTAAGGCAGAGGTCGTATATTCCTTCCTTCCTCTTTACTTTTCTTCTTTTTTTTCCCTAAACTCTTCACAAATTTCCAGGTTTTGTTAGGCACTAGCAAACGTTCACAAAAATCAACTAATATTGAAACCTTGACCACTCATGACTTACAATGATTTTTGAGCAATGAGCTAAATAGGCAAACTTGCACAATGCTTGGAGACATACAGCCATCTATGCAAATCTAATCATATGACCTACTTGTCGGCTGATCAGTTGTCTTAGCTTTGCCTAAATAGTGGAAAGAAACTTCTGGCCATATTTAAAGAAATTTAATACAAAACTCATGAGCTTGCTGATCAGTGGATTTTTGAGGAGTCAGTTGTGTTTTCATAGATTTGTTTTGTTTTGTTTTGTTTAAATGAAGATGTGTGTTGAGTTCATATATGGTTCTGATTATGTAATGACTGTCATAAAATCACTCGCCATTTATCAGATAATTTGGTCCGCACATGTCTGGCATTGGGAGGATCGATCCAAGAGCTTTCCGTCAATCAAGCTGCCACGCTGGGGTGCCCCAATTATCGAGATGCACAAAACTAGTTTCTTTGACAGCGTTTTAAAGAGAACGTCATGTTTTCCTCTGATCACCTTTTTATTTTTATTTCTATTTTTCTTGTTGCTCATATTGACCTTTTAAGACTGTGCCCACCACAGTCATGCGAGGCCAACCATCATGTTCAGTGAGCTGTTTTTACTACCAAAGAAAAAGCGTACCATATTTTTAGAACTACTTCAAGGTACAAGGCACATTTGCCTTTTTACTGTACATACAACTGTTTTTCATTGTTACTTTAATCTGCTTTCAACGCTGTCACCTACTGTCATGTTGCATACCCATCCCAGTTTAGCTTCATGGACAAGTTGCTATTGGGATTATATCCTCAAGGTTCAAGATTCTAGGGGAAATAAAAGAGTGAATAAGAAGCATCATAGGCTAAGGAAGCTAAGAAAATTTGCAAAATTAGTCACAAATATCATACATCTTTAGCTCAGTGTCAATATAGATGCTTTGTCAATGACCTTGCAGATGCTATGTCAAATTGAATTTTGTCAGAATTATGTCACCCCTTCGCTAATTATAACAAAAGTAATTGTTTCCGAGATGTGTTCCCTAATCTTCAGTGTTAACTTCAAGTAGGAATCTCACATTCAGTTGAACTGAACTCATAAAGGTCTTTAAATCCTTAGGATATAAAGAGTTTAGGTGCAAAAACATGTTCAGCACTTTTTATCGATTTGAGATTAAAGCTGCTGTAAAACAAGGAAATGATTAAGATACATGTGATGATTTTAATATCTTTCAAATATTTCTTGTTATGTATGAAGTGTAGTATGATTGAATAATTTTTTTTTCTATATTTTTGTTGATGACCTTTACTTTAAAAAAGAAATTAAAAATGGCTTTTAAATGCTTTTGCATTCAAACTCTTCATATATCAATATAAATGAGTACTGCTATGACTTGTTCAATGATCAAATTGACAGAAATTGAAGTAAAAGGATGAAGAAACAATTAAACACAACAGACTATTGGTTAGGTGTGTTCATATTCAACATCATTTGGCATGCAGTGAGAAATAAAGGACTTTTGTTTTAAATATAGCAGCTCCTCTGAACTGATGTTGTAGAGGGTGCAAATACTCATTGTGAATATGCGAGGGATGCATTTCCAAACTGGTCACTGGAGATGATAATACGAGAGTTTTCTCCACGTCAGGTGACCCGAGTGGATTACTTTGTTACGGTGTACCGCACGCTAGTGGTGCATATTTATACTCTATCAGTTGTCCATTACAGGCACGGCAGATACATGTACTGTACATACCCGGGAGATAACCTCAGTCGGGTTCATTAATGCCTGGACAGCTAAAAGCTCCCGCTCTGTGGTTTCTGGTCACGCGTGGTGCCGCACCCGCGGCTGTCCGTGGGTTAAGGAAAAATATCGGAGCTCAACTCCTCTCGTTTTGATCTCTCCCCTAGGAGGCATTTGTACCACAGTCTGTATGTGAGGCACAAGCAAATAATCGCCTCCGTGAACGTGAAAAATATATCACGCTCGAGACTTAAGGTGCTAACATTCCCCTCCTAGTCCTTTATCACTGCTTCTCTCCCGGCCTCATCCTTCTGCCGCCATTAGTGTCATCGTAGGGTTGACATTTACAACCCTGCCTCACGACAACTATCTAAGGTTTGGGTTTACAAGTGGAATCATGATTACATTTTCATTTGTATTTCTTAGGCTATTTGTTCTCGTTAGGTAGAGGTTTCTTTCTACTGATGGAGAGAGAGATGGAAGAAAAGAGAGAACGGATGGAGGAAGGTTAGATGAAGTGGGACGAAGGTTAGATGGAGAAGGAGGAGGAGGAGGAGGAGGAGAATGAGGCGACATCAACCCAGAGGCCACTCGTAGTTATGCCCATGTTTTAGTTGCCATAGCTAATAAATTGCTTTGCTGCTGTTTTAACTGCAGTTATTGGTGATGGTAATTCGTTGCAGAGTGCCTGACGAGAAACAGGTGCGCCAGTTGCCTGTTCGTTGCCCCTTAGGAAATGATTTATGATTTACTTTATGTTTCGTTGTGTTTTAATCGTACGATGGGCCCTGATTATAGTGCAGGCAATCACCAGGTTGGGAGGTGCAGTTGTATTAGAAGCACATGAGGTTACATATCAGCTGTTAAGTTTGCTGAATAAGACATTGAGATACATGTAGTTATCAAGATGCAATTTGTAAATGAATCCATGTTGAGATACGGATGAAAAATAGTATTCCTCCTCCCCTGTACTTTTCCTTGGCCACAGACCAGAAGATTAAAAGCTTTCTAGCAACTATTTTATCATTTTGTTTTCTTTCATATTTTTCTAGAAGGGGAGGGGGGGGGGGAGGGGGGGAGAAGGGGTTTCCTAAAGGGAGGAAAGTCAGTGCAGCCATGGTTTGAAGTCAATTCCATGGTATTGTCTAATATGTCTCTGCAAGGCTTTTTACACCTTCACCGTAAGGATTGTATCCATCCTTAAAACTTTTTTTTTCTTAATGAATTTTTTTGTATTTAAGTTACAACATTTGTGGGGTCTAACATAGTGCCAAAATGTTGATTTAGAACTTAATGTCGGTTGTTGGAGAAATCAAAATGCGAGCTTTATAGGAGCTAGTAGGTTGAGTGCAACAGTACGTTTTACTCATGGATGTTATGCAAAGTATACATTTTGCCAATCATCTGATAACTGTCCATATCTTGATTAGATGTAGATGTATGATTGCATTATACAATGTAGATGTTTTTGGATATGTTGAAAAAGTGGTGAACTTTTTAGAAGGTACATGTAATAGTGAATGTGGAGATGTTGTGACAGAATGTGTGGGGAGGTCACATGTGGAAGAAGTCAGCATTCTGAGGTTAATGTACTTGTGTGTGAATGTTTGTACACGTACATGTATATAATGTGTCCGAATGTATAACTTTTTGTGTTTATGTGTATGTATCTATTTGTGTGTATGTGTATTTATTTATTTATGTGTATGTGTGTGTCCATGACTTTTGTATCTCTTGATATGCTTTCTTGTGGAGGCATCATCAGCGAAGGCCAAAATAGATGTGCATATTTCATGCCCAGTGCCTGAGAGGGGATCAATGCTAAATGCATCCGTATACATGCTGGATGCATGATAGCATTAAGTCCCCCGCTTTCCCCCTCCAGGTATCTGAACTGTAACCAGATGAGGCCAAGCCCCAGAAAATGAGGAGGATTCTTTGGCCTGCAGGGGTCAGATATGGATGAATTTGTGATGTTACTTACGCCAGAGCTGCTCCTATCCATTCACTTCTACGCCCCCATTCCAGACCCATGGGAGCCTGTATGATGTATTTAGTGGGATGTCTTTGCCTTCACTGGGTTGGTCCTTATGAAATAACATCGCATTAATCTTAAAGGGAAAGATACTGCTTCGTGCAGAGTGCACACTAAGGTTGAAATTCATTGAGCTGACCGTCATGTTTAAGAAGCGTTTTGATGCAACCATTGATATTTACGAGTGATTCTTTTCTGGTCTTATATGCCCATCCTTGTTGGTTTGTGTCTTTTTTTTGGGGGGGGGGGGAGGGGAGGTCAAAAGGATACTGGTTATAATTCAACTCTTTATGTTTTAGCATGCTTAAGGTTAAGTTAAGTTGCTTAAGTTGAATCTTGCCTGATTCAGTCATTAATGTGTTAAGTAGCATCAAATTTACAAGGAGGAACTATTTGATAAAAATTAGAGCGCTCCTCAAGAATCCAAATGGCTTTATGATGAGTGTAGCTGCCTCTCTCATGTGGACACAGATTGTAGCCAGAACACCTTTTCATCTAGATGTTAAATTGTAAATCACCATGCAATTCAGCTTTACAGCTGCATAGCTTTTACAAATGCACACACTGTACACTCCTATGACCAAAACAAATGCTATTAAAACCAGAATATGTGTTGTTTCACTCTTGATCTCCATGTGTGCTCTCTCTGTCATTACCTTAAGAGGTGAAATGTCTCTAGATATTTGGCACTTATCAGACCTAACTCTATCAAGGGCAATATAAATCTTGAATAATGAAAATAAGTATTATTAGTATCATTGTTATCATTATTATTGTCATTGTTATTATTATCATCATGTTTTCATTATTGTTACTACTGTAATTACTTTCATCATTATAATCAATATTATCATTATCATTATCATCATCATTGCTTTCATTGAAATCATTGATTGAAAACTAAAAGGACCTTTTATGTGCCACCACAGCAGCTTCAACTTGCAGATATGCACTGTTGATATAAATTACAGATGATTTTACCAACTGCATTGCAGTGCTGTCAAAAGGCAATTCAAAGTTTTGTAACATGCCAGTTATCTTCCAAGGTAGCTACAGGAAAAGGGAAACAGGGGAAAAGGTTATGTTAGCATTGTAAGTAAAACTGTCCAGAAAATGGTGCATCCAGTGTCAAAGTTCGCTTAGACGCCTGTAGCCCTACGAAACAGTTCCTGTAGACGACTGTGGCCCGACGAAGCGGTTGTTGTGGGTAGAAAAGGGCGAAAGTTGACGGAGTTGCGAGTGAAAAATGAAAAGGGAAGGGAAGAAATCATGGAGAGGCTAACGTGGGTAATGTTTCAGACAATCGTCGCGACTGGAGTATCCAGGAGCGGTTTCGATATCTCAAATCAATACCCGCCTGGCCAGCCATCATTGCACATGAGTCAAGTACATAATTGTATTCACCTTCAATTCTCTATAAAGTGATCCTGTGATTTTACCTGTAGATACATTATACATTTTGATTTGAAAGAACTCCTCCCTCTTTTTCCCCCTCTTTCTCTGGAGGATTTGTGTGATTTGCATTTTTTTTTTGTTATTTCAATGATTCGCCAAACAATGCAGTATGTTCGTAGCAACATTAGTATATATATATCATACAAACGATGCTTGATGTAGTCCAAAGCATTTGTGTGCAATTGTGTTGGAAGATTTGAATGTCTAGAGAGACATTATTATGCAATTTATGATTCTTAGATAGCTCTTGCATACTTGTTATAGAAGTAAATGTTGCCTTGATTCAAATTGTGTGATACATAAAGTGTTTCTGACCCATGCTTACATTCCACATAATTACACAGTATTCTTTGGGTGTATACTGTGTTTGTTGTTCAAACTATTTGATTGTCAATTTGTTTTTATCAATTTTGTGTCTTGTCATAAAGGTGCTTTTAAATGATATGATTTTGGCAACTTAGTCTGTTTTTTTCACCCCAGAGGGATTATTCTTACCAATATCTATGGCTCTGCACAGAGGCAATACTAGTACAATGAGTTTAGCATTATTGCAATGACAACATTTACAAAAGATGAAAAATTCAAACTTAAGCTCTGGTACAAGAATCCGTCATCATCAGTGGAAATGTAGTATTATGATTTTCATCAGTCAATATCATGAAAAAAAAAAAATAAATCTTGCTGCAGTCTCGCTGGTCCTAGATACTCTGCATAAGTGTTAGTGTCATTGCCAAAACAATTTGCCCACAAATTTTATGCTCCCTTTGTTTTTCATTCCCCTGTATGTGGGAAGAAGAGCTTCAGTGAATCAGTATTTTAAATTCAGCCAGGTCCTGTTTGTCGTAAGTGGAATGTTAATGATAATGGAGCAGCTGGTTTTGTGTTATGGGCAAGTCCAAGATATCGCGCACCTTACGTATGGGACATTCAGAGATTTCAAACCTCTGAAAAGTAATGAAGGAGCACTTGGATTTTATTGTTTATCATCAGGAGGACTGGTATCCCTGAGAAGAATATTGTGTTTAAGTTTGATGTCATTTGACCTTGGGTTAATGGTTTTATTAAGAAAAATATGCCAACTTACGTATGGGACCAGAGAAAAACTGGATTTTTCAAAATAAAGTTTGAACTGAAAATTCTCTGAAAGTACCTTACTGATCAAGTTCTGTTTGGAAGTGAAGAAAGGTACAATACTGAAGTATCTTTCAGCAAAGTTTCACTGCAAAAGAATAAAGCATATTTTCATGAAGTTGGTTTAATTAACGAAAGTACACCTTACGTATGGGACATGGCTCAACTTACGTATGGGACATTTGTCTTTAGTGCACAAATGCATTCATGGGAATGACTTTAAATTTCCCCATAGTGTCATATTCAGTTCCACAAATCATGCTACAACATGTAACAAATGAAATAGACTTCTAAGTGGGTACTTTCCCGGTTCAGGTACCTAGCAAAAGCTAAAATAAAACAAATAAAAGTAATTACCAATTTACAATTAAATGTCTTAGTTTGGATTCCGTCATGCATTAACACTGTCCTCATGATGTCTACACATACAGATATAGTATACTGACACTCTATTTCTAGCCCATTTGTAATTACTCTAGTCAATATTTTTTCATCAAATGAAAAAAAAAAAAAATGAGCGAATTCTAGCTTGTGACCTTGATATAGCATACATGTACATGTACAATAACTAATTTGTAGTCTTGATAATTTCAACTTTAGAATCAAATGTCATGTACAATGTAATTTGCAAATACAGTTTGAAGTGGGTACTTTCAGTAGCTCTAGGCTTACCTTGCAAGTTGTCTAAGTTTTTATAAAGCTTTATAATTGTTTGAAATGCAGCACAAAACACAACAACAACAAGAGTACTTCATTTTGCTCTGTAATCATCATGTTTTGCCATGTGAATTTTAGCTCAACTGCAAAATCAATCAAATTTTAATGAAAGTTTTAGATTTTAAGGAGATAGAAGAATGTATGTACCAATGCTGTTTTTTTTTTTTTTTTTTCAAATTGCCTGGCTTCGTGTCTATGAAACCAAAGACGACAAAATTTGTGTTACTTTGTACATACATACATGCTTGTGTAGTGATACAGGAAAGATTATCATTTGCACATTCAAATCTAGATTTGAAACACTTAAGTAACTCACTGATCTGCAAATAACAATTTTGAATAAATTCTAATAACCTCATTTGATCATACACTACCAGATTGCAATGTATGTTGATAATTGTGTAGATGTGGGGTACAAAGTAAGTATGAGTTGATGAAGGTGTCTCAGAGCACATCTGTCTCTTCAAACACAAAATAGAAAAGAAAATTGAATTCCCTATTTGTTTGTGTAATTTGTGTTTTTCGCACTCCAACCACAGAACCAGTATTGATATTGTGGTTTATAGCAAATGTAAACTATAGTCTTCATTTTACAGGATTTTCAGAAATCATGTTCATGACCTTGATAAGTCATAACATATTCTGAGGGTGAGCAGTTGAAATATTAACAATCATATCAAAATAAAAAGTATTCTCATAGGGTTTTTCCTTTGCTATCAACTCTAGTAATGACAAAGTTACCTGCTCACACCTTACATTGTAAGTGATTTTTCTTTTTTCAGTAAGACCTATAATGTTGTCATTGATGCGCGCCATAAGCACAATTGTTTTGATTTCGCTTTTGAGGCTGTTCAACCTGTGGTACATGCTGAACAGTGTACTGCACCTAAAATGACACTCAGAGAATCCCATTCTTGGACAAAGTCATTTTGTAGAGAGGTAAAGTTGAAAATGATAACTGAATTAAGAAAATGTCCAATATCAAAATGTTAACGGGGAATGTTAATTTAAGACCAGCTGCACAGCCTGTAATGAAAATAAGAAAATACAAGTATAAATGAATATTCTTTATTTTCCTTTCTTTATCATAGAATGACTCAATAATGCTGTTCTTACACTCTCCCTGAGGTCAACTGAGTAGGAGAGGCAGATATATAGACATATCCTTCAGAGTAGGTGCAAAGATAACCATTAACCAAACAAATGTAAGGACATATAGCATCCATGTCAAAAGGCGGTTTTCCCATTCACTTTGCATGTAATGTCCCATACGTAAGGTATTTGTCCCATACGTAAGCAAACTTTAATTAGTTATAAGATGAAGGACTAATTAAATTTCCTCATTTAGTTTTGCTAATCTGGAGTTGAAATGAATAAATTAGAACTTCCTAAAGTATGATTGGTCAATGTCACAAATCTTCAGAAAAAACTTAAAAAAACATACTCAAATCCTTACGTATGGGACACTATGTTCTGGGAAAGTGCATAATTTGCATAATTAATGTGCTGACCTTGTTTTACCAATTGCAGATTATACTAACTCATACAGGGGTCATGTCCATAAAGGAACTAGGTCAAGGACAAATTCAACTGATTTTAGATGAATATTTATAATTTGTCCCATACGTAAGGTTTGTTTTTGATTTATGCAAATCAATGCCATATTTCTTGCATAAATTTGCATAATTCAATATTTTCTTTGCTGGAAATATATGATTTAACTCTTTGGCTACAACATGATATCAATAACTTTTTGATAAAATCAAGATGAATTTTGAGCATCTGAGGGGACATTATCTTGGACTTGCCCTTATTCAAGTCATTAGCAACTCTTCAGCAAGCAGTATTTGACATAAGGCACTCCCTTGTTATTTCGCACTAGATAATGGTTGTGTTTGAAGAATAATACCTTCAGTAAGTACCTAAATTAATAGTGAAGTCCTAAACCTTTTTTCTCACTTCAGTGTTTTTTGTTTTTGTGTTTGTTTTTTGGTGATAGTGATGGTGATGATGATGATGATGACGATGGTAATGATGATGATGGTGATGATGACGATAATGATGATGGTGACGATGTTGATGATGATGATGATGATGATGATGATGATGATGTTGGTGATGATTTTGATGATGATGATGATGATGATGATGATGATATGATGCTTGGAATTGAATTGATGCACAGATGATGGAAGGCTTGTCCTTGATGACGCATATCCCCGAAGTTAATTGTTTGCTGTCATAGATCAAATAATGTGATTGATGCTTTGATGTATTGAAATCTCAAATTGATAGTGAAGTCCCAAACCCTTCCTCTTTTTTCTCATTTCATTGTTTTTGTGGTGATGATGATGGTGATGAATATTTATAATTCTTATCGTTGTTATTTGACAAATTTATGCAATTACTTTCAGGGATTATTATGAAAAACATTTGTAAAAAACACATCCCAATGACGCAAAACAAATGATGTATCTGGGCAAATATTTGCATTTCATAAATGTTGAGTGATTAAACACAGCTTAAAGAAATTGGGGTGTATTAAAAAAAGTTGCTGCATGACCAGGTTTATTCCTACATTGTACTCCTGTAAAGTGTATATAATTGAGAATTGGCTTTTTTTATCATCACACATTCATAATCAGAGTTTCATACTTGCAAAATGACAGGGCATGTTTTGTTTTGTTTTATTGATCTATGATACAAGCATGATAATGAAATGATTCATTTGAATCATTGCCCTCCCTATACTGTATACGCCGAATATTTCACGAGGTTTTTATTTTCGCGAATTTTGCAAGTCAGGTGCTATTCGCAAAATTTAAGACACGCGAAAATATTGACTCTGATCGCCAATGTGAATGTGACGTACGCGTGTACTCTTCTCCGTTTAGCGCAGGACTCAACGATCGCGAATTTAACCACTAGCGAAATTGTCGGGAATTCCCGATTCGCGAAAATTTAAACTCACAAAATATATGGCGTATACAGTAGTTTCCGTCTTGCTGCTTGCCTTGATTTTATTTGATCACAGGTTCTTTGGTCTCTTGTCTTCTTCATAATTCTTCTCATTTCCTTCTAGTATACTTTGGAATGATGTTTTATGCTGACCAGAAATTGATGCTCAATATCATGAAATGCTAAGTAGCATAAGTAGCGTTATTCATTCACCCCTAAGCATATGCTTACATTTTATTTTATTCATTTATTTTTTTAAAATTTATTTATTTATTTATTTATTTTTTTTTAGGGGGGGGTGTATACAAAGAGAACAGAATTTGTGGGCAAATTGTTTTGGCAACAACACAAACACTTCTTTTTTTTTGGGGGGGGGGTGAGGAAAGGGAGGTGTACACACTAAAATCTTGAATAGTTTTCTGGGAATTCATTCATATCGAGAACAGCTCTGCATCGTAGACACTACTTGTGTTTAAGTCATTGGTCTCCCGTATCAGTCAGTGACTCATACATATGACGATGCCTAAACAGACTCCAAGCTTGTAAATGTAATTACAAACTTGTCATGGATGACATCAATAGCCGTAGAAAAATGCCTGGCCCTGTTCTCACAGGCCGTGATCGACGTCGGAATGCTCTGCCTCATACCTATGTGCCTTGCTGGTATTTTGATTTTAAAGGCCTACTGTAGTTAGAATGGACACGTGCGCACGCACACACAGACACAGACACATGACAGAACATTTGCATCATTTGGACACAATTAATACTTTTTAACAAAAATATTTCCTTCCTTTCCACTCTTTGTTTTCACACAGTAGAAGTAAAATAGAAGAGGTTGATGATAAAAACACACCCTCACAACAACAACAACAAAAAAGGGTATTATTACTTAGATGTATATTTACATGTATGCCAATGTTTTACTGTCTTTTTTGGGGGGAGGGGAGGGGGGTAAATTTAGGGAGTTTATTTTTATGTAGTAGGAATTCTGGATATAAAGTTTGAAAGTGATAATTTTTAGTATCTTGAAATCAAGAATCGATTTTGTACTCTTGCCGAAGTTTGTTAACCATGATTGTTTGCCTTGATGCTACCAATTTGTTTGTCATGATGCTACAGCGCATCATATGTACCCAAGATGATGATGATGAAGAAGGGGCCAAGCTGGCCACCCTACCTACCATTTCATTCCACCACACTACCCCCCTCTTCCCTTCTTCCTCATGCTGGTTTTGTAAATTGACACCCCTCGTAAGCAGTTCACTGATCCACGATACCCATCACTTAACCCCATGAGTAAGGATTACTCAGTCCCCAAAATAACCGCCGTGCCGGCAGATCACACCGTAAATCTTGCCGCGGTAGTTAAGACGTCAGTCGTTTGGGGTGGCAGGCTGGGGCATTCTCGAGTGAGCGCTTCGGGGAAAGGTCCGAATGTGATCGAATGTAGCATTATGGGCACGGTCGTGCAGGGCAAAGGGAGGACCGAAGTAATAACCCGCGAGATTTGTTTGGTCAAGGAGCAATGGCGTCATCGCCATCATGCAGTAAATTATTTCCAATATGGTCCGACAACGAAATGTAAACAATGCGTTGATCGGTGCACAAATCTTACCTCCCCGGCAACTGTCGATCCGTGCGGTGTGATTGCAGTATGCGTGCTCCACAACTCTGAAGGCAGGTGTAAGCCATCAATATGAAAACCTAGATAATCTTTTCCCCCTACACTACGTGTCCAAAAATGAAAATCAGAAATTTGCTGAAATGAAGTGAATGTTGTAGGAGAATGTAAACAAGGGAGTACAAACTAAAACTGTCTACATGTATCCAGATAATTTGAGCATAAAGCAGACAAATGGCCAAAAGCGTTTGACCATGCAACCAACATTGTCCTGTGGTCATCTAAAATAACCACCATAATCACACATATGTGACTTAAACATTTCTTTTGATTGTCATGATATGTTTCTGACCCAGTGTGTTGATGTTGAGTGTGTGGGATTGGAATAGTGCGATGAACTGTTAAAAGTACATAGGGAGTACTTGGATGAGAGATTAGTGCGGTTTTCAATTCAGCAGTGGGAAATTAAGTGATGCTTGGATTACGTTACATTTGCTTAAGATGCAAACTAATTCTAATTACCGCAATGTACAGGTACATTGTACTTCTGCTGAACATACATTGTATTTGACAAAGAATTGAAGTTTATGAATATTTTACAATGTAAATCAGTCCCTGATCCCACTACCTCTGATGTGCAACTCCTTGAAAGTCAAAAATTAACTCACTTAGCTTGTCTACTGTATACGCCAAATATTTCACAAGGTCTTTATTTTTGCAAATGACGCTAGTGGGGTGCTATTCATGAATTTAAACATACATGTGCAAAAATATTAATGCTCATTTTGATATGAATGTGACCTTCTTGCATACATTTCTCCTTTCGGTACTGTGCTCCACGAATTTAACCACTCGCGAAATTGTCGGGGAGTCCCGATTTGCAAAAAATTAGACTCGCTGAATATATGGCGTATACCATGATATACATGAAGGGCTTGTAGAATAGTTGGCTCTTAACTTCAGCCAATTTTTAAAATTCATTTATGGCATATCAAAGTCTGTATTGATCTTTTTGTGTCTCTCTATCTGTGCGTTTTCCCCGTAGGGCTACCCCAGGAGCACCGTAGAGTTCCTGATGGACACCAGGAACGACTGCAAGCAGTTCTGGAAGACCTGCGTGGAGCACCACGCCTTCTTCCGCCTCACCCAGAACAAGTACCCGCGGTCCAGGAGGCGGCTGCTCAGCCGCGGCTCCACGTTCCGATACAGGTACGCATGTGCAGCATGGGAGAGGAGAACAAAACGATTTCATGCCCCACCCCATCCCTGACAACAGGCATCAGGAATTGGCTTGTAATGAGATACAATGTAGTTGGGATCAGAAGCAATAAAGCACTTTATAAACCTTCAGACATGTGAGGTTATTGATATCGTAAGGTATTTCTTTGCGAGAAGCGTCTAGTTCATTTATAAAATTAATACTCAAAGGAGTTGTGCTTGTTACTTCCAATAAAAAGCTTTGACAAACATGCGTGTTACTTACATTCTAATGAGCATTTGATATCCCGACTATTACTGTTCTTCATTATTTGGAACCAATTTTTGCCCAAAATGCCACAAGTTTCATAGAAAATGCTGTCAAAAACACTTTTTTTCCACAAAAATTATGCCTTTTCAACCATCAGTATACCACAATGCTGTTTACAGGGTTGGCATCCCTAAGCATTTAAAGCCGAAAAAGTCAGCGTATTTGATCCATAAGTACTTTTCCACAAAGAGAAAGCTCAGAATTGCGAAAGAGGATTCCTGTAAGGGGTTAGGACTGGATGGATGCTACATTTATTCCCCATTTCGCTTTGCAGACCAACTGTATTAACAATAGTGATGCCCTCCAGAGAGGCACACATTCTCTATAGTTTTGATTAACCCATGGTCTTGAAGACACAATAATTGACCATAGAGTGGCTATGTGACATATATCCACTTCCTGTATAGCACTGAGTGAGTTAGATAGACTGCAGCTTGATCTGTCATTTCAAAGAAAAACTTAACAAATGACATGCCTGTATGGACTATTTATTTATTTATTTATTCATTTATTCATTTTATTTATTTATTTTGTTTTATTCATACAGGCTAGCCCCGTCAGTAATTGAGTACTGTTTTCGAGTATTTTTTTTCCATGCTTTGGAATACAGTGTAAAATTTTTGTGTCTGTGTTTCGTTCTTTTTCAGCGGGAGGACACAGAAGCAGGTTGTGGAGCAGGCGAGGATAGGAGGCCAGTCTCGATCTTTAGTGTGAGTTACTGAGCTACTTGTCTGTCAGTCAACATATTTAAGAGATAGTGTACAATTAGTGAATGGTCACGAGTGAGATGGTATTAGGTGTCACTGTGTGCGAAATCTTGTTCCATTGCACAAGTAAATACCATACATTATTAGTTTGATACAACACCTCGGACATCAACAGATGTGGTCCAGACAGATTCTGAATTTTGCACAGAAATGGCAACCATTTTTGATGAAAGGCAAACGAGTAGCACAGTCACAGTCAGTCTAGTTATACGTTTACGTCAGTACATACGCAAAACCAATCACTGGAAGTTGTTTGCAGTAAAATGAACGACAAAATGCACACTTGAAATTGTTTGTTCATTGTGACATCAGAGTCATGCAATGGAA
The DNA here is from genome assembly GCF_964275005.1 of Diadema setosum. NCBI lineage: Eukaryota > Metazoa > Echinodermata > Echinoidea > Diadematoida > Diadematidae > Diadema > Diadema setosum. Next base: position 5,861,260 of record NC_092705.1, read on the forward strand.
CAAAAACTTCGAGTCAATCATGAGTTTAGCATGGAGTCAATGGAAATTAGTGACGTCAGCTGTGCAATAGCCCTTATTGCTCAAACAAAATTGCACGGCTGAGAGCAGCAGTGTGCAATGGAACTTTAATCTCCATGTCACGTGATGGGCAGTCAACCAAATGGATAACTACATTCTTTTTAGGTGTTGTATAATGTTATCTTGTTTAAATGTATTTAAGAGGGATTCATTATTCAGCTATCAGTCACTGTTCCATAAGTGTTATCTGTAATGAAAATGATGCAAAATTTCACAGACACTATACTACATTATTTCAAAAAATAGAAGCAAACCCAATAATGAATATGAATATTAGAGAGCTCATTCTGTAAGGTATGAGCCATCTTTGACTACATGAGTGTTATGTATTCACACCAAATAGAATTTCATTGCGTCCAAAACAAATGATATATAAGTAAGTAACCTATCAGTGTCAATAATTAAAGCTGTCGGTCCTGTGTTATAGCGCTTATAAGTATTCGAGTGCTTCCACAGTAGTGCCATATAAAACCAAAGTCCAAACAGGCATATGGTATACAATTCTTAAAGCTGCATTATCAAAGGTTATTTTTTGATGACTCTAACAGGAAGTTCTTTCTCTTTTATTGGTCACTCTTCCAGGAGCATGAATGCATCAAGAATGTCAACAAGAAGTCTTGGTGCCCCTCGTACCACAACACCGCTGACCATTGACATGACAGAGACAATAGTGACTGACCACCACAGTGCACCCAACTTGGCCTTCCCAGATGATCCCACCTATGCCAAACCGGAGGTACCAAAGAGTCCGGTCTCGGACTCGCCGACCTCACCCCCTTCGTCGACGCCCATCACCCCGGTCCACGAGAACTCCCGCATTGCCATCCACAAGGGTCAGTCCAACTCCAGTATCATGTATGAGTACATTGTAAACGATGACAACTCACAGCAGCAGCCCCAGCCGGAGGTAGACCAGAGCCAGGCCAGCCGACTGGCCAATGCCACGGCACCCTTCAACGCCAGGATGGAGCCAGAGCCGGTGGCAGCTGGAGCCGAGACCCGCCTGGACGCCCTCTCCGATGCGGAGCCGAGGAGGAACGGGGACATCAGCGCTGGAGGCAATCTGAGTATGACCACTTCTTCTAGCTCTTCCAGTCTCAGTGTTGTTAATGAAGGTAGGGAAGGGGAGGAGGAGGAGGAGGGGGAGGGGGAGGCGTCGGCCATACCCATCGTGAGGCCCATTGCTGACATCCTCCGTCCCCTCCTCATCGGTGGGAAATTCACTTCCGAGGACTCCGACGACAGCGACTCATCCCTCGTCTCCTCGGGGTTGGAGGAGACAAAGACGGAGGGAAATGGAGATGGGGAAGGGGGTAGAGACGGGGAGACCGACAACCCAGACTACGATCTGGGCTCTGTCTCTGAGATGCTGAGTGAGCTGGATACAGTCAGTCCCTCGGAAGTGGAGACCCAGGTCCATAGTGAAGCTACCCTTGCCCTGTTAAGTGAGATGAGCACTCCCGGCACTTTCAGCGAGCCGGAAGGGGGAATCCTCAGCTTGCCCGAGGTGCTGTCAGATACTGATCCCAATTCCGATGTCTTTAAAAGCCTAGGCTCCCCAGATTCGGTCAGTGAACTTGACCACGACGAAAACACTCTATCCTCTCTGAGGACTGGTGATCCTCTTTTCTTACCAGAGGTAGATGCATTATTGATAAAGAAAAGCCTTAGTGGGAAGGATAGTCCCGATTTCAGCAGCAGCAGCAGCAGCCTTAGTAGCGAAGACTATGAGAAGAGAGGGCGTAGTGAGACAGAAATCAAAGTTGAAAACCCCATGGCGGAGGTGCTCCGCATTGCCTCCGAGCTCGCCAGCCCAGGGACGGACGATGGGTTCACAATGTCTAGTTTTGATACCAGGAGTCTAAATTCCTTTTCCCATGCCCAGTCTGAAAATGTGACAAATGGACTAGGAAGTACAATAGACTACAAGGCAGGTGAGAATCTCCATAGTGATTATAAGGCATTTAGGCAAGAGAGACAGCTCTTCTTTGAGAGCAGTGAGAATCTAGGGGAATCCCTCGGTGAGGCCAATGCTAATCTTCAATCTCTGGAGGAAAATCTTGATAAAACATCCCACACTTTGACAGAGCTGGAGCAGAGCCTGGCCAAGACGAGGCAGAGCCTCCAGGCCATTGAAGATGATGGCTTCACAGAGACCAGCTCGGGGACAGATCCAGATGATGAAGTCAAGGGGGTCATTTCTAAGGGCTTAGCAGGAATAGATGTTGATAAGGATTCACTCTTGTTTCATAAGGGAAATGCTGCCACTGCTGCTGCTTCTGCTTTATCTGATCGTCCCAGTGGGTTAGAATCACTGAGAGGTGTAGGGGAAACTGCTAGTCCCACTCCATTGTCCCTGAAGATTGATTACCTCAGAGACTATGACGAATTGTTCCCAAGAGACGTTTCCCTTGTTGATGATGAGTCAGGCAACTCCACAGCTCCCCTCCAGTCCCCGCCCCACCATTACGTGAGTCCCGGTATAATCCCCGAAAGTAGTCTTCCCAAGCTGCCAGAGTTGTCCAGGGAGATGGTTGCCCAGTTAGACGCTCAGACCCATGCCACACCCGGTAGGAGACTCCTTTCAGATGAGACGGAGGGAGGGGGTGATGATATCCTGGGGGACCTACCGAACATTGGGTTTCAGGGACCGGGGGTCAGTTGGCAGAGACAGGTTAGCCAGTCCATGTACGTCAGTAAGTTGAGGGTTCAGATACCGCGGCCGGGTGAGCTGGTGATTCCCCCGGGAAGTGTCGGGAGTGCCACCAAGTCAAGCAGCCCTGGGAGTGACGATTCTCTGCGCAGGCAGTTTGGCACGCTGCGCAACTCAGATGACCTTGTCAGTTGTAGTGAGCTGAGTTTTGGAAACCTAGAAAATGAGAGCATGCGTGTGCACTGTGAGGATGCTGCGTACCTGCCATTGCCGCGTGCTGATGGTGGTGAGAGCCTGAGCGAGAATGAGAGCGACAGTGAGATAGGGAGTGAGGCAGGCACGAGTACGAGCTCAAACGACAGCTGTGTCTACCAGTACAAAGTCTCGGAGGCCAGGTACACCAAGACGCACTCGAAGAGTAGTCTTGGCGAGTCTGGCAGCTCGAGCAGCGACGGGGACGACGTACTCGCTCCAGACACCAACGGCATCGCCGCGCGCTTTCACCCCTTCGGCGGCAGCGACGGGATAATGACCGGAAACGGGCATGACCTGTTTGCTGACCTGGAGGGCAATGATTTTTCGTTGGCAGCGAGCACTTACAACTCTGACGATTTTGACTAAATGGCCAAATGTGCATACTTTTCTCGCTTAACGCAAGCATGCTTGTAATAAACACTGCTTCTCAGCCCATACTCTATTGTAAGTTAGTAAGCTTTTACATAGCATTAAGCAGCCAGTTCTGTTATCTTTTCAGAGAAATAATTGCTTGCAAGATGATTTAGAACAAAATATGAATGGTCATTTGGACATTCCCTTATATCTGGAGACATTAGGGGAGTTATATATTTGCAACTATGAGTGTACTCCAGAACGAGTCACAAACTTGTGCCCTGTTTTAAAATACAGAGTATACATATCTTATGAGGGGAAGAGAGGCCTATACTCTTCGTCTTTGGACAGTGTCAAAGCCTTCTGCTTCTCGTCTGACGATATTTTTCTCTCTTGCCATTGCTTGTCAGTAGTAGCCGTCAAGAACATAACCTTCTGAGTAAATAGCATGGCACAATTTGTCAACAGTGTGAAGTGAAACCTCAATAATGCTTTCATTATGCCTCCGTCACGAAGTGTCGCCGGAGACATTATGTTCATATATATCCTGATATAACTGTCAAGTTCATTCACCAGACATACCAATGAATTTGTCCATGCAGCAAACAATCTAGGCCCAGGTGCAGTCGATCTGCTCGAATCTGACGACATTGTACATATCATGAAGTGCTAATCGCGGGGTCGATATCCAGTACTAAGGGAGGTGTTGCCCGTGGCGTAGGGTGCTCCTACACACGAGCGAGCCCAGGAGATTGTACTACTCTGGTGCCATCCTGTAGCTAGCCTTTAACTCAAGACCTGTAGACACCCCTGAGACTATTGCTCAGTTGGCGTTCCTCCAACAGATATGGGCTTGCGAATGGTACTTCTTGGTCTCTCAATCCCACTCCCCGTGAACCTTACTAGAACTTTTTCAAAAGCTGTGCTTGCGCCCCATAAAGCCAGTTAACCACATCACTCCGCAAATCCACTCAGTAGACTTAGAAGCTGCCATACATTACCCATGTATATAAACCGTCAAGACCTGTAGCAGACATGGTGCCTCTATGGCGCATTGTACAAAGCGCAGCCCTTTTGGAGCTTGTAGATACCCAGGCAGATTTGCATACACACTTCAGTGCTTTGTATTAAAGCTAATTGACACAAGTGTAACCACCTTGCATAGTTATTCCCTTCTTATACATCCGATGTAGCAGCATAAACTCGAGGGGGTTGGAAAATATGTGAGGACGTTCCATTAGCACGTCATACAATCTCGTGAAGTTCTTTCTTTATCTGTAAAACTTCTTGGATCTTCTCAAAACTGGAGCCACTGAAAAGGATTGAAAAGAAAATGTTCAGGTAGCCTTTGATCTTCATATGGGTCTAGAAGTTGGTATTTTGATGAGGGGTTAGACACTTTGACATTAAGATATGAAATCCAGACAAAGAACTGATGATGCAAAGAGCATGTAGGTTATGACATCACACACACAAAAAGAAAAGAAATGTGTATCGAGATGACGTCTTAGATAGGAAAAGTAATATTTTGATATGTTTTCCCTTAGAAGATGGGTGGGGTGGGGGGAGGGGGGGGGGTTAGATTAAAAAAAAAAAAAAAGCGTGTCAGTGGAACAGTCGGTGTACTACTTGGGGATATTTGGATATAATCTGTCGATTATCTGATACTGATGGTGATTTGTTTGGTCAATCAGCTGATCAGCTGGCAAAGGAAACATCTCTGTGCTTTGTGTCTGCTTCTAGGGCTGGACCTTTGCAGGTTATTCACAAACCAAAAGGATTTGCCTATTAATCAGATAACTGTGATCTGTATTTGCAGTGATTCAAATCAGAAAGCAGATCATTAGTTTGAGATGAATTTCTTGTGAGACACTCTAGCTCTTTTGTGTGTTTTTTTTTTTTCATCGCCAATCTGCGTTCTGTAAACACTATGATTTCATGCAGACCAATGTAGCTTACATCAGTAGTTGAAGGTAGGTTGTTCCATTTTTGTGTGAGTCCCTACAGATGATTTGATCCTAGCATATCTCTAGTGTTTCACCTGTAACATCTCAACCCCCCCCCCAAAAAAAAAATATAATAATTAAAAACCCAAAGAAGATGTGTGATGTACATTCTTTTCGTACTCATTCCAGAGATTTTGAACTCCAAACTTTGAGGATGTAATGACCAAGTTTCCAAATTACTATGTATTTGTATCAGAAGCCACTTTGATAGTACATTTTTGCCTCCCCCCCCCCCCAAATAACACATAGTTTTATTCATTACATTCATTTAACTTTACTAACCCCCATATGTAACACACAAGATTGCTGTGGTGCTGGGATCTAACAGATTTTTGTCTGTTTGTAGCGTGTGGTGTTTCAATGAATCTACTGATTAACATGCTGTGTGATTTCAATGTAGTTGCTTTCAAGAACTCACAGTTTTTCCACCTGGACACACATGCACTTTGTGATCACGAACTACTTTTGATTTAGTTCTGAAAACAATTATTGTTGGATGTTTTTGATTTTCCATATATAGGTTACATGGACTATACGTAATACTGAAAAGATATGACCCAAGAAGAAGGGGGGGGGGGGGGCAAATTGGAATCATTTGCATGTTTAACTAGGATGCCAAATTGTATAGATATCAGAGTTGATTGTACAGTAGCTCTTTGCATCTTTTTTTTTTCTTTTAAACAAATATGAAATTATCACAATTTCTTATACTGTACCAACATGGGAAAGCTTTTTTTTTTTTTTTTTTTTTTTTTCTAGCAGGTTATAATTATACATTTCTGCCTTAGGTTTAGATGCATTCAAGTTCCTTTCTATCAGTTTGGCAACTTTCCCAGTGAATTTACTTAATCTGGTCCATAAAATTATTTCATGTAAATGTCATTTGTTTAATTATAACAGTCATTTAGCCAAATTCAGAAAAGGTTTTATTGAGTAATGAGATGACTGAACACATGAATTTCATATCTCATAAGGGACGCTTCAAAGTCACCCCCCCCCCCCATGTCCTCTTGGTCAATCACGCAATTATCCCATTTCTTCATATAGCTTTTACCAATCTTTAAAAAAAAGAAAAAATCTTTGTTTTAGAACAAAATCAAACAAAACAATTATAAAACTTCACATATATACATGATTACGTAAAGAAACAATGTGCAATGTTAAAGATTTTACTCTATAAAAAAAAAAAACCCACATCCTATAAAGAAAGCAGAGCATGTGAAATTTGATTCTCCAGTTTTGAAAATGAAGAGTTCATTTGTCTCTCCTCTTAGCAAAATAATAACTCTAATTCTTTTTTTTTTTTTTTTTTTTGTTTCAAATGAGATTTGAAGTCAAAGAACAGTAAGAGGTTTGGCCTGGAATTTGCAGATAGAAATATAATACTTCAACAGTAAAAACACATGAATTTTGCTGTAATTTTGATGCCATTTAACTGAATACATGTATCAATTTTACTCAGTTCATCAGAAAAGAATGCCATTTTTTTTTTTTTTTTTTTTTTGGGGGGGGGGGGGGGTCAAAATCATGCCTTGAATGCTCATATGGCGTATATGCCAGGAAGAAATCTACCAAAATGTTACCGCATTGCATCAACATTTTTGATAATCAAATTCTGACTGAGAATATCATAGTGGATAAATTACTAATACTAGTTTTACATACATACTTTACTGTTAGTATTTCTTTTTTGTATATAATGTATGATTTCATTTTTTTTTCTAATTTGATTTCAATTTGCTGCTGTGCATAATCTTAGCATTCAGGGTAAAATTCTGCCTGCCAAAGGACTATGTTATGAACAACAATTCCCAGGGCTTGGAAAAAACACACAAACAAACAAGGACTTTGTAGATAAAAGCCTGGTATTATTGCAGTGAACTTGTATCTACTATATGCAGACATAAACAGAAAAAAGCTGTGTGTGGCAAGGAGATTTTTGATCTGACTTTCATAGAATTAGCCTTTCTTTTTTTCGTATTATTTGTTTTTTGAGAAAGAGAGAGAAAGAGAAAGGTTGGTTTGAAATCATTTTTCCTGTCACGATAATATTGCTTCTTTGAAATTTGGCTCTCCACAAAATATTTGCTGTAGAGAAATTCTACATTCCATTCATCTGATGTGTCAAAGTTGTTACAGCAGAAATTCATAGAACTTCACTCTCTTTTTTTTTGTGTGTGTGTTTTTTGTCTGTTTGCAATCAAGCTGTGTCTGTGACACTGATGACATTTAGGGCTTCTTGCCTTCCTCAAAGAACTCTTATGGCACTGCCCCCATGAAGAGCTGTTTGAAAGTGAGCCAGGGCTGCCAACCCAACTTTCACACCTCAAAATCAGGCAGCTTCCAAAGAACCGTCAGGGAGACACTAATATGCACATCAATAGGTGAAATGATTCCAAAAGCAAGGAGGCTTTTATGATTTTTTGTGACGACATCAGAAATATTCAAGTGTTCACAGAGACATTGCCAGCCTCAGTTGTATGGAAAGGTTTTTCTTTTTCTATACGTTTTCGTTTTCTTTTCTTTCTTTTTTTTTTTTTTTTTTTTTTACAAGTCCACTGCATGCAGAAAACCCCGAATTGACAAAGCAAGGGCTGTGTTATGTTTGTAACTAACAAATGATAAGTGCTGGTATATATATTTTATAGCAGAGTAGCTCTGTGTGGTTGATGGTTGCATGGAATGAGATGGAAACGGTTCATGATTTGTTTCTTTGATATATTTATTAATTCATCTTTTTTTTTTTTTTTCTTTTGTATTTTATCAGAAAGGTCTGGGTTTCCAAAGCTCGGGTACTTGACATTTTCTTTTCTGTACTTTTTTTTTTTTCAAAGGAGAGCTTAGATATAAAAGGAAGTTGCCCTCGTTTGCCAAGTTCTGCCGAAATTGCAAATAGACTTTGCACTGTCGACATTCAAAATGCTGGCTGAAGTAGAGAGCCTATCAAAACATGGAATTTGCAGCCGTCTTCAGAAATGGTTTGTCCGCCATTCTGAACATATCTTTAGCCCCACAGGGCTGTCATCAGATGTAGAACAAAAAGCTATGCTATGCTCCTCAGTGAAAATGAGGGTTTAAAAAAAAAAAATGGAATCGTGAGATCCAAGTACGAGAATCAACACTTCAGAATTTTCGTGGGAAATACGCAGATTGAGCACGGGGGCGACTTCCATGTCAACACTACAGTTGTGCAAGTGTCATTTGAGAGCAAAGTTTGCAGCTGTTTTGCGAGCTTTCTCTTCTTGCGTTTATAGAGAACAGAAAAAAGTAGAAACAAACACCTGTGGCGCATGACTTGGTAAAGACAAACTCGCAGTCCGTAATGTTCTGAGAGAGAATTAAAACAGAGGAATGATAATGAAAAAACAAAGTAGCACATATGACCTGTGGTTCTTAAAATGTTTATGCTAAATAATAAAAAGCAATCAAATCACCCAATAAAAGTGCTTCCAGATGTTCTGATTCTATATCCAGTTTCATTTACATCTAGTTATACTTTGTCAGAAGAATATAAATTTCATCAAAAGACAAGGGAAAACTAAACACAAGGCAGATTGTAGACTGTGAAGTCATACTCTTAAACAATGCAGATATGTGAGACTATACAATTATTTGCTATGTTTTGTAAAAATACTTGCTTACACTTGTTCAGAAGTTAAGAGATGTGACTTGAATGGTCAGAATCATTTCATCTGTGAAATGAAGATTAGAAGTATTAGTATAATAATGCATAAACTGTTAGCACTAAATGACAGTGCTGTTGTATATTCCGTAAAATGAAAGATGGAAGAGCTTGAATAGGTAGTGTTTACTCTATTTTGAAAAGTAGGATAAATCGTATTGACTTATCTATCTTCCAAAAATTAAATGGGTCAAGAAGTATGATATGCAAATGTTCTTTCAAATACTTGGTCTCTTCCACTGTTTGTGTGATATATAAAGACAATACAAAAGAATTGAGACAGATCAATTGAGAATCTAAAAAAGTAATAGGTGCCAAAAAGATTCATGGTGCAATCATTTTCTGACAAATTGCAACTCTTTTACAATTGTTGATCTTGCTCGAGACAAATCAAGAGTATTTTCTTATCTTTTTTGTATTCGTGTTTGTAATTAGACCAATCTTGAAATAGTGTAGTGTGTAGCTGACAATCATACTTAAACAGACTGCTTGTGTCTCTAGTGATAGGCAGTGGCCATTTCCAAAACTGAAATCCGAATGAAAATGAAGAGAGCATTGTAAATAATCATTCTGTGACAATTGTTTAGCACTAAAGTGTAGGAAAGGCATGTTAAGAAAATTGCCACAGGTACAACATAGATTATTAGCAATGGTGTATGGAATGATGTGATAATCGTATGATGTAAAGACAATGTATTCCTGTCGTCATGTAAATTATCTAAACTAGTCAGCCACTTTTTATTTCTCGGAGTTATGACTTTCTAGTTTTTGACGATGAGATAGATATTCATATTCATAATTTGTGATTGATTTTGAGAAGGTTTTGAATCATAAATATTGTGTGTGTGCATATAATGTATGTATTGATTCAGAATGTTATGCTGTGTTGGACAAATGTAACTTTTCTTTTATTTATGCACACCTAAGGTAGCATGCAGAAGGAATAGGACCAAATTGTAATGTCATCAGTTGAGATGCAGAAGGACTCAAATGCTTCACACAATTTTTTTGTTTTTGGTGGAATTAGTGTCTTTCTGTCTCTACACTGATGGTATGTCGACAGGAATATTACTTGCTTATTTTCTCGTTTTTTGTTTTTTTTTGAAAGTATTTTGCATGCTTTTTTCCTTTTTTTCTTGCCGTGAACCAGTTTCCATCTCATATCATTCCATCATTCTACTTTAGGAATCTTGGATGTTGTTTTGTCATCCCTTTTCTCTCCCCCCCCCCCCATATTTTTTTTTTCAAAATTTTTGGCTTTGCCATCACACTACTAACCATTCTCTTTCATCTTTTGTCTTTGTTGTCGTGTGCATGTGTGTGCTTGTGTGCGTGTGTGTGTGTCTGTTTGTGTGTCTGTTTGTGCATTTGTGCTTGTTCTGAGAATGGCTTGCTTGCCCCATAAGTCATTGAAAGTCATACTTGTGGAGTTGAGTGCCCAGTTGATCATTTGTCATTGATAAGGTATGGAAAGGCACGTTTAGTCTACTCTGATAAATATGCATTGTAGATGTGATAGCATGTAGAAGTTACATTCATGCCTTACCATTCCCCCTCCCTCCACAATTTCCAATGCCAGACACTGAGAAATTGATTCCTGTATTCTTTGCTCTTTCTAAGTTTTCAGGCAGTGAGCATTTCCTTGCTATGTATGGGACTCTATTTTGATACCTTGGACAATTTAAAATACTCACCATTACATTTGCAAAATAAGGCACTTCTCGCTTGTACTCTGTATACGATATGACAACAGTATTAGAGAAAGCAAGTTTTGCTCTTTATTTTTATTAACAGATCTAGTGATAGCTGTATAAAACATACACACACAAATATCATCTGGACAACTTGGACGGGAGGTGCCATTTTTAATTTCCATACTTTAATACAAAGATGGCAAGGCAGCTTCACCATGTTTCCCTTTAATGTGATACTGTTTGACCTGCAGAAAAATTATTCTATTGAAGAAGCCATGGCATGGCATTGTGTATCGACAACTAAATTTCTCACAATGCATAATAGGAATAGACTTATAGTTTTAATCATATAATTATCAAACTTTATGTAGGGAATGGCAGGAGGTATTTTTAAGTGATATGTTTGTATTTTAAGTAGCAAATTAAGGCACTGTGTTCAGTTTGGTCTTTGAGATGTACCACAACTGAATGTACATTGGATGAGGCTAGTGTGAAGCTGTGAAATGAAGTTTTCTCAGAAATCCTCGTAAAATAGCCTTGAAATTGTGTAATTTGCCACCGATATATTGTATAATAATTTCTCAGGAACGGAGTTTGCGAGAAAAGATAACAAAATATAACAAAATGTGAAAAATTACTGTGACTTACTGGCAAGCACATTCAGTTTGCTTTAAATGAGAGAAACTTCATGTATGTATTCAGATTCCTTCTCAGACTAGATCATCAGAAATTTCTCTTCATCTTTTTAAACTTTTTACACCATCATCACACCATCATCATTATCATGGATAAGTGCCAAAAGGCATGTGCAATTCATACCCTTAGAGATTATATAATATCCTTTACATTGTTGATCATATGAACAAAAAAATGAAAAAAGTGCTTTTACACATATTTGTATGAGAACTGTATTCCATAATTTACACATCCGTCTCTGAAATACACATATAATTCTAGCGTAACTTTTATTTCCCTCACAAGAGTTTTGATACACCCAATCATGCGTCTTTTGAAACATGGAATGAAAACTGTATGAAAGAATTATGTCGCATTTTATACTGTTTTAACATTTGGGTTTTTTCTGCTCTGCTATTGAGTTGATTTTAGTTTTAGTTTTAGAAGTTGTAAACCTCACTGAAACAATCGATAATGCAGTTGTTAGTCATACAGCTGTATAAAAAAAAGGATTTTTTATCAAATTAAGTATCTTATGTTGCTTTGCAATTTTTTTATGTTTGTATGAGTTGCATATATATTTTAAGTTTTGCTTTTATACTGGTGCAGTGGTGCTTCATTTTATGTGCATGAAAAGCATTCATTTTGTTTTTTTAAATTTCATTTGCAATATGAAAAACTTTGCTATTTTGTTCATTTTTTCCTATTTCAAGGCAGCCAAGAGGAGATTTTTTTAAAAAACTTTTTGAACTTTCAATAAGATTCAATAATGTGTTTAGCTGTTTTGTTCAAACGTCTAAGCTAGAGAATCTCATGTGTGATAAACAGATTATATTTCAGTGTGTTCATGTTGTGATATTTGTAGATAAAGCCATAAATAATGTTGGCAATAATCTGTATACAGGTTGCCTGTTGTCACATCTTTTTTTTAATATTTTGAATCTGGATCAAATCAAAAGAAAATTTGTGGTAAGTCAAAGACAAGACATAAAAACTATAAAAAAGAAGGCATTGAATACATCAGAATATATGTGAATATATAAAATATACTGTATATGTATATATAGATCTATCAATAAAATTTTACATGTAGTAGCATAGTTTGCTCTTTGCTCTCCCTTTATTTCATATCTATGCTTTTATTTACAAGTGCAAAATTCGATTCAGTAATATGCAGTAAACTTGATCAAGAATGCATTTCCATTGTACTTTACTCATGATAGTCCAGCTGAAGATGCCAAACACTCATATTTCAGATGTTGCGCACAAAATTCCGGCCACGGCTGGGAACTTTCACGAGTCTCAAAATGAAAGAAGAGAACTGCAGAGTTGCTAAGTCCCCCTGATTCTGCATGATGCTTCTTGGACACATAGTATAGATATTATAGCTTTTCATGTCCCAAAAAGAGAATATTGATGCGTTCCCAGAATTGGTAATTACTTTTTCTGCGTACGGAGGTGCTTAGGGCACGTGAATATTGGCCTGATTATTGCTCTTTGGATCTGCCCTGATTTTGTGGTGTGAACGTTGTTCAGCCCTGAGAAATATGCACCAGAAAATGTGTCCATTTCTTAATACCACACAGTAATAGTGATGTGATTAAAGCTGTGATACTGAATACAATATGCAAGCGAGGGGATCACTGACTGTTCATGAATGTAATCAGGCATACATTAGGGATGTACTACTAAAAGAGAGATGTTGTCTTTAATTAAAAGGTGTTTTTTTTTTTCTTCAAATTGATGAGATGTGTCAAATTTTTGCACCACATTCATTCCAGGTTTCCTAGACGGAAAACTTACGTGGCAGATAGCATGCATTTTTCTGTTTTTCTCTCCTTTTTTTTTCTTTTTGATTTCCGTGCCAAATCTCTGAACAAGAGCATTATCAATATCAAGATACCAACAATCTACTCTTAATCCTAGTCTTGATATAAATGGTCAATGAATAGTGACGTGCCAAAGAAAAGAAGATAGCTTCTTAATACGATAAATAGTTTGAGAGGAGTCGGCCACCCCCATCATTGGAAAAATAAAGAAGTTCATATAGAGAGGTATGGGATATACTGAAAAATTGCAGCACATAAGAAAATAAAAGGCAATAAATGAATAAATTCTGCTATAAGCTGACATTCTATTACTCATGCCAGAGTTTTAGAAATATATCTTCAGCATTAAGTTTGATTAATAGTTAGGCTTTTGCCTCTTACATCTTCAGCTGGTTAGAGGAAACATGTTTAGCCATGCCAAAGCCCATATCATCCACTCTGTATCCCATTCTTTGCTCCGTTAGAAACCATCACCATTTTTAGGGGAAGCAGGCTTCAAGCGGATTAGCAGAGTGAGCCTTCCGTGTCGTGAATTTCCTTCTGTGGCAGTGGAGGACCCGGTTGGCTTCGCTTGTCTTTTAGGTTTTTGTTTTTGTTTTTTTCTTTTTAAAGAGTTTGTTGTCATTTTTATAAAGACATGCCTTGAAATGAGTGAATTCTGTGTTTCATAGGATTACTGTAGAGAAGTGATTTTGTATAATATGTACATTTCACATATGACACCGCTTGTTTCATCATTCGCTGTTCTTTTGTGGATTTTTCTTTTTTTTTAATTGAGACCTTTGAGACATCTATCGCACTTAATATATCATATGCATGTGCTTTTGTACCTACTGCAATACGTCACCAACCTTTCATTCCGTAGCCTTACATGACCGAACATTCTTTCATACTTTTTTGTCTCTCATCTACGGCAATAACCGTCGGTCATACCCTGACATGAACACCACACTAGCCTAGAGATCATCACGGCGATGATTGCTCGTTGTATCATCAGTCTTTCTCCTTTATTGATCGTTGTTGTGATTGTCGTCTTGAGGTATCCAAATAGTCAGTGTAGTTGTTGGCATTGGTGTAGGTGTATCACAAGTGTAGGTATAGGTGTAAGTATAAGTGTACTTGTTGGTGTAGGTGTAAGTGTAAGTGTAGGTGTGAGCTTGATGTGAGTCATTTGTCGTTAAGGTGTTAGCCATCATCATGAGTTTCATGAGGAGGAAGATGGGTAGGAAGAGGAGGAGGAGGAGGAGGAGGAGGAGGAGGAGGAGGGGGTGGAGGGGAGGAGGAGGAGGAGGGGGAATGCTCTCATGGGGAATAAGCTCCTGTCATTCTGAAATGGTGACAAAAGTGTTAGTGTTAGAATACACTACATACTAATCTCACTTATATGATGAGAATGAAGTTGACATACCTGTAGATGGCAGGGCCCTCCAGAGGAGCAGTACCAACACCTCAAGGGCTACCTGAGGTATGTGTAACCATACGATTGCTATCATTACTATTATCAATTTTTATCATCATCACCCCCTGGCATCCATTCTTGTTATCTCCAAGAAACATTGGCGATTCAGTGATCAACCTCCAACAGACACTGGGGATATTTTGAGCACTCAAGGAATTTTGAGAGAAAAATTTGTGCAAGCGGTTATGAAGTAACTGACTTTTTTTAGATGGAAGTTTTTATGAAAGCCTGGAAAATTCTACGGGAACTAGTACAAATCACCTCCTCCAACATTCTGACAGTTTGATAGTTTACTGTATATTTGAGCTTCAGAAGTGCTTAAGTTCAAATTAATATCCTTTAAGAAAGGAAACATAGATGAATGGTATTCTCTTTATGTGATTCAGTCAAAAATAATCTCAATGCAATTTTGACTACTATCTTGTAATGTGACATCGTCTGAAATAAGGTTTATAATGTGTTGTTTATTAACATTAGAAATTAAAGATAAATATGTGGGAGGGATGCTATTTTGTTATATAAGTAAGTAGTTTATGCAGCATTTATTGAAGTAAGTAGCTAGAATCTTTTGAAGAAAAGCTACTTGTAAATCAGGTAACTTTATTTTTTTATGATATAAACAATCACCAATACTCGACTGAATCAGTGCATGAAAGATGAAATCTCACCTGTAAATATTGATAGTCGAGTGATCAAAGTATTCTATCTCACTGAAAATGCTCATTTTTATAGCTTTCAGTTTTCGTAAGTATTTCTTCGTGCATTCATGTGTAATTAATGCCATAAAAACATTTTAACCTACCTCTTATTTGTGCAGGACCCGTGAAGGTCCCAACTTTACACACCTTTTTTTGGCTTTTCTCCAGGCACGGTTCTCTTATATCATAGGATGGGGAATAGTATACATTGCCAACTCATGTAGCATTTAGTGTATCAATTTGTAGTTTACCAAAGAGAAATGTGTATTCTTCAATCTAGACATATGTGGGCACAGTGCAGGTGAAAAGATTAAGAGTAATACACATTCATTGTGGTGCCAAAGGAAAGACCTGAAAGAATCAAATTACATATATCCCACCTACTAGACATTTTGTAGCCAGTGAAAACATATCCTTGTATTTGGGTACTTGCCAAAAAAAAGAAAAGAGCATATGAATCGTAGATTTATTCAAGTATATTTAGGACATATTGTAAGTGTGCATGCTATTCACGTTATGGAAGAAAAAAAAAGAAAAAAAAAAACTTCATAAAGTATGCTTTATGTTCTCCTGCGCTCTATTCTTGCTTTATGCCTACTATGTCGTTTTCCAGCCATCAGCACACTATAGGTAGTTGCATGAAAACGTTGCACTAATGTACTAACTTTCTCATTCTGCTTACTGTATTCATATTTACATCTCCCCCTTCATTGTGAATGTGTTAGTGTTGTCTGCCCTTTCCCTTATATCCGCATATCTTTGAAATAAATCATAGGGCAAAAGTTCATAAGTATGTTTTCAAAATGTAATGGTTGTATGATAGAGAATGCAATTTTTAGCTGTTTTTTTTTATTTTTTAAAGCAACATTTATGACCAAGATATGGTGTCAAATATATTGATGTAAAGGTGGCTACTTTTCACTATATGGATTTGTATCGTACTGTACTTTAAATGAATGACAGACACCACCGAAAGAAACCTTGCAAACATGATTATCAATGGGTGGGACTAATGTCAATCCATGTTTTATCATCACGCGTTGGAGACTACACAATATCACAGATATGTACGGTTCCATATAAACTCTGTACGAATGTGTCAATGTTCTTATAAAATTTTTCTGTGGTCACGGTGTTTTGAACAGCCGTCATTTTGTGTTGATATTTCTAACTGTCATGACATTTGTTGGGACAGGATCTAGCTTCCTGATAAAAACATTGCCACCTTGCACATATGACTGTTATGATTATTAAAGACAGTCTAATCTTTAATTTGGCTGAATGAAATTACTATAAAATTTGTAGCTGTAGATCTTCTCTATTTTGATCAAGTGACAATGTTGTTCAAAATACGGTAAAACCATCATTAGTCTGTTCTGCCCGTGCGTTCTGATCGAGTGTTGCTCGGATTTGTTGTCAAACTTTACCTTCAAAAGTGTGTAATTGGTGGATGCAGAAAAAGATATATATACATACAAATAAAATCGTGATAAGTGTATGAAAAAGGCATACCTCCTTTCCGTTGATCCATTTTGTGTTGTGTTTGCACCAGAAGGAGTTTTCAAATGAGCAGGAGCTGTAAGCTGATTGAAAAACACAGGTTTGAAATGCTTGATGACGACCGAGTTGTTTTAAGGATTTCATTGTTCGATCACTACAGTGATAATTTTGTGCTTTACAATGTTGAGTAGGCGTAGCAGGAATGTGTCATGGAAATGATCAGTTAAAGCTGGTTCATTTTGCTTGATCAAGTAATTAATGAAATTTTATGGAGACCTGGGGCCCGTTTCATAAAACTTGTTATCAGTGACAGCTGCCACATTTCTATGACAAATTTTCTCTCGGCCAATCATATGCAAGGTTTTCTGTAGCTTGTCACATCTATGACAACTTGTCACTGATGACAAGTTTTATGAAACGGGCCCCAGAAGATCCATCACATCTGCAGATGAATATATGGCTTGATGAGCCTCTGCATATTTCATTTGCATTATCTCTTTCCATTCAGAGAATAACAAATTAACCTTCATGACGGAGTTTATTAAAATTGAATTTGAATCAAAATTGCATAGGGATTTTATATTCAAAGTGTCTTCTAGCACACATTGTTTTTTTCTCTCTTTATTACATACATGTTAAGCTCTCTTTGTTAACCCACTAAATGAACACACTCCCACACAGACATAGATCAAAGATTCACTTTACACAAAAATGACTATTCAGAGTCAAGCACTCGTGGAACTGTTGGTGTCATTAACAAGTCAGACTAAAATAGAACTACTGTAATGTACGAATATAGTTTTACAGGATTGTCGCACTTCTTAACCCACTGTTTAAAAGTGTTAAAGGTACTTGAATTTCCAACAGAATTTGTATGTGACATACTGTAGTTCTTATTCTCTAAGTACTGTACTGACAAGTTGTCAGTTGTGGTCATGGTACGTAGTTTAAAGCACTGCATCCAAGCAAGGAGGCAAAGATCTGAGGCCTCCCCATCTGAATGTGAAAATCATTATGCAAAGCATGATGTCCTGACTAAATATGTCTGTAGAAGAGGCCCTGTGTGCATTTAGGTTGTTTTGTACATGATGCTGTTAAAGATAATAACATCCTCGCGGTTTACATCTAGATATGGAATCAGTTTTAATAGTCACCTTTAGTAGCAAAAAGAGAAAGGGGATAGGGATAGGATGAGAACAAAGCGTTGTTGCGATGCTAGGCGCGTCTGGAGCGATGCCCAGACATGCGCCCTTTGAAGCGCAGAGGGCGGTGCCGATTCTGGTCGCGGGCGATGACCCAAACTTTTGCGTGCTGCCACCGTCTACAGTCCGCTCGATCTTCTCGAAGAGGAAAGCGTTGCCTGCACATATTCGTGCCGTACCAGAGGTAAGGGAGTGACGTGAGTGAGATTGAGAGTAAAGAGTTTTGAGAGTTTGCAAGAATTTAGAGAGAATGACAGTGCAGAATTCACAAAGCTACTCTGTATTCGCACTGTGGATCTCAATTCAATTCAAATCACACTGTCAGTATTGAGCTCTGTGACTTGTTCACACATGTGGGGGTTGATAATTGATTCTCATGAGCAAAGCACTGCACTTTTCTATGACCAAACTGTGCATCCCCGGGCGGGCATTGACCGAGCCATGGTCGCATAAATACCAAGTATGCCGGGTGCCTCCCAAAGATTGGTTGCCATCGTCATGTTTGCGCCTCCGTTCACACGTGATGCACATGACAAAATGTGAGTAGAAAAGAACATATTAAGAAGAAGAAGAAGCCGGGAGAGTTATGGTGGCAAGCAATGCTGATTACTTCAGCTTATGAATATAAGCTTATCACTTCCTTTACATAACCCATCAAATAGCAGGGGGAAAATGAAGATACTCTTGAACAGCATGAATGCATACTCCGACTCAAATATCACATAGAGATGGAATGCCTAGATTGTACAATATGATGTACGTTATGTCAGACAGAATGGCAATTTGTTTTTAGTAATTGCCTGCAAATTAATGTAGTGTAACTCGGTATGTGGTAGATTAGAATATGAAATTCCATTTGTTGTATTAGTCTGTCATCAGTTTTTGTCTTCATGTAATCAGTGACGATCAAATGTTCCTTTTTTTTTTCCGTACAGATTCGCCAGTCTCCTCTCCAACTAAGTCCGCACATCAGTATAACGACTCGAGCGACGTGAGTGCCCCGGTAACGAACCACGAGGATGAACCCGTGAAGAAAAAGGTATGTGCAATGATGGCGTACGTGATCATAGCGCCAAATCCACAATGATTTGTTTAGAATTCATAAAGCCACTATTTCTTCAGGACTCTTCGAATCGAGGTTTTCTCCCAGCAAGACTTAGTGTACCTCAATTGCGCTGTCAAAGGAACCATGTGACATTGGTAATGTCGTCAAGGTCGACTGTTGTTCAATGTGCCACACTCGGTCCAGCGGCGTTCCTCAACCCCCAGAGCATACACCTGTTGGTGTCGATCTCTGTGGAGGCCAGTGTCGCCGTGGCCCTCTCCTGGCGTACAGTTGCTCGCAGCTGTGACGAACAAGTGCCGCGGATCGCGGGGATATTCCAGGCTCCTGTCTTGCATATAATATCTTTAACTGGGTGCTATATATTATGGGGTGTTTTTTTTTTTTTTTTATGAGCGAGAAACAAAAACATGATGGAACATTGATCAATTAAGAGTAGTAGATAAGAAAGGCACGACTGCCAGTATGTGCATGGTTGCCAGAAAAAAACATATCAAACTAACAATAAGTTAGTTATAACAGCTGCTAGTGAAGAAAGCATTTAATGAATTACTTCCGCTAGCTGTGAGAGAAAGCAATCATCTACATGTGCACTCATAAACTAGACCTGATTCTATTTTGGTAATATCCAGACTGTGAGTAACAGAGAATGGTGAGATGTTCCCATAGGACAGTTTTATCCAAACTTGGAAAGAATTCTAATTCTAATTAATGTACAAGTTGTGCTACAAAACAGCTTTTAGATAGTGACAATGAATTGTAGACAGAAATATTGAAGTTTATCGATGATTGACATTTGATTCATTGTCATGCTTGAAAATATAGACTACAAATCCCAAAAGTATATGTGCAGGACCAAATTGATGGACAGTGTATGAAGCTGTATGGAATCAAATTTATCTTAAATCCACAGGGGGTAAGAGTTATACTGAATTCAGCGAACTCAACTCGGGTTTTTCTTTTTTAAGTCTGTGGATATCTCAGATTGTCTGATGATATTTTAGGGTCTATTGAAGGCTGACTCTGTTTGCAAAGTCGTTTTAGAAAAAAAGAGTGCTTTTAGCTGCAATCCCCAACCACGCCAGACCCAATGAAACAGATTCATCAGCCTTTTGTCAAAGGGATGCCTGGTGAGTGATCATTCACACATGATCTCGCCGTGCTCGTCTGGCCAGGGGCCAAACGTCAAGATTGGTTTTCCCCCCGCACACAATGGAAGACCCGCCCTATGTGACATGGCCAATCACATGACCTGAATCATCGTCAAATGTGGATCACCAGACAATTTTCCGCCCCAAGTCCCCCCCCCCCCCCTTTCCTATCCTGGTGAGTTTCTCCTCAAAAAGAGATACAGTAGGTAACAAAGAGGATGTGGTTAATGTGTTTCCCTGGGAGGACCCCTGTTGAGTTGATGGGATTTTTTTTTTCTTTTTAAATGTCCTGCTATACCTAACTTACATCTGAGGCCAATTTCTGAAGATGATGTAGTGCTGCGGAATGTCTAGTTTTCAAAAATAAGTTTTCTATTAATAGCTGGTGTCCAGCTGAGCGTTTAGAAAAATCAGCAAGGTGATGAATAATGCCATGTAAGCAGTGAGAGTTTTGGAAGGTTTTGCACAGTGACCTGAAGAAACAAAACATTTCTAGCATAGTTTTGTTTCATACAGTGCCATGGTATGTATAGTATGTATTAATAAGTTTTCTTTAGATGAACATGCGTGCAACTGAACATTCAGAATATTAGCAAGGGAATGAACGATGTAAGGTTAGAAACCAAGAACTGAGGAAGATTTTGCGTAATGAGATGAAGAGAATTTACTGATGTACCGCAGCATGCTGACTCCTCAGTCTCAAAGTGACAGACACTAGCGCAATAAGTTGGCTCAGTCGGTAGTGCGTCTGCCTCCAGATCCAAAGGACCTGTGTTTGATTCCCGAGTCTAACTGAACAGTGTTGTGTGTAATCATATCGCCCCCTCTAGTAGGAGACAAAACTCTCTGTCGAAGGAACAGGACATAAAAATGGAGGTCCAGTTTGTGAGAGAGTCGCAACACATGCATAAAATAGATCCCACTTCATTCATTCATCGTAATGAACAGGGCAATAACCCAGTGAAGTGGTCCACCTACATGTACCTACCCACACAAGAAAAACAGGCAAATGATTCTGACCCCTCATGGTTTGCCGTGGAGGATTAGCAATAGTCAGTAAACAATATCAGCCAGGCGCACTGTGCCATATGAGAATAAGAAAAACTTTGACACATGGGTACAAGAAATAATTTAAAGTGTTTTCATCTATGAATTGACTGTTACATTCGTTCTCAATAGGGTGGGGCTGGGTGGGATGCTGAGGTTAAGTACTTCGCACTTCACTTGCTGTTGTGGGAGGTAGGGTTACGGACTTGTCTAAGGAAGAGGATTCCCCCATGTGGAACAGAGTCTATATTTGAAAAGGGAGAATGGACTTGACTGGTACCATCATGCTCAGTTGCACTATGTGCTTTTTTTTTTTTTTTTTTTGGTCTTTCATCCTGACTGCCACGGTAACCTTTGAACCTCTTGGTTTGGTTTGGGTTTTTTTTTTTCCACGTGATGTTTTTCTGATTTAATTCTGTTGTTTGTAAGGTTTGTGAGAAAATTCAGCATTGCTGAAGATTTCCAGGCCCCAGGAAGAATAGCAGGATAAGTCAATCTTTCAGCAGAACTTTACAGAAAATGGCAGCATTGTCTCTGATAAATCAGTTAATCAGGCAGCATTCGTAGGGTTTGAACACAATGGCAAAACTAATCAAACTTTGTAAGAATACGCTCATAATGCTACAGTGTTGTATTACAATTCCATTACTTCAATTAATATTTATTTTTATTGTCAGAGATGATGGACACTGAACAAAAAAAAAAATCAAAGCAGAACAAATTGCAATAGAACCCTTTGCTGTTAGGTGAAATTCATAATCTCTTCATCATCACATGAAAACAGTTTTACATTTTACATGGAAATAGTTTGACATTACATTTGTGTGTTGTATTTATTTTTGTTTCTTGGTTTTTATTTTGTATCCACAGAGGCATCCGCCTGACAGAGCGTACTTCATCGCCAAGGAAATCCTCACCACAGAGAGAACGTATCTCAAAGATCTGGAAGTCGTGGTGGTGGTAAGTATCTCGGGTGTACGATATATACGTTACATGGGTCTTGGGCAGTTACCCCGTGGGCAATTAACCCGGACCCTTCCCCTGACCCTAACCCTTTTCTTAATCCTGAACCTAATCCTAACCCAAACTCTATACTCTAGACGTAACCCTAATCTTAATCTTTACTCTAACCTTATCACTAACCAGTAATTAACCGGTGGGTAATTTCCCTCGGGGGTACCTGATACGACGTCACATAATCTGTGAAAGTCAGAC
Source organism: Diadema setosum (assembly GCF_964275005.1). Classification (NCBI taxonomy): domain Eukaryota; kingdom Metazoa; phylum Echinodermata; class Echinoidea; order Diadematoida; family Diadematidae; genus Diadema; species Diadema setosum. The sequence goes on from NC_092705.1 coordinate 5,883,821, forward strand.
TCCCATTTGCAAGACAAGTTTGCACTTGGCTGAATTTGCAGTGGAGAACCACATGGACTTTATGAAAATCAGATATTGTCCATTGCTAAGAAATGTAGGCAGTGATTGAGTGTCCTACTTGGAGACAATGATTTTGGTCCCATGTAATGTACAGTACATGCACCTGGGAGAGTTTCATATGGCAGAGAGCCTGCTTGAACTGTTTTGAAGCTTGGTAAGTGTAGTGTATTTGTATCTTTGTGTATTTTTGTGTTTGTGTGTATGTGTGTGTGCGCATGTTTGTGCGTGTCTGTTAATGTGTGCATGTATGCGTGTGCATGTGTAAGATAGAGAAGAAGAGAGAGAGAGAGAGAGAGATAGGTATTCATATCTTCATGCTGTTTGCCGCTGTCTGAGGAAATAGCATGTTACCTGTGGCAGACCCCTCTCTACATTGCCGGTTTTTGTACACACAGCACGCTCTGTTTCATCTCAACCCCATGTGGCTTCATACGCATTAATGACATTGCCTGGAGATTGGGGAAGGGGGAGGGGGGGGGGGGAGGAGGAGGGAGGAGAAGGCAGTAAGAAGGCAGTAAGAAGGGGTTGTTCAAAGGAAGAACTCATAAGCAGGGGAATGGCATGTGGTTCATGTTCTGGGTAATTGAGTTTATGAGCTCCTGATAGGAGAGGGAGGGGTGGGGGGGGGGGGGGGGGGCGAGCCTTACAAGTCATCATGCATGCTATTTATTCCTTTCATACAGCCAGTGCTGTGTGAGTCAGTTTACCAGTGAGGGAGTTTGTGGGAAGACCTCATTCAAATCTTTTGTCTATCCCTCGTTCTCTCTCTCCGTATTCTCTTTCCATCTCTATCTCCTTCTCATAGACACACTCATACTCTCTCCCTTTCTATCTATCTCACTTCTTTTCTCCCGTGTTTAAGAGCCACGTGGTATGAAAATAGCCGTCAGAGGAGTGATTCTAAAAGGAGGAAGAGTGGTGGGGTGAAGCACATTGTCCTGAATCACTCGCTGCCCTGGAAGGCAATTCTGATTTCCTTTCCTTTTTTCTGTTTTCACCTGAAAAGTAGATAGGTGGATATGAAATAGTATATATACCTGTCTCTCTCTTTCCCCATCTCTCCCTAGCTCTCCCTATCTCTCCCTATCTCTTCCTATCTCTCACTATTTTTCACTATCTCTCCCTATCTCTCCCTATCTCTTCCTATCTCTCCCTATTTTTCAATATCTCTCCCTATCTCTTCCTATCTTTCCCAACTCTCCCTATCTCTTCCTATCTTTCCCAACTCTCCCTATCTCTTCCTATCTTTCCCAACTCTCCCTATCTCTTCCTATCTTTCCCTATCTCTCCCTATCTCTCCCTATCTTTCCCTGTCTCTCCCTATCTCTCCTATCTCTCCCTATCTCTCTTATCTCTCCCTATCTCTCCCTATCTTTCCCTATCTCTCTTATCTCTCCCTGTCTTTCCCTATCTCTCCCTATCTCTGCCTAGCTCTCCCTATCTTTCCTTATCTCTCCTTATCTCTTCCTATCTCTCCCTATCTTTCCCTGTCTCTCCCTATCTTTCCCTATCTCTCCCTATCTCTCTTATCTCTCCCTATCTCTCCCTATCTCTCCCTATCTCTGCCTAGCTCTCCCTATCTTTCCCTATCCTTATCTCTCCCTATCTCTCCCTATCTCTCTATATCTTTCCCTATCTCTCCCTATCTCTCCCTGTCTCTCTATATCTTTCCGTATCTCTGCCTGTCTCTGCCTATCTCTCCCTTTCTCTCTTTCACACACACACTATCTCTGTCTCGTTCTATTTTTCTCTTCTGACTCTCCATATATCTGCCCATCTTCATCTCTCTCTATTAGGAATACATGTGTACCACCCTTGTGAGGGTCTGTCTACCCTCATCTTTTGCTTCTTCTTTTCCGGCCCCAACCCTTCCCATGTTTTCTTCCCAACTTGTATTAGTTGTAATTGCTGTAAACAGGCGGTAGCCTTCGTCCCATAAATGTCGCAGCGAATGCCGGGCCCGATGTTTCGCTGCATTAGTAGTAGTAGGAGGAGGAGGAGAAGGCGGAGATACAAAGGATGTACTGTCTCTCGAAGCGACATGACATGAATGCCGTAGTGTGAGGGAGCACGTGCGAGCAATGGCGGAGAATTCTGAATGCGGGGGGAAGCCTGAAGGAACAAACGACATATTTCCAATAACCATCTAATTGCGTATTCTCGTCAATTTCATTTTAGAGCTCCCCACTGCTCCCACCCCTATGGATCCCACCGAACAAAAATGCTGTCCGAGATGAACATGAATTTCCTCCTGAATTCACAGAAGCATATGAAAGGAGGGCCAGACAAGGGAAAAAGAAAGAATCTGCAGTTTAAAGGGAGAGTTTCATCTCAATTTTCCCCCAAAATATGAGAAATATACCAGTGCCTGCAACCACTGCTGTTCCCAACTATATACTGGCATGTGTAGTCGTAGTACCACTCCAGAGATTCTGTCTATTCAGATATGCCAATCGGCTTATTATGAATCACCTCTCAGCTTTTATGCAATTTGTATGGAGTTTGAGTTGCCAGGGGGTAAGAAAGTAACTTAACAAAGAATAGAGAACTGTTGGACAAGACACACTGTAGGAGGAAATAGTTGGTGAGTGCTGTTTGTCAACATGCTCTGGCAGGTGATGGCAGTGTAGACTGTTTTGCACCTGGGAGGCATTTCATGAAACATTTTGTCTAACATATTTGTCCAACAAATATGCTCTCAGCCAATCAGATGCAATGATTTCTGTAGCTTATAACAGTTTGTCAGAAAAAAAGATCTGAAAAAATGCTTCATGAGATGCCCCTCTCCCCCCGAACTACCCTTCTCATGGGTCGCTCTATTTTTTTGTTTGTGCCTGTGTGTTTGTATGTATGTGTGTGTGTGTGGGTGTGTCAGTGTATGTATGTGTGTCAGTGTTTTTCCAAGTGATAATCGTGGAGTCATGACAGCATCATAGTTGTCTGGAAGTTAACCAATGGCTGGATATATCATGCTTTGAATATGTGTGACTTCACCTTATCTCAACAGCAATAGGAAAAACTATTACAATTCCCTGTAAGTCCTGGTGAATTTGAAATAAATAAGTGTCTTTTTACAAATATTTCTGTTATTGGCGGTCATTTTTAGCTGCAGTGTTGTTCATCTTATATTCTTCTTTATATTCTTCATATTCTCTCTCTCTCCCTGTCCCTGGCTGTAGTGGTTCCGCAAAGCGACGACGAATGAGGCCAACCTGCCCGAGACTTTGGATGTCCTCTTCAACCACCTGGACCCCATCTACGAGTTCCACTGCAAGTTTCTGAAGGAGGTGGAGCAGCGGCTGTCGTCATGGTGAGGAGGGGGAAGACACTGGGTTTACCCTGGATGAGACCGGTATAAGGGGGCGGGCGGGGCCCTTCATGGGCTACATGACTGGGTTGCCCCAGGAGAGAGGGTTAGCATGTTTTATCAGTGAAGTGTGGTAATATTCTCTCTTTTTTTTTCTTTTCTTTTTTTCTTTTTTGGGCAGGGGGTGGGGGAGGTGACAGGGTTTTAGGGTTTAGCTTACTGTTTACAGGTGTGAATTTGTTCATTGCATCACTGTCTTTTTCTTTGAAAGGTGGAGATTGTATGTTTGTTTGCTTTGTAGTATGTGCAACCTAGACAATGGATGGAATGATTCTATCTAGATTTCATTTCAAAAAAAATTTTGAGCATACCCTAAATCTCACTGAGGCTACACTGTCAGTTTCTTATAGGCATCAGCACCAAAACTTGTTGATTCTCTTTCACACCCCCCTTTCAATGTTACTTCAAACTTTCAAAGGCATTGGACATTGTAGATAAGTCCACCTTTCCTTCCCCTCAGTAATAGTAGAATAGATTGCATCTTGTACCATTCTTCTTGGTAACTCCTTTGAACGATCTGCTCTCTATTGTGACTTTCTCGCCAACAGGGAGGGCAGGCCAAATGCCCAGGGCAAAGGCGGACACCAGAGGGTCGGGGACATCCTCCTCAAGAATGCCCAGCATCTGAAGGTCAGTGTACTCTTCTGCTTGACCTCTGGCCCATCCACAGCTGGGTGTGGTCCTCAATGCTGCAAACCGGAAAGAGACTGGTTTGCCTTCGTAGTCTGATCAATCCGGTGGCGTGGTGGCCGTGAGGACTGCTGATTGAATATGGTTGACTCTTTATAATATTGATACCATGGCTTTTTTTCCTTTCTTTTAGTTTCTCGAGTAACAAAGTGTGAGATGGGTCAGTTGCTGCTAAACATCATTATGAGATTTGGTGGTTGGAAAAGAAATTGGATAACTTTCAAGTTTGTTGCTGTCATGAGATGACCAACTAAATATGATGTGATGATGACGATTCACAGCATTTGTATGGAGCCATGGCATATCTGTTTTAGAAAAACATTCAAAGACACAGACTCTTCCAAGAGACTTAGCAATTGAGTATCTGGCAAAAAATATGAGTGATTCCATGAGCAGTTCTGATCATAGTCCCATGTCTGCATATCCATGTTTGGACATCAAGTGTTCTCTCTAATATTACCTGGCTTACAACCATAAGAGTGCTGTAATGAAAGTATCTTAGATTTCACTGTTGGTAATGGCGGTGGGATAGATGGCGTGGCTACAAAGTAATGAGTTTGTGATTTCAAAATTCTGTGTACAGTGACAGCAACATCAAAAGAATTTTTAGATTGACTAGAGAAAGATATAAGTACATGTGTTATAGTAGAGAAATATAGAAATATATACACTTGACCTTCTGTCTTTCTCTGCACACATCTCTGTGGATGAAAGCAGCTGTACACAGGGTACATCAGTCGCCTGGAGGAGATTCTCAGCGACCTGGAGGCGGCGCTGCGCAAGAACAAGAAGTTTGAGTCTTTCTACCGCGACTTTGAGATCCAGAAGGTGTGCTACCTGCCCTTCAACACATTCCTGCTCAAACCGGTCCAGAGATTGCTCCACTACAAGCTGGTGCTTGAACGTAAGCCCCTCTTCCATCTCTGTCTTCACACAACAACCCCTCCCCCTTCCATCTTCGTTTGCCAGTGTAGAATCATGTATGGCACTGTTAGTTACATCTTCTCTGTACAAGTCCACCATGGCCAAAACCAGAAACAAAAAACAACAAAAAACAAAGCAAAAACAGAACAAAAATACAGAAATGTTTTCATATTTATAATACATGTATTATATTATATTTGTCAATATGTTTGTATCATGTCATCAACTTGGGGGTGGGAGGGTAGGAGAGATTCAGAAATATATTTGTGGATGTTCTTTTTCCCCTCAATTACCTGGATATCATAGTAGAGTGGTGTAATGAAGAATATGTGGATAAGTGTTTTGGAATGGTGAAGTCACGGACTCACAGATTTGTCAGAGTTAAATATATTTATATATTAGTGTTTCGTCTTGATGTCCCTTTGTTGAAATAATTGTTTGTTTCTACGTGAGAATGATGGCAAAGTACATGTAGACAGACTTCAGCGTAGTAGTTGTAGTAGTAAAAGTAGTAAAAGTTGTGACATTTGTTATTGAAACAAGTGATGTAGTTCCAATTTCTCTCACTGAAATTGTTGATAAAAAGAAAGACAAGTACTTGAAAAATTGCACTCGAGTGGCATACGGATCTCTCTTTCACGCTGAAAACTGTTCTCTCGACAGGACTTGTCAAGCACTACCAACCATCACACCCAGACTACAAAGACTGTAAAGGTGAGTGAATCTAGCCTGAAAGATGACCCATAAGTCCTTGGACCCCCCCCCCCCCCCCTTCAGGTCAAAAGGTCACACAGAGAGTAGAGTTACTTACATGCAATATGTACGAGTATTGTTTGCTAATAACAGTCATTATCTGATAGACCGTTAGTTGTTCTCACAATAATTTGACATGTTGAGAAATTCTTGCCCACCCACATCATATCGCTCTGCTACAAAGGCTCTCTTGCCATGATCAGAATTTTGATGGCTTGTGTTGATATTCTGGCGTTTACATCCCCCAAAAGGTTATTAATTGGAAGGTTACATCCAGGAGGTTATTATTTGTAGAGTAGAATTTGTATCCTTCATTGGATACCATTTGCGTTATGATTGTACGTTAGAGATAAATCTTCAGCTAAAAGCCAGAAGGGAGCAAACTCCCCAGATTTCTGTATGGCGCGTATGCCCTTCTGCTTCCCAGCCGACAAAAACACCAACTTGATAAGACCTGGTAGCTACTGTATGGCTGTGACATTCGATATTGTGATGGCCCAGTCTTATCTCATGACACGAAATTCACCTCATTCTCTGACGCTGGGAACTTTGGGATGAAGACTTTCATATGAGAGAGAAAAAAATAACTCCCTTGATTGTTGGCTTATTTTGTCTGTCAGATATATTTCTTTCTCCTCGTGTATATTGCCTGTTTTCATGACATTTGCTCCTGCAACAATTGCTCCCATGAAACATCTTCACACCAGGTCAAACATAAAACCTACCGATAAACATAACCTTAACCCTAATCCTCAACTCAAACTAAACCTGAAACCTCATCACAACCCTAACCCTATGTCCCTGGAGAAAATAAGACCGAGCGATTGTGGCAGGAGCAAATGTATTCACCACATTGCCTGTGTTCCCTGCCTCACTTCCACGGAGATAAATCAAAGTTTACTAAGAGCACAACAAAGTTTTGCAGACAGTTTACAGTCCAAATAGGCTACAAGGCATTTTCCTACGAGGCATAGAGCCCAGTCCCATTCTTACAATCGTATTCAGACTTGAAGCTGTTGAGCTGAGGTGTTGATATGATTATCCCTAGTGCTCGTGTCAATCCTGGAATAAACATTATGTATATCCTTTGAATTACTGTGACACACACACACAGAATTATTTTAAGATATCTTCCCTCTTTCTGGTCTCAAGTTATGATTCAATATTACAGAGTGAACTGACAAGTTTCATTTCCTTGGGAAAAAAAAATATAAGAAAAGCATAAAAACTTTGTTCATTCAACACCAAAGAGCTTTGTTTTTTTTTTTTTTTTAATGGTTTTGACCCCACTTGAAACCTTTCAAACCCAACAGCCTAAAATCATACTGGCATGGTCTGCAATCATACTGCTCACAAGAATGAGAGATTTAATGACACACTAATGGCCTTACTTTATAGTTTATTTGCCTTCATCCACACAGCTGCCCTTGGTGATGTAGGCGACCTCACGGCTGACATAGAGGAGAGCGTGAAGAAGATTGAGAACTTCCAGAAGCTGACCGAGCTCCAGAGGGATCTCGTCGGCATGGATACGCTCATCCAGCCAAATAGGGTAAGATGAGATGTCTTCTTATCATTATGGCATGGAGGGAGTGATGAATAGAGTGTTGATCATATGAGGCTGAGGCTGATAGTTGTGATGGTGGTGATGGTGATGCTGATGGTGATATGGTGTAGAGGCTGATTCCAGTGGTGAGGTGATCCCAGTGATAATGGTGATACCGATGTGAGGCTGAAGACATTGGGAATATACTGTATACGCTGAATATTTCGCGAGGTTTTTATTTTCGCGAATTTCGCGAGGTTTTTATTTTCGCGAATTTCGCGAGTCGGGTGCTATTTGTGAAAATATTGACTCTGATCCCGATGTTATATGTGACGTACGCGTGTACACTTCTCCGTTCAGTACAGGACTCTAGCGATCGCAAATTTAACCGCTCGCGAAATCGTCGGGAATTCCCGATTCGCAAAAATTTAGACTCGCGAAATATATGGTGTATACAGTACATGTAGATAGTGATGATGATGATGGTGATGGTGATGTAATGGTGATGGTGATGTGATGGTGTTAATGATGATTTTGATGATGATGATGAAGTGATGAAGAGGATGATGAAGATGCTGATAAGTAATGAAGCTGATGATCGTGATTATGTTTGATGATGATGAGATAATGGTGGTAGTAACCATGGTAATGCTAAGGATACTCCTGAATAGTGCTCATGATTAAGAGGAGGAGGAGGAAAAGGAGAAATATGAGTTTTTAAGTGTATTAGTGATGTTGGTGAGGATGATGATGTGATAACATTGTAATGATTGCAGTAATGATAATGGTGATGCACACTCCAGTCAGGAGTGATGATGATGGTGATAGAGATGTAAGAAAATATGATCTGAAGATTGTCGGATAATGATGGGTTAGGATGACTGCTGTTGTACTCTGTCAACTATGTTCATACTGTGCAGTGTGGTGTATATGATGAGTGCCAGTCTTCTGCAACATAAAGAGTTATTGAATACTTATCATTTGATATCATACAAGACTGCAAAAATGAACCTCGGAGAATGAATGCAGTTAGAGTGGGTAAAATTTGTTATAACTTTAATTTCATAAAAGCTTTGAGTTACATTTGCATCATTATGTTACTGTATTTTGCTGCTCTGTTATTCCAACTCTAGCATTTCATCAGGGAAGGCTGCCTCCACAAGCTGTCGAGAAAGGGCTACCAGCAGCGCATGTTCTTCCTCTTCTCCGACATCCTGGTCTACACCAGCAAGGGGGTGACGCCCACCAACCAGTTCAAAGTGCACGGCCAGATCCCGCTCAAGGGAGTGGTGGTGAGTGAAGCGTGATGATGCACATTTCTGTTATCCTTTGTGACATGTAGGCCCTGAAATATCTTTGAAAGATAGCTGGTGGTGTTCTTGGAAGAAATGATATCAGTCTGAAGTGACATGGCAAATATAGTTAGTACAGTGGACTCCCGTTATAACGAAGTCCTTGGGACCGGCAGTTTTCTTTCGTTACATCAAAATTTTGTATAATGGATAAAGCGGATAATGTTGCAGCCTGAAATCTTACTTCATTGTAACCAGAATTTCTTCATATCTGTGTTTGTTGTAACAGGAGGGCAATGTAGTGTTTATCACTCTTGGTTATAAGGTATCCCCAGCCCCGCCCCCCCCCCCCAAAAAAAAAGTATATATGAATGACCAATAAACAGCAAGTGATGGAATGAAGACAAGTCTTCACAGGTAAGGATCTTAAGATCATTCTGGCCCATCTGTCTGAAACTTTAGGTTTTTCACCGATGTGCTGGTGTTCTTGAAATGAGGAGAGTGTATCCACGAATATTTCCTGCAAGAGTCACAAATGTTGTTAGTGGTTGATGGCTGTCAATTTCCTACAGACACCATTGTCTTACTTTGTTTTGATTTTTGTTTTGATTTTTTTGCTCCCGATTTATTTATCCACTTTTGTCAGCTGGAGGACAGTGAGCTTGACCGGTCAGTCGCCAACTGCTTCACACTCTACGGAGGCAACAAGACGGTCGTCATAGCAGCCAGCAGCCCTGAGGAGAAGACGAGATGGATGGAGGTGAGGGAGAGATGAATATTCACAACATATCCTCAAATTGGCAATGCATTTTAGGAGGAATATAGTTCCAGATTCTCTCTCAAATTGGCAACACATCTTAGGAGAAATAAAGTTCTAGGTTTTCTTGGCAACACATTTTAGTATGAATAAAGTTCAAGATTCTCTCTCAAATTGGCAACATATCTCAGGAGAAATAAAGTTCCAGATTCTGTCTCAAATTGGCATGAATTTGTAAAGTTCTTTTTTATTTTGTTCAGATTTTTTTGTTCTTCTCTTTCCCAATTTCTAGACTTGTTCTTGAAAGAAAGAAAGAAAAATATGAGCAGAAGGAAATGTGTCGCATGAGAATATTTTTCCCCCATCATGATATATGAATTGTTGCTCTCTACACTCTGAGTGTCCGTCTCGTGCACAGTTTTAATGCAGTTCATCGTTGAAGTAACGCACACGTACATCTTCTTTCTTGACTTCAGGATATCAGGACAGCCATGGCCATGTGCCAGGATGACCAGTCGACGGATTCCATCAGTAAGTGCTTCACGCTGTCACAACGAGTGATATGCTACTATTTGTGAATAGACTGTGATTAGGTGAAGTCGTCACAATGCAACACCTATTAAGACAACACTCTTTCGGTGCATGATATGAAGTCACTTGAGGCATGCGGACCATGTTGGGGTCACTGTGAATTCCATGCCTGGAAAGATTTTCTGTCTTTTAAATTTGAGGTTGTCATCTCAAAAACTTTACGTAGAAATGTATATTCTTTTCCAATTTTCTATCATATATTAACCATTTCACCTTGATGAGTGTGGGAGACAGTGAAATGAATTTTAGTCAAATATTTGAGGTGCATTTATAGATAATTTTGCGAGTTTAATTGAAAGAAATATAAAATTTTTATATTTTGAGAATGTTGATCAAAATCCCTTTCCTGTTTGTGCTGGTAAAAATATGTTTTATTTTGAGAGGAACTGTGCCTTGACCCTTGATGCTCCGAGGCACTTGGTTAAACTTTGCAATCTTTTTCCATCAGCATTCTGTAATTCTTCCAAACATGACCTGGTTGTAAGTTATCGAGCCCACTCAGGTGCAGCAATGTGCCCCAGTCTTTCCATGGTGACCCAATAGGATTAGGGGGAGTATGTAATCTATATTCATTGACAGTTAGTTTTCAGGCATTTGTGCCAATTGGTAAAAAAAAAGCATTCCATCAGACATATCAACTTGCGTACAAAGCACAGTAAGGGTTGAAGAAAGGGAAAAATATTGTATTCTTGACCTGTTGAGGACAGTTTAATTTCACTACAACACGCACTTCCCATAGACCCCTGCCCGAGTATACTCTGGACTCGTCCTCAACGGGTTAAGAGTGTCCACGTTTGTGTACATGCTTGACGAAGCTATAGTTCACAATAACTGACCACAAATGAACATGTGCTATGTGTTACAGATACGCCAGACCAAGATTCCGCATTCGACGAGGCGGATGACGACCTCTCGTCGCCCTCGCGGTCGCTAGATCGCCAGTCACACCACCGTGCCAACACCACCGTCCACGTATGCTGGCATCGCAACACCAGCGTGAGCATGGCAGATCACGTCAGAGCAGTAGAGGTGAGACTTTCCCCTTCAAACTCCTCAGTAGATGAAAGCGAGAGACGCTCGTACAGATACTTTTAATCATCTGGAGAGGAACTGAATACTTTCTTGCTTAACTCAAATAAAGCGATGATTGCAAACACCAAAGAATGTCAGGAAAATATCTGTACTTTTCTCAACATACAGTATGTCCCCCCAAAAAAATATGATCTGATTTCAGCATTGATAACTTTCAATGATTATGATTAAACTGTCTGAATGATATTTCAGGCTCTGAAAATATAACATCTAACGTATATTTTGCCGAAAACCCCATTCAGTTTGGTTAAGTGGTCACACAGAAAAGTGTGGATCATTGTAAAGCATGCCATGGGTCAGTTTTTTTCCAAGTTTAGCACTTGGATGCTCTTGGAACTGCATATTAATGTGTGAACACAATGGACAAAACTGGCAGGGAAGGGATTTTCAACATGCTCTACTAAGATCCTCATTTCTCTTTGACCTTTGAAGCAATCAGGTGGGATTTTCTGTAAGATGTAGGTAATAAGTTATGGTTTCGTTATGGTTTCATACCCTGAAATTGTATTCAGATTGATTCACAATTTTTAAAGTTATCGTTGCTAAGTGTCTCATAATTTTTTTGGGGGACGTATGGAATTGTGTAGTTGACAGTTACATAAAGCCAGAAATGATCCACTAGAGATGTGATTTGCAAACCGTGTCAACCTCTGTGCTTCCTAGAAGTATGTCTTACATGAGGAAATGCTAATACTTTATCTTTTTTTCCACTGTCATGTTTCATTTGTCGTCCTATCGAATATAGAACCAGCTGAGCGGCTTCCTGCTGCGCAAGTTCAAGAACAGCAACGGCTGGCAGAAGCTGTGGGTGGTCTTTACAAACTTCTGCCTCTTCTTCTACAAGAGTCACCAGGTAAGGGAATGGGGGACCAACTGTCACCAGTGACACTGAATAAGAGAGACTGTTTACACCCCTCCCCCCCCCCACACACACACATACACGCTGTATAGGAAGGCCACCTGTTGATAATAACCTCTGTAAATAGATAAACTATTATCAACCGTTATACTCTTACCAAACATGCCATGCTCGTGTTCCCACGGGCATGGCAGTTGAGTGCCAGATGCATGTTTTGTCCCTGCAGTCAAGCATGCATTCCTTGTCTGTGCCCACTGGTCCTTGATGGTGTGTTTGTTGTACTTGACTATCTCCATTGCTGAAGTACTCCTGCAACATACTTGTATAATTTGTGTTTACAATTGTTGAGAATCATCTTGCCAATGATCAACCATTGTTGTTAATCTGAAGTTCCGAAATGAATCGCCGCTGAAGGATTAGCACCATGCATTGTGGCTAAAAAAAAAAATTACTTGCACTTTATGGGTTAAATTTAGTGGTAGTGGTGGTGGTGGCTCCCTCCCCTAACTTAACATAATATTATGACTTTTGAATGGTGTGATGAATCATTGCACACAGTCCTCACAACACATCGACAATAACCTACCAACGCTCAAGTTTGCTTTTACAGAATAAAACAAGAAGAAAGGGATAGACTAATATATAACTGAGACAGTGCATAGAACCCAAACCCATACTTCATTACAGCAAATCAGTACACTACTAAATGGACAGTCTGTCCAGCATGTTTTTGTACTCCTCTGTATGTTTTGGAGTAACAAATGGATTGCTTTACCAGTGAGATGGTTTTTAAATACTGAGCCCTAGGATGAGGAATCTCTGTGTTCTGCTACATAGCACTATAGGTACACTGTAGATGTTTTGTATCTGCTAAGAAACAGAAATGATGCTGAAGATGACATCTCCTCCTCTTCCTTCTCCTCCACCTCTTCATCTTCCTCCTCTTTCTCTTCCTCTTTCTCCTCCTCCCCCTGCCCCTCCTCTTCTTTCTTTTCCTTCTCCTCCTCTTCTTCCTCTTCCTCCTCCTCCTTCTCCTCCTTCTCCTCTTCCTCCTCCCTCCTCCTCCTCCTCCTCCTCCTTCTCCTCCTTCTCCTCCTTCTCCTCTTCCTCCTCCCTCCTCCTCCTCCTCCTCCTCCTCCTCCTCCTCCTTCTCCTCCTTCTCCTCCTTCTCCTCTTCCTCCTCCCTCCTCCTCCTCCTCCTCCTCCTCCTTCTCCTCCTTCTCCTCCTTCTCCTCTTCCTCCTCCCTCCTCCTCCTCCTCCTCCTCCTCCTCCTCCTTCTCCTCCTTCTCCTCTTCCTCCTCCCTCCTCCTCCTCCTCCTCCTCCTCCTCCTCCTCCTCCTTCTCCTCCTCCTCCTCTTCTCTTCCACTACCTCCACATCCTCCCTCCTCCTCCTCCTCCTTCTCCTCCTTCTCCTCTTCCTCCTCCTTCTCCTCCTTCTCCTCCTCCTCCTCCTCCTCCTCCTCCTCCTCCTCATCCTCCTCCTCCTTCTCCTCCTTCCTCCTCCTCCTCCTCCTGCTCCTGCTCCTCATTCTTCCATCCCTCCAGGATGACTACCCTCTGGCCAGCCTCCCCCTCCTGGGCTACTCCGTCATGATCCCCGCAGAGGAGGATGACATCCGCAAGGACTATGTCTTCAAGCTCCAGTTCAAGACCCACGTGTACTTCTTCCGCGCCGAGAGCGAGTACACTTTCAGCAGGTGCGTTTGTGGAAGGATGATGGTGGTAAATTGTCAGTGACAGTGGTAGCAGCCAGATATGGGCACTGGTAGCAACATTTGCTCTTGATCACTAGTGGAAAAGCAAGAGAGTATGAACCATGCATCTGAAGAAAAAAAAAAACCCACAGAAATGCCATTCTAAAAGTGTTGAAAGGGTTGTCGGAGAATGGTATTTTACCATTTAGTAACAATGACCAGAATGTTACAGTGGAATGTACCCCAAAGGAAACTAAGACAATCAGTCCAAAAATTTATGACTATTCAATGTTTTGTTACTGCAACTGCTGGATATGAAGACTACCACTGTTCATGATGTCACAGTAAGACACCATTATAAAGAAGATATAAAGAGAATTCCATGAAATATATATATATATATATATATATATTTTTTTTTTTTTTTTTATTTTTTTTTTTTTAAAGCACACATTCCTGCCACTGATTACTGACATATGTTGAGAATGATACTGCCTTCATTATGCTGGAAAAATAAAAATGCTGGTATGTTGTATTCTCGGTATAGTTTCTGTTATATATCGTTGTCCTATTGTGACATCATTCATTGTTGTAGTCTTCTTATCCAGCAATTACAGCATGTGGATTAACTGGAAACTTTGGCAATTTATAACTTTTCAATGGATTGTCTAATTTTCCTCAGTCCACATATATATTTGGGCTTCATTCCCCTTTTAACTTGTGAATCAATCCTTCAGGTTCAGGAATCTGCTTTAGTCTGAACAGTGTCTGTGGAGATTTAAGAATCTAAATAGCAAATGGGTTAGGTGCTTCCGGCACTTGATGCAATTGCGAGTTTAAGTTGTGTAGGTACATTCACAGGGATCATTAGAACTTTGTTGTAGCATGCACAGCAGTTTGTCTACACATGTTTCCTTTTGTCATGGTCATGCTTGGCTGAGCAGAAGAGAGAACTAATGAGGTGGAAACCATGGTTAGCCTTTATTCAAACATGCAGGTCGACTCTGCTGAAAGGAGGGCCATGTTAACCTCCAAATTTGCTGCGTAGGTGGATCCGTATTTGTGGTCTACTACTCTTGTACGTAATGATCTCTCTTCAGGGCACAAGTTTGCATTTTTAGGATAATTGCTTATATTATGTCAGAAGTTCAAGGGATTGTATAGTTTTGGTTGAGACCTAATTTCAGGTTTCTAACATTTTTGGGTGAGATAATGAGAAACCTCTTGTGAAATATGAAAGAGCATGTAATTCCATGAGGAATTCAACATTTATTTGATGAAAAATGGTTTTGAAATGGCTGAGATATCCAAAACAGAGCGATTCTAGTAAAGTGTGGGACCCACACTTTACTACGATCGCTTTGTTTTACTTTGTTTTTTGATGTTTCAGTCATTCCAAACCCGATTTTCATCAAATAAACTTTGAATTCCTCCTAAAATGGTATGCGCTGTACTATTTCGTAAGTGTTTTCTTGGTATCTTGCAAAAAGTTAAAAGCCCAATTCTCATCTCCACCAATACTGTACCATCCCTTTAATGTGCAAGTTGATGCTTTTGTCAGGAGTGTCTGCTTCGTTGCAATTTCTGCTTCTTTTCAAATGGTCATGAGCAGCCAGGTTTCTGGATCAGGAGTTAAAATAGCTTGAACTCATTATTTTCAATGGTAGGTTACTTGGTTGCTTGAAAGGGTTTTGGTTTTTAGTGAGGGTTGCAGTTAGATTGCAGTATGTCAATTGACATTGATACATTGATGTGTGAAAATAAATCATATGAACATTTGTCTTGATAACAGCAGCTATGTGAATAGTTGTTGACTTAGACTGAAATATGATTTTTCATTTTTCGTTTGCTCATTTTGTCACATTTGCAGGTGGATGGAGGTTCTGAAGAGCGCTACATTCAGCAGCAAGATGGAAAATGACATCATGTAGGCAGAAAACTCCCTCTCCACCGGACTCCGCCCAAGCCATTCCCCTCTCCAGTGGACTCTGGACTTCCACTGGGCCCCAAACCCCCCTTCCCACCCAGCCATTCCCCATCTAACCAGGCCCAGGGGCCCCGACCATTCCCTAATCCAAGCTAGTAAAGAATTAGAGTAATCCCCCTTCCCCCTCTTTTGTTTATTGTTCTCCTCGTCAAATCTGTCTTCTGGAGGCTGACATCGTTAGTGGGGTGATGGAGGAAAGTGTATCCAATCTCCAGGAAGTTGTGACCGCATCTTCATGAATGTCTTTATTTCTTTTTTTAAGCCCTCGCTATGACCGCTGGTAGAGCTTGCCATTTCACTGCCAAGGAGATGGAATGTAGTGCAAACAAGAAGAGTGATTATTTATTGATGGGGGAAAGCTACTCTCTTTATTGTCCCCACGTACCCCAGTTAAGAGTGTCAATGCGCCTTCGTTGCATGGCTCGACAAGTGAATTGTCTCTTTGTAACAGATGTTTTTGGAGGTTTGTTTGTTTTTTTTTGCCAAACACTGCCCTCAGTCACCCCTTTTCCTGGCAAGTCTCTTGTCACTCTACGTTGATCTTCTTCATGTCGAACAAGATCTCAAGATGAACAGAGAGTGAGAGAGGGAGACAGCAAGAAACAGTTTATGGACACACTGGAGATGTTTTGTTTGTAGGTTATTCCGACTCCTGTGATGTCCGGGGAAGGGAGTCTAGGCCGAAACGCCTGTCCAAACGTGATCAATTTTCTCACTTTGACATTTGAGAGGAAAGAGCAAAGCCAACCATCATTGTTTCTTGGTCCCGTAATCTATGTTCAGGCCATTCCTGTAGACCACGCTTTGCAACACAGTTGTGTGATATTCGAAGTTAATCGCAGCTCTTATCGTAGCCCATGAAAAAAAAAAGAAAAAAAGATAATGTGCCTACCGCTGATAACCCAAATGAAAATATTGCCGATCCTTTTAAATGGGAGCTAACTTCTTCACCGTGACTCTCACCGTAGTATCAAATGTACATCAAACCATCAGACCAAAATAAGTATTAAGCTCCACTTGAGGTTTGTGGAACACCGCTTCACGCCTCTGGTCCTGAAATGTTGGGAAGAACAACATTTGCAGACGCCATATTCCAACACATACTTATAAATCGGCTGCTGTTACAGCTTGCCTTAAACTTTGGAATATAGGACTAAAAGTTACGGTTTCCTGTGTGCACAAAATGTAAGGCTTTGTAATGTAATAACACATATTTGTTGTAACCATTTATGTGTTCAGTCATACGCACAGGTATCCATGTAGTTACAGTTGCTATCCCTCTTACATTGAACTTCGTACGCTGGTAATATGGTGCCACTGACAGTTGCGTGTACAACAGTTTTGTTTTAACAGTGGTTGTACGAATCAAATGTGTGGTCTACTGTAAACTTGAAAATACCTTGTGGTATAGAAATGGTTGCAGATTTTGCACTCTTTTGGAAGTAACATGAAAATAACAACACCCAAATAACTGAATGTTTGTGTGTGTGTGGTATGTGAACATGTACAGATTATAAACATGCAAAGTTCACTGGAAGCTAAAAAAACAAAAAAGAGATAAATTTCCCACTTATACTGTGAATGCTAACATTTGATCAAGAATCAGTTATATCTGCTTGTATTTTTGAAATGTAAAGGTATAGCTGCAAGGCTCAGGTTATAAAACAATAAAAAGATTGTAGTGTCTTACATCCTAGTACCAAAGCCAAATGCTTAAAAAAAAGCAAGACAAAACGAAAACTCAATTGCCAAAAGTCACCGACCTTTATATATGAATCCTGCCACAACACTTGCTGTTTGTCTGCAGTAGAATACTTGGGATTCTGGATTGTGATTAAATATCAGTACAGAAATCCATCTAACTTTGTAATCACAGCAATGCACACTTATACCAAAGCCTTGGAATGTGCATGTTGTACAAAGAACAAAATATATCTTTTCACTCTGTAAAAGCAAGAAGTTTCGATCTTGTTGAAGTCAGAGCAACACGCAGTCCCCAGTGGGTTTGATAATGATGCCACTGGGAGTAAAATAGTGGGGACTAATGACGTAAGTCTCATGATTTTAATCTTATATTTGTTATCCTCACAAAACTTTGGCTTGCAGGCTTGCATCTGATCGTTACTGAACATCAAGTCATCTCTCTGCTGCATTTTGAATAGTATATGACCTAAAGATCAAATGAAACCGTTGCAGAGAATTAAAAAAACAACAACAAACTTTATGGTGCCTTTTCTGTCAGCAAGCCAATTTGGAATCCAGTAACTTGTTTTACTCCCCTCAACTTCCATATCAGTATGGATTCTCTAACGCTAACCTTTGCCTGAAAATTGGCTCGATTTGGCGGCAGAGTATGTCGTGCAGTGGCCATCGTGAAGAATGTAATTTAGGCTGGAAATCTTCAGAAGTGTACAGCTGCATGACTGGAAAGAAAGAGAGAAAGCGAAAGATAGAGAGAGAAATAAAAGTGTTCACAAGGGTTGTCGAGTTAGATGATTTATGGTAAGAACGGTAGTTGGAAACATCTGGTGGTCCTTGGATAATGCTAAAATTTCTCAGTTTGGATTGTGAGCATGGGACTGGCTGCAGGTACTGCCCAATGTTGGAGCAATCATGTCTACTTTTGAAGGGATTTGTTCTTCTTTTCTTTTCTAAAAGAAAAAAAAATGATTGATACATAAGAGAGAGAGAAGAGAAGTTTTATTGTTCTGATTGTTCAGACACTGCCAAATGTATCAAATAATTTCTGAGTGATCTGGGAAGATTTCAAGGGAAGCCCGCAAGCTGCACATTTGTGCATCGAGCGATGATATGCCGGTGATCTGCCCTTTAAGGACGGAAGAAGTGAACAGAAGTAGATTGTGGCAGCTGAATACAGGCAGGTCAAGTTGAAGAGTTTGGATGAGTTTTGACATGGTCAACAGATGTGATGATATTTAACTGTACAAAGGAACAAATAAAAGAGTGTTAATTGCAGACAAAAGCAACAGAAAAACACTACCATATATTTTCACAATGCAAAGCGGAGATTTTTGTTATTTTTCATTGTGTAATCATGGAGAGATATTGAAATTTTTTGTTTCTTTTCTCTCTTTTTTTTTTTTGGGGGGGGGGGCCTTTATGATAATGCTGTTGTATCATTTTGTATCATACATCAAGTGTATATAACATTTTTAGAGAGGAAAAAAAAAAAATCAGAATTTTGTAAGAGCAAGACAAGAATTCATTGGTTACTTTCAAGAAAAGTATCACAGTGTACTGAAGTTTGTTTCCAAGACCAATTGCCTAAAGAGTACAGTGGATTCTTTTTTTTCCTACTTTGTACAGGCAAAATTTATTTTGTTTTTATTAGAGTGTCGTTTATCTTCTCTTCATTTTTTTTTTTTATTAAAACTGATGACAACTTTGTGTGTATACTTATCATGTGATATCCCTTACAAGGGAATACAAGTGTAGATCCAAGTTGAAGCATGTATTATGTTTGATTAATTTATTATTCAAGTCTACTATATGTGTGTTTATATTTCATTGATTACATTTGAAGGTAGTTACTGGACCTTCTCCATTATTTGTTGTTCAGTATTCCCCCCACCCATATTTTTGTTACATTTTTCCACTTTTTTTTTCTATGTTTAGTCAATATTCAAATGCCAATTTATATTACCAAAAACAAGAAAGGATGTTTGCAGGAGTGGCAAAAGGCTGTGTACATTTTTCTTCCGCCCAGTTTTGTTTGGGTTGGATGTGTTTCTATGCACATCCAAATATATTCACTGCGCTTGATTTTTTTGTTTTGTTTTGTTTTGTCTTCAGATTTGAATATAGTTATGCATAGAAACGGACACAGTGTGTCCGCTTCATATACTGAACCTGCCTTTATGAAATCCGATGTATTCCAGAATTACTGCTACAACGGAGGGATATGGCGATTATCTGAAAATTGGGCTTCATCTTTGTGTACTCTTACGCTTACCATCTTACATTTTCTTGCGATACTATGAAACACAAGTAGCAAACAAAGTTGCACAAAAATAGCTTTGAAATTAGCGTAGTTTGTGTATGAATTTGTACTTTTATTTTCTTTCTTTCTTTTAATTATTATCAGCATCATACCTAAATCATAGCCTGCCCATGTTGGGTCTTCATAAGAGTACGTTTCCCTCGCCATTCTTCTTGCAGCTTCAAAAGGAGAGAGAGAGAAAAAAAAAAAGGTTACAGCTGTGGGCAATAGCTGGTGGTGCGCAGTGAACCCCCTAGCCTGTTGAAATCCCAGCCAGGCCTGTACAGAGTCAGTTCAGATATCGAGAGTCTGGCGGTGAATGGCTTAACTTCCTCCACATGTTTGTCTGTGTGAGTGTGCGTCCGTGCGAGAGCATTTTTGTGTCAAGACTGTCGTAGTCCCACCCACTGTTGTCAAGCTGTGCAGGCGAATTTAAAACACAGATTGTCTGGGACAGCTTTTGCCATTTTTTGTTTGATATTTTTCTTTTGTCATGTTGTAGTATGCTACTGAGGCATAAGTTATATCTCCCCCCTGATTTTTTTTTTTAGTCTTTGTTGTTGCTTGTGTCGGCCTCCAGTGCTTTATAAGGCAGTATACCAATGAACTTTTTTTGCAAAGTACAATAAATATGACATAACTGTGAGCAGACAGAGAGAGAGGAGGGGGGGGGGGGGTGGGGAAAAGAAGGTGTGTGAAAGTGAGAGAGAGAGAGAGACAGAGAGAAAATGATTAAAAGAACAATTGTGGTCTTCCAAATTTTTTCGGCTTAGTGGTAAAACCAAAAATGCGAAGAAAGAAAAAAGAATTGACAAATAGAGTTGCAGTGATAATATACAGACCTTGTTCAAAGATGGAATATTCTTTGCTCGTTCTGTTTGTGAATTTACTGTGTGATGGTAGTTTGGCATATAACTGAATATTGTTTAAATTTTTAATGTGAAAAGGTGTTTTTGTTGTTTTTCTAGGGCAGTGTACTTGAATTATGTTTCCCTTTAATAGTTGATGGGATAAAGAAAACCAAGTTTGAGCTGAAATCTAGTGTATGACTCCTTGAAAGCATCAAGTTGCTCCTTGCCTCCTCAGATTGGCGGGATTATTTGTTCAATATTTCATCATTTAAAACTTTTTTATCGTAAAGAATCTGTAGGGCTTTGTTGAAGATCATGTCTTGTGTATAATGGATGTGCACCAAAGCCCATTCCTTTTACAGCCCTATCTTGTGCTTAAAGTTCAGTGTCTGGTTGTTGTTGTTGGGTTGTTTTTTTTTTTTTTTGGGGGGGGGGGGTGTGGGGGAGGGGATTTGCACATCCCACTAAAATTTCAGTAGATGGAACATTCACTGGTGATTTGTTCTACCCCTGAGGAATTGATTAAGGCTTGTGTGATTAGTGTGGATGTACTTTGATATTACGGTTGTTATTTGATGAGACAGGTAATCTTCATGTATGGTAAATGTTAATATTAAGGGACATATCAAACATTTTTACATGTGTTTTTTTTTTCTCTCCTTGAAACTGTTGCAAATGCTGAACAGTTATATGATGCTGAAAGATCTTGATATGTGTTATCAACCTTTAGTTGTGAGTCCTTGATTCCATCCTGCAATGTTAGAATTTATTCTTTGATCAAGTGGTTGTGACAGTTTACAACAATGCCTTGTGAGTACAAATTGTGGTCAGCTGTGCCGCCCCCCCCCCCTCCCCCACCTATATCATGTGATAAGAATTGTGATGTTTAGACCAATGGGGAATGTGTTGTGCTTTTGTGTTTCTCAAGTGTGCATACGTAATACTGACCTTTTACTGTACTGCCGTTTGTGTACAAACCAGTAGAAATTGTCAATGAGGTTGGGTGGATCGTCAGGCAATCCGTAATGAGACGGTAAAGATCTCATATTTCCCCTTTGCTCTCTGTCACCCTTTCCATTAAACAATGCTGCACACTGACACTGGTCTGACGGTCCCTGACCAGTAAAAATCACTGTTGGACCAGTAACTTTTTTCAGTAATGAACCAGTAAACAATGGAAAAACTGGGTACCTGCTGGTCCGACCTGTCTGTCAAACCAGTAGAAATAATGGGTTAGTGTGCAGCCCTGCATTAAAACATGTAGCTTACTATGAAATCTTCTGTAAAACCATTGAATGAAAATGCTATAATTATTATTATTATCATTATTGATATCATTATTATTGTTATCACTCATATGATAATGATTCTACTATGAACAATTGTAGCATTAATAGCGTTGTCACATGTTTTTGTATTGCGTTAGTGTAAGTGCACTGGCGTTCATAAAGTATGTCTCAGGCAGGTACTGAGAATGGTGTTATAGCTTCTCTTTCTATTTCTTTTTTTCTTTTCTTTTTTAACTTAGTGTGTCTCTAAGTTAGATACTTCAGTAAATTCCCTCAGAACACTACAAAAAAAAGTGGTGTTGATGAAGATGTTTTGTTGTGTCCGTCAGTAGGAACACAAGCAGTCTTGATGGTTGTAGTGATTAAATGTTTGGGTTTTCATTTCTTTTTTTTTTTTTTTGTAGTTTGTATCCTCTCTCGCGCTCTCTCTGACGAGTCTTTCAATAAATTGTTTTCCCGTTTCATTCAGAGTAGAGAGACCCAATATTTTGTCTTTTTTTAAAATCTCTCCACCCCCTGCTTTCTTGCTCACTAGGGTCACTGTATCCGATTTTTGTAAAGTTGACTATGCTGCCATTCTGTTGTAATTTAAAATGGAACAAATTGAAGATAGAGACAAAGAAAAAAAAGAACAAGAGATGTTAAAGAGCAGTTTTGCTCAGCAAAGTGCTTATTGATATGTGATTTGTTTGTTTGTTCGTTTGTTTTTTAAACTTGAAGCATGCTGGGACTCTCAGCAAGTGTTTTTCTGTGTTGAATTATCTGGTGGCACGCGTACTTAAAAATTATTCATTTTCTTACAGAACGGAATGGTTGTATTCAGTGAGCTTGAAAGAAACGACAACAAGAAAAACACATTTTGCTGTTGGTATTTTGGCGAGATAGAAAAAATTAGGGTGTTGATGTTCAACTTCTGTTAGAAAAGCTCATGATTCTGTGTTCTTTTTTTGTTTTTGGTTCTTTTTTTTTTTCTTTTTTTCTTTTGGTATGTAGACAAAGTCTATTACCCCCACCCCTTTCCTCTCATTCTCCTGCAATGCCAACAAGGTATTATCTGCTCTGGTTTCTCTGTTTAATAAGTGTGAAAAATAATTTTTCTTTGGTACTCATGTTTGCAAACACAATGTCATCATAAATGTCAAATTCCCTAAATTCTGGCACTTTTTTTTATAGAATTATTTCCCTCTCTGCATTCCCATTACATCTTGTCATAAATGTAATTTGACCACTGCATGCCATTGAAAGTAGCAGTTAAAGCACTGTTTTGGTAGTACATGCCTTAATTCCTGTTCAATTTTATAACTTTTGTCTTTTTTTCCCCTTCTTTATTAGTAAGGCATAATTATAACTTGCATGTTTGCTGTAGTAGTGTAACACGATGGTTAACTGCGTAGACTAAGAACTAAGTGGACGTGTTGTATCTAGAGCCCTTTGTGTGGTTTGACCAAGCAACAATGATTGCTTGCATGTGCAAAGCAAACACATATGTAATTTTGCACTCCGCGCTGTTTTGTATTGATCAGTGGGAGATGGGTGGGATAGGCGAGAATGCGTCTGTTCAGATCTTTGTCTGTTTTCCTCTTTTTGTTACTTTTTGTTTTTTTAAATGCAGGGTGTCAGGAAAAGACAGCCGATGTAGTATATGCCTTGCCATCTCATTATCATGTACAGGATTCATCTTATACTCTTTCATAATAACTTGTTTTAATAATAACTATTGTTATTCAACACAGCATGGTTATGAGTAGCAGTTTAATGAAGAAAAGAGAGAATAAAAGAGAAGCGACTTGGTGAAGACTACTGATGTGATATATGCATTGTATAAAACAAAACAAAAAACGATTGTCTATCTTCTGCACGAGTTGTGGTCAGGTGAATTATACATTGATTGGTATTTGACAATTTTACTGTAGAAATAAAAACAAAAAGTAAGTTTCAAAATGAGACATTTTGTCGACGTGTTATTGTCTGCAGATCAAAGTTTATTTTGCCGTGATGTGATGTGTGTGCGTATATAGAAGTATGTGTGTGTGTGTGTGTGTGTGTGTGTGCGTGTCTCTGTGTGTTGAGAGTGACGACAAAGGGGTTAAGAAAACAGGAGACAACTCGTCTGTGTCTCTAAAAATCTAGAATCATTGTAATAACGAGATTGAAAAAAAAAAAGAGAATAGCAATCATGAAAGATGACACCGCTGATGCCAACGCAGATAAATTCACTGCTCGTGCTAAATCGTGCGCATCGTAACAACATTTTGTATAAAGTGCAATGTAAACACTTGACGACGATAAGACATGAAATTCACAAGAACTGATGGGTGAGACATAGTAAAGTCAACATTTACATCTCAACATCACTTAGAGGATCTAAATATTTTTATTTCTATCTCTCTCTCTCTCTCTCTTACACACACACACACACACACACACACACACCCTCACGCACTCACGCAAGCACACACCGATTCAGAATGTATAATACTGTATATATATGCCTCAGGCAATATTGATCAGATGAATAGATATATCGTGTATGTGTATATATCATATATACACACATATGCACAATATATGTATGCATATATATGTATATATATATATATATATATATATATATATATATATATATATATATATATATATATATATATATATATATATATTGTATGGATAGAAAGAAAAAGAGAGAGAGAGAGAGAGAACTCAGAATGTGAAGAGAACAGAAGAAGAAAAAAGAAAATGACAAAAGAGAAGTTACATAGACTTGCATTTTCAAACCTGTTTTTGTTTTGTTATGAGCAGCATCGTAGCCGAAAACTGGTAGGATCGAGGTCAAAGATCGAGCTAATGAATAGCGGAGGTGGCGACCAAATAGTCGCATTGTGTGTTATTAATCTTCCATGGGCATTATTGCGACAAACAGAGGGAGGGGAAAAAAAGGGAGAGCAAAACAATAATGTGCGAGGATTACTCGGCAACGCATTCCCTAATGCAACCATGCATAGTTAAATGATGAAATGCACAATCTGAATCACCGTGAACAAATACAACAAAACGCAGCTGGCTCGATAAATACTGCTGCCGGAAAAATCATTGCCCTGAGGCTGCTTTTATAGCTTACGGGCCCGTGGATGCACTACTCCTGTTTTCCTATTGTATGAAATTATTCATTCTGATTCCACAACAGTTGCATGTCATTGACAACGTGGCTGTCATTTGAGCTCATCGTTCGTGTAATGAGCGTGATAATAATTATACGACCAACTATTCGCGATGAATTTTGGTGCGACTTTGGATTGGCCAACGTCACCGCCGAGCTGTGGACAGCCTGCCGCATAGTAGGTTTGTGGTTGAGGGAGTGGCAGTCTGGGTTTCTTTTTTGCCTTGTTTTTTAAAGATGAAGTTTCATCTGTAGAAAGCTGCATGCTACTATTCATTGTATGTTTACTGATTGGCGTGACCACTGAATTATGATATGATAATAATTCTGTATTTGAATACAGGCGTTCATAATACTTGACAAAGATGTGCTAAGGTGAATCTGTCTTGATAATCAAAGTCAGAGATAATGGCAATTGTGTAAGAAAGATTTCTTTATGCCCATGAGTTTTTTTTTTGTTTTTTTTTATCTTGGCTATTAATTAACACTGATCAATGCGGTGCTTATATACATCGATGTAGGGCAATTTGTCAATCAGGTCTCTTATCTGTGATTTTTGCTCGCCTCAGTCTTGTGTTAGCAAATCTCCACACACGACAAAATGCACAAATCCACTACTCTCCTGTATACGCAGTAAGCCTACTGCTATAACGTCATGTGCTTTCATGGTTCATCTTCTTTAATAGATCTGATTTCCTCCACTCCCCCCCCCCCCTGCTGCAGTAGGGAAGAGCGAAGCTTTAGTTGGTGACCGACTTGAAAACTCGAGAGACTTTCAAATGTTTGCAGATAACGTGCGCGCGCCGGCAAGTCGTCAGTGTAGCGCCAGCGACCGATGCCAGAAAGACGGGCTAGAATAAGGGCAGGCGTCGCATGAGATGTCGCTGGCCCCTAGTCAAGTTGTCACCTATACTCCTCCGGAAAAAATGGTAACAAAACCGGTGAGTTCTGCTTTTTTTCCTATACATTCATGTCTTCTTAAACATCCTCCAACACTTACTAATTCTTCATCTACTGTGCACTGTGGCGACAAGTTAATATCAGTATCATTTTGCTCCAAGAACGTGTCGGGGGGTTGCGACGCAGTTCGCTAGACGTTATGGACTGAATTCGTCAACCGATTAATCAGTGAATAGAAAGCATCTTTACTTTGGATTCACAATATTGATATTTGGCACATGGGTTTTTCGTCAGAAATGGAAATGTTGTGACGCCGTGTGCACACAATTTGACAAATGAAGAGAACAAAAAGATATGTGCCTTTTCTCTGCACGAGCTCACTCAAATCGACATGGTGTAGCATAAAATGGGGAAGAAACAATGCGTTATCAACATGGAATCATGTTCGCTTTCACGGTGAGCGACTCTTATGAAAAGAACAAATGAGCGAGCAGACACGAAGAAAGGTCTACAAAAACCAGAATACCGTACCTGACTTGAAAAGAATGGATGATCGCAAGGTACGCTGATACTCAATGAAATTGCCGGCGTTGATAGTAGAATACAAACATACGCATTATAGAAATACCCGGTGCTGTATGGTTTAATAGTACTACACAGTACGCTCCCATCATCAACGCCCTCTTAAATTCTGTCGGCAATAGCAACACGCGTAGTGGCATTCAAAGGTCGGATTTTTTGGCACTATACTGTTGATCTATTTATTCGGTTTCTCTTCGTCCCCCCCCCCCCCTTTGCCACTGTTTGCTTAACTATAGACATGATGGGCGCCAATCAAATCTGTCTGTTTGCTTTCAAAAAGTATTCATCGATAAGACAGAGTCTAATTCGTATAGTTGTTACTACGACGGGACACGCATCGATCGCCTGGTAGAGTAAGTGGCGTAGTCTGATGAACTGAGAAGAGTCCGTATATATACAACAGATTTTACCGTGATCGGGACCGATAAGATCACAACACACATGCAGTTAGGAAACCAAGAGTTGATGTCATGCAGATATCAATAACGGTTTAAATTCATTGCAAACATTTGCTTTTTTTTTATACTTAGAATGACTCGGATGGTCATGTAGGAGTCCTATTTCGATGATGATAATGATACGACTACATCACCATTAGGTCAAGAAGGCGTGGCCGTGTTACTGTCAAAATGTCCTAAAGAAAAGATGGGAAGAAAGGAGACTTTTACCAGCATAAATGTGAACACGCCTAATTGCAACAAAAAGGAATAAAAATAATCAAGCGGACTACCAAAGAGTATTGATAAAAGCTATCCACATCAATTTGCCTCCTCCTATTATTTTTATCGGTCATTCATGATGTTTGTGTTATATTGTGTATTAGGCCTATAATAATGGCATGTGCATGTGCATTGCAACAATGACATCCGTATTTAATTTCTGTGATCAAAGTTACATTTCAGTCTTACAATGGGTACGAACACATTTCCTCCGGCTATCGATTAACCATCTGAATGATTAATCTATGTAGCGTTGTTAATGTCGGTATATATAGATAGGTTATTTCATTCAAAGTTTACAGATAAAATAACAAGAGAAATGTGTACGACTTTGGAAACAAATAAAAAACAATTTGGCCATTTATTGAATTGCTTGTTTGTTTCAATATCCATCTGAGAAGATGGCTGGATATTCAGCTACACAAGCTGGTCTTCCATGGGGTTCAGTTGGCAATGGTTGGATCCATCGGTAGCACTTCACGGAGATGATTAAATTTAAACATTATTTAAACGGGCAATCTAATGTGCGTGTGTTTCGCCATATCTAATATGATTAATATGGATGCCTACAGTGAAAATCGTTCCCAATAGTAAAAATCGTTCCCAATCCATAATTTTTCTTCATTGAACTATGATTATATTCTCCTATAACTTTCGGTTGTAGTTCATTCCTTTATCATTTCCTCCTCTTTCCCCATTATCCCTCTTGTTTCTTGTGTGCAGGTCAGTGACGTCACTCTGTGGCTAGTCCTGACTATCGGCGCTCTTCTAATTGGTTCGTCTTTAAAATGTGGCTACAACTACGGCAACATCACCCCTCAGTCGATAGTAAGCAGTCTTAAAAGGCCACCGCACACTACACAACTTTGCAATGTTGTATACCGGTCGTACGACCTAAAGACCGGAAGTGTGACGTCACCGGCCTTGCCAGTCGTTCCCAATTGTGCGACTGGGTCTTAGTGCCAGTCGTAAAGATTTGACATGTCGAATTTTTACGACCGGTCGTAGGCTTTCAGCTACAGGTATTATGAAGTGAAACCAAAGCGGTGACGGGTCATAAAAATAGTCTGATTGTATAGTGTGTAGGTCGACTGGTCGTATGATAGACCAAGGAGGTACTAGGCGAGCTCCCCTAATACCTCCTTTATAGACCCGGCTTGCCTCTCCAGTCGTTGGTCTGATCGTGTAGTGTACGGTGGGCTTATTAGGCACTGTTCATTGGCAAAAACGCATTACACAGACTCATGATGATGATAGTAATGATGATTACAAAGATGGTGATGATGATGACGATGATGATGATGATGACGACGACGACGGCGAAGACGACGTCGACGACGATGATGATGATGATGATGACATTCCTGATTAAATTGATGTAGTGATAATGATACTGTCATGTACTAGGCTACTTGTGCTGCTGCTGCTGCTGTTAATAATGATGATGGTGATAATACATATTCTTCCCTCTTTTCTTCTTCTCACAAGATTATCATTCTTATTATCATCATTATCATTGTTATTATCATCATTATTGTCATTATCGTCGTCCTCAGAGTCACAGTTGCTGCCATTTATAAACCACTATCCTGATAATGTTAAAATTTCTGGCAAATTGTTTACAGTATGATTTATTGATGTACACTTTGTATCTGTACCTTTCTGCCGGATGTCTAAGAAAAAGCACGATTGAATTGAATTGAATTGAATTGAATTGAATTGAATTGAATTGAATTGAATTGAATTGAATCGAATCGAACAAAATTACCAGAATAATAATGACAATAAAGATACCTCTGCTACATACTGCTGCAATGACGAAGGACATTAAACTGACGGTTTTGGAGTTAAAAAAAAAAAATCAATATGGCATTATTCACTTGCTCCAGTTCATCAAGGATTTCTACAATGAGACTAACATCGATCGATTCGGCGTTCCGATGAGCGAGGAAGGCGAGGCGTGGTTGTGGGGGGTCACGACGGCCATGTTCTGCATCGGCCAGGCGATCGGTGCCATTGCGGGTTCGCGTTGGTCCAAGCGATACGGAAGGTATAGTATATCACTGGACCCTTCTCTGATATTATTTCTCATAAAGTCACCCATGATGACCAATACAGGTGTTTCTGGTAATGCTGCTCCCAATGTCCCACCTTTTATAGGGTCAAAGGTCAAGTCATCACAAGACTGTCATCAGTGATGACTGAAATATCAGCTTCAAAGATGTCAGGTCAGATCCGAGACAAAAATTTACCTGTGACGGTTTTGGTGTTTAACGTAAAGACACCTTCGACAGCGGCCTTTCCCATTCCCCAAAATGGCTGTCTGAACACAAGTGAACTGCAAAATTTCCTATCGCCAAATCACGTTTGGGGAAGACAGTTGAACAACTTTAGCATCTAATCTATCGTAGGTATTTTTTTTTTTTGTATATAGTGGTCACAACATGCATTGTGTTTAGCTGGTCTATCAGAACTATAATCCTGAACACAAGTTTCTCTTGTAATAGACAGGACAATTGACTATGCTTTGTTATACAAATATCGAGATATGTTCTCACTTGATATTATGTTCGTAATAATAATTAATGATGCTCGTTCTGTGAAAAGCAGTGCGTATCATACTGTACAATCTGTCTCTGACAGTCCTTCCGACAAAGGACAGGTAGTTTAGCAAGGGATCTCCAGCCCAAATCTAGATGTACTTGACTGGTTGACGAAACTCCTTTTGTTTTGTTTTGGGTTGTTTTTTTTTTTTTGTTTCGCATGATCAGATAAAGCTCACCCACGCACGTACAAGAACATTCCATAAGTGAAGTAAAAATAACTGATGATATAATTGCAAACACACACACACTGACATACACACACGCACACACATCCCTCTAAACCGTACACAAGCTTTTGAGAGTTGTTAATGTTTGTATAACATGCGACGTCATTCTTTCCAAACCACGGGAGAGCTTGTGTAGAGATGATTATTGAAGACTGAGAATACTCAGCATGTTTGGAAGAACCGTAGTATGCAATAGAAATGCCTAAGTCACCTTTTTGTAATTGTCGCCGTCATATAAAGACATTCTGCTGTGTGTGTGTTTGGTTTTCGTCAGACATCTAAAGCCCCCTTTGCAAGTGTTGATGTTAGTGACGTAATAATGAGTCGTTTTCATCAAACCCAGATAGTGTCTGATACGAACAGTTTTGAAAGGTTAGTTATGATTAAATACACTGGAAATTATTACAAAAGGGTTTATGATTGATTTATTGATTCTGAACCGAAAGCACGAAGTAATTATCAATGGCAGAATGATAAAAATCTTCATTATATGTTGGTTATGAATGAGCTATCGTCTGTTTCATTTTGATCTTCAGTAATCAATGAACAGTTGAGGGAAAATAAAACTGGGTATTATTAAATCATCAAATCTACCTTCATATGTGTTGTTTTTGCGTAAGTTCAGAGACTGAACAAGTTCTGTCGGGCATAAGCGTCTTAACTTTGTTGTCGAGGGAAATCTATTCACCCTTTCATTACAGCAGCAGCAGCAACAACAACAACGACAACAACAACGACAACAACAACAACAAAACGACAACAACGACAGCAACAATAACAAAAACAACGACAACATATTATGTGCCACAAATGTGAAAGTGCGCTCTCAGTTTTACCATGACCCTTGATTTTTTTTTTTCATTTGTCGTACTTAAAGGTGCCGCAGTCTCATCTTCAACGACTTTATCTCAATCGTGGCATCTATCAGCATGGCAAGTAGCCAGGCCGCCGGGTCGCCGGAACTGCTCATACTCGGTCGCGCTGTAATTGGCTTCAGTGTCGGTAAGCCTAGGTGTGGTAGGCATAATTTCTGCTTAAATCGTCAATGGCTATGATCCATATCACATCATCACTATATTCAATGCTCCAAAATCCGAGCCATTGATATTTACTCAGTTTCGGTTCATTCAATTATATCTATGACGTCACAAGGAAAAGTAAAACGTTTCAAATTAAAGTGTATTCCATAACATTGTCTGCCTCCGTCGCTTGATGCCTCTAGATCTCATGTTAAAATTTGCCTGGGCTTTCTCGTTGCTTTAGACGTGTTGTTTTAGCAGGAATGGTTTTGTGAACCATCAGTGCTGTAGGGAGCATTTTCAATAGCCTATTCTTGTGCTTTCAATGATTCCGCCACTATCTATTTGATACCATGTATTCTTGTTTGTTTGTTTGTTTGTTTTAAAGAAAACTTTGTAAACCAACGATGAAATTGGAAATAAATGAAATAGAATGAAAAAAAAGCTACCTACATCAACAGCCCTTTTACTTTTATGATTTTGGTAGAAATAACCTAGCAGTGTGTCTGACAAATCAATTCAGACAAATGAGATTCAAATGTTACATCCGATTACATTTTGTTACATCCGATTACTATTTCTGAACACTTCAAAAAAAGTTTACATTTCTTTCTTCAGTTCCTTTGCATAAGTATTCGTCTATACATTTCGTTTGTCTATTTCTACTATATATTTGTCTGTCTATCTATACTTAAGTATTTTTCCCCATTTCTATTTCAAGGGGTATCTCTCACCATCGTGCCGACGTATCTCAGAGAAATATGCCCCCGCCGACTTGGGAGGTATGTACCGCGACTTCACAATGTCCTATTCACCAGCGGGATATTGATCGGTCAGGTAAGTCAGAGTGTATGTTTCATTTATAAAATCGTTCATTCACTTCTTACTATCGATTACGGAAGTAGGTCAGTCTGCCTAATGCTCATTGACATGATTATTATAGTAACGGGTGGGATATTGATCGGGCAGCTTAGGTGTGTCAATTATTTAACGTTCATTCATATGATTTCAATTTGATATCGATTGGTCTGGCGAGTTAAGTTGAACGCCCCTCCCATAACTTCTCTGAATTGCTACCCGTCGTAAATCCCTTATTTCATTTTGTTCACTTCACGTTTTATTCTGGTTCATCCGTTACGGGTTTTTTTTTTTTTTTTTTTTTTTTTTTTTTTTTTTTTTTTGTTTCTCGATTCTCATTAAATGAGCAGTAAGTGAGCAGTGACGAATTTTTTATTGGTTTTCCCTGACAAACTTTGACTTTTAATTCGCTTTTCAATTCGTTCAACAGGGATCTTGATATATAAGTGATATAAATAGCTTATAAAAACTTGTAGGAGCTGTTACTCTTCAAGATAAAATCATCCTCGAGGTATGAAGATATGGAAAGGTGAATATCCACATTCGGTCTGTCGTTACTCTCTAGACTTAATGAACATACTGTATCTTGCTCTGATGTGCGATTTTTTTCTCTCTCTCTGCATATTGATATTTGACTAGAAATGATTCGTTTTTTACCCTTCCATGACTGATGATTTGTTCTCCCCATTTTTCCCGCTCAGCTCCTCGGAGTTTTCGTATTTTCCGACCCTGTCGTCTGGCCTCTGGCATTAGGATTTACTGCCCTCATCGACCTGATTCAGATAGGTTTTCTTCTCTTCTGCCCAGAGAGTCCGCGATGGCTTTTGCTAGAAAAATACGCAGAGGAGAGAGCAGCTGGAGGTATGTACATTGCAATAACGCCCCTTTTGAGAGCCCAGGGCCCCATTTCACTAAAAGTTGATAAATATGATAGCAACTCTTGCTGGAATGGCAATTGTCATGGTAATGACAAGAATCCAGCTTTCTGATTGGCTGTTGCTATGGAAAGTTGCCATTCCAGCAAGAGTTGCTATCCTAACTTCTTTTATGAAATGGGGCCCAGATATAAGTGCGTCAAGGACATGCTGAATAATAATAATAATGATAATAATAATAATAATAATAATAATAATAATAATAATAATAATAATAATAATAATAATAATAATAATAAAGAAGTTTACGATTGAATCTCATACCTGCAAAAAAGTTGTCCATAGCAAAAGTTTTTTTTTTTTTTGAGTGAGTTAGACATCAAACTTGTTTCACTTCAGTCCTGAAAATTTAAGGGGGGGGGGGATGTCCAAACTGACTCCATACGAGATTTTAAAATGCTCCTTATAGACAAAACCGAGACAATGGGTTCAGTGTAATCTGAGCTGTTTCACGTTGGCATTGACAGAAATAACAATGAAAATGATTTGACTGCATTTTGGCGGCAACGCTGAGATACAGCACATAATTAGTGTTACAAGTAATGATTTGTAAAAAAGAAAAAATGTGTATTAAGAGAAGTGAAGAGTTACTTGTGTGTGTGTGTGTGTGTGATTTTTTTTTTTTTTAAATCTGACATTGCTGGTTGTATATTGTGTTTATGCATGCAAGAGGAATGTTTTTGTTATGTGAAACAATAGAAATCGAATAAAGATTACTGAAAAACACACAAAAAAGTGTGTGTGTGTGTGTTTGGGTTTTTTTTTTTCTTTTTTTCTGGGGGATGAGTGTGAGGAAAGCACAAGGTAGACTTTTAGCTCTTCAGATGATTCATCAACTTAACATTAAGTCTTTCTCATCACCACATCAATTTTTCTTTCCCCTCCCCCGCAATTTATTTATGATTGACCAAGCTTTTCGCCAGCTCCGTAACGTGGAGGACGTTGAGAAGGAGATACAGTCGCTACGAGAGGAGCATCGAAACGAGGAGCGGATCAGCAGGGCCAACGAATGGGACGTCCTCCTGGTCCGCGATCCCAACTGGAAGATGCCGCTCTTATCCTGCGCCATCCTGCAGGCCGGGATGCAACTTTCCGGTATTAACGCGGTCAGTGCACGCGGTTAACGCGCGGTTAAATTCTGTTACCGGTATGTCTCACGCGTGCGCGTGAATAGGATGGGGAAAATACCGACTGGATTAACTGATGACGATGAGGATTGCAGTTTCATATCCCACGCCTTTCTAACAAAGGGCAGCGGAACGGGAGGGGGTATTCGGGCCTCACTATTTAAAAAGAATAACTTTCACTTATCGCTGTTGACACTCCATCAGAGAGCAGGCAATTAAGTTGAATTTTGTTTTTATTTCTATCCAACAGAAAGTTGATACAAATATAGAGTATACATTTAAAGAATCATAAATTGTTAGCAATTTGTAAACTATGCAATGCAGATCATTAAGTTTTTTTTATTTTATTTTTTTTTTATTATACATCATATATGAATGAATGAGTAAACACGATGTATGTTTTGCAATGGTTACAAAAAGTACAAATATTGATGGAAATGAGTGATTTCCTGAAAAGCGGAGATTGTAAACTGTGGATCACTCTCAAACCAATATGCCAAAATCATGTTATATATCCAAATTTATATACATTGTATTTGCAATTAGAGCATTTTACGACAAAGTTAAAAGCTTAAAACTGAAGAAGGTACTTAATATTGAAGAAAGGAAACTGAATAAATAACTGAATTAATACTTAGGGCCTAGATACGGAAGAAGGAACACTGAATTAATATCCCAGCCCCGTATTTATACATCCTTTGCAGCTGATATTCTATTCAACGGAAGTCTTTCAACTAGCGGGAATGACTCCCGCCGACGTGTCTGTGGCGACCGTGGCTTGGGGTGGGATATTTACTGCCGTGACGATTGTAGTGGTAGGTTTCTCAATCAACATCTAATCTAAGAATACTAGTAGACAATTTGATATTGAAATCTCATGGACAAATTAATTCAATGCTCTGTTTTCTAAGCCAGACACATATAGCAGTGTGTGTGTTTGTGTGTGTGTGTGTGTGCGTGTGTGTATACAGCTCGCTGTGTGTGTATGGATAGAGAGGGAGAGAAAAAGAGAACGACGGTGATGATAGGATGTCGACAAAATAAAAAAAAAAAAGTCCAAGATAGCAATGAATTGTAATGTTTTGATTTAGCATTAATAAAAAAAAAATGGCCTGTGTCCGCAGTCGAAAAAGTGAAATTTATGTCTCTAATAAATGAATAATGTTTATTGTGGCAGTGGCTTGTCTTAAACAATATCAGTAATATAACAATGGTAATATCTCTCTCTCTCTCTCTTTGTTGTTCGTTCTATCAGTAAGTACTTCTATTCAGTGCGTTATCATAAAGTAGTGTCACAATGAACGTCAGACATCGTGCTATACTTTTTGATGACCATAATACCATACATGCATATTGATTAGAAAACATTCTGGGCCATTTTTGTGTCCGCTCCGTCAATTCCCGACGCAGAGAGCTACTTCATGCACTGATTGTAATACCATAGGACGCCATCTTACTTGATACTGAATGCGTTTCCGCGAAATCTTAGAAAGCAACTTTGTCACACGACGCAGAGAGAGGAGAGAATGGCCACCACAATCGTCGTCTTCATAATGGTCTTAAAAAATTCAAAGCTCACTGTTGATAAGAACGCGAACGTAACTCCAACTTAATTCTCTTGTATTGGCTTCTGTTTTGCAGTTCTACGGAAATTTAACAACTCTACCACGCAGGCCTCTGCTTCTTTACCCGTATTTCGTTCTCTTCTTCATCGTCAGTGTACTAATTCTTGCCGTTGCATTTCACGTAAGCCTTTACAAGCAAAGTTTCTTTTGTTTTGTTTTATTTCTTATACTTCAACTTATTACATTTTGAAGTAAGGTATTAGCCGTGTGAATTTATTTTGTGGATATCACGAATTTTTCATCGAGACCTTTATACCCTACCTCTTCCATTGCTAGCGATCCTCTTGAATTATACACTGCAAAAAGTCCGATGTTAAATATGAAACACCGAGGTGGTGTTAAATTTCCGGTGCTCATTCATGGTGTTAGATTAACACCTCCGGGTGTCATTTCAAAATATAATTTTTTTTTTTTTAATAGTTTCTTAGTTATTGAATTTCTTGTTAATTCTGAACTTTTCCGTTAAAGGACTTGATTTTTGAAAAAATGTGTAAATACACTTACACCACAGTAACATCAGTTGGTGTGGTGTCCTATTGAAGCTGGACGGGTGTTATACCATTGAGATTAACACCACCAATATCAAATCAACACCATGCGGTGTCATTAATGAATTAACTCTAGCGCAGTGTCAAAAATATCACCAGCCACAGTGTCAAATTAGCACCACGAAGTGCCAGGTGAACACTTTTTAACACCGTCACAATACATTTTCTACACCTGTGGGTGTGGTCCTCTATTGAAGCTTGATCGGAGTTAGATTTAACACCCATGGTGTTAAATCTAACACCAATGTTTTTACAGTGTAAGGTAACCCTTTCTGTGCCAATGAGTCAAAATAATGTGCACAAATTTCACACACAAACCTATGGACAGAGAATGAATGTGGCACACAGAGGGTTAACATAAAACTGCATTCGATTGAAGTGAGTGTTGACTTTGAAACATAATAAACTCAAACAATCTCAACAATGGAAGAGTTTCAAGGTTTCACGTGACTTAACGAAGTGAGGAGTTTGATCGCGAAATGGGATAAGCCTAGGCCTACACTTTAAAGTTAAGTCCATCATTTAATGCAGCAAAATTACACTTTTCCATTGATACCTCGCCTGTAGCATAACAAAGAATATTCTTGTAGTTAGGATTAAAGATATCCCATAATAATTTTCTTTTGAATTTCTCTTTATAAACCGCTTTAACCGAAAATGCTTTAACAGTCAAATATTATGCAAATCACATAAAGTGATGACGTCAATCCCGCACACCTCTTTACCTTCATCAGCACAAGGAAAAAAATAACAAAAAGCTCTTTCTCTGTTTATAGAAGAATAAATTCAAATTGCGAAATTTGATACTCATTTAAAGTTTTTAGCATTATTCAAAACTTGCAATGACTATACGTCACAGGCTCGTCTAAATTGCATAAAAATTATATGCAATGATTATGATAGTTAAATGAAATAATGCATGTAGACTGCAATGTTTAAGAGAAAACATCCATTACGTTTAATCTGGACGAAAGTGACAAAATGATTGACTGTCCGTATTATGTGTAACATACTGAAGAGCTTAGGCAGGCTGCTATCATACTAATATGCTATTTTGCATAATTATGCTTTTTCCTCATTTTCTCATCCCTCACCCATGCAGGAGCGAGTTGATTGGCTGAGATGGCTCGCCGTCTGCTGCGTCTGCGCCTTTTTCACCGCCTTCGCCGTGGGTCCGGGTAAGCGTGTAAAAATGTAGTGAGCAAATCAAATGTAGTGATGTTAAAAGGATGTCAATACTTTTTACCGAAGGGAACAGCTCAGATGAAGAAATGGCTATGAAGTCCTCAAAAAGGTCCGGGATGTTGATGTTGGGTAACACTGAATAGTATAGCTCATTCGTATCCCTCATTAAGAAAATTTAGTTTCATTAAATGAGAAATAAGAGTTGAAAATCTAAACGGGGCTAAATTCAAGCTCTCCGCAAGTGCGATACACGTGCGCAAGCTTGTGTGCATTGATCATGATCTTACAAGCTAAACAGACACGATTGCTCTGGGAGCCAGTTGGCGAGAGAAAAGTTTCTGTTGTGTGAGGTCATTGTGCACGATATGTAGTATACATCATACTTAACGAAAATCTTTCATCAAAACAGGGCAGTGAAATTTGCGATGGTGGTGACTATGATGTTGACGATGATAATGACTATTTCATCGATGACCGTAACAACGATGCTGATGATGATATTATCTGTAATGTGTTATTCATAGTATGAATGATAATGATGTTAGAATTCATATCAAGGATCCATTGTGATGCTGATAATAGGGAGCTTTAGATTTTAGACGCGCGGACGTTCAAAGAGAAAAAAACATGATCTGAGCGTGCGCAGTAGCGCGGATCAAGTTACTGCGCACGCTCAGATCATGTTTTTTTCTCTTTGAACGTCCGCGCGTCTAAAATCTAAAGCTCCCTTATAATGTCGACGATGATGACCAAGAGGGAGAACAAGGATGACGATAGTAGCAGTAGTCGTGATAAGTCTATGGTAATAATGATGCGGTATGGTATAGCTTTACAAAAATTCCACCTTGAATTTAGATTTCCCACCTCATTTTCATATCGTTTGTTTGTTTGTTGATGTGCGTACTTTAATTGTTTCACCTGGTGTTCTAGCACACCGATATCTATCCTGGTTAGATGGCATCTGCCATAATCCCATCCATCTGTGTATTTTCTTCTTTCTTTTTTTTCATCACGTGGTCTACTAGCAACGATGACGTCACTAGTCTGTTCGGAGTTATGGTCACGTGCTCCTCGACAAGCCGCTCTAAACATCTCACAGCAGATCAACATGTGGACAGATGTCCTGATCCAACTGATTGTACCTGGAGTAATGGTGAGAGAGAAAAATACACATAATTTTAAAGGGAACGTAAACCCAAACAGCAATGTGGATTGAGTGAAAGCAGCAACATCAGTAGAACACACCAGTGAAAGTTTGAGGAAAATCGGACAATCGATGCAAAAGTTATGAATTTTTAAATTTTGGTGTTGGAACAGCTGGATGAGGAGACTACTAGAGGTTATGACGTATGAGAGGACAACAATTCAAAGAAAACAATATAAAAAAAATAAAGAAAATTCAACAAAAATTCACTTTTTTAGCATTATGAAAGAGCACTTGACTAACCACTTTCAGAAAGCAATGGGGATAATTGCTTCCCTTAACATAGTAATGTCAGTATCAAGTTGATGGAATTTGTAATTTTCATGAAAAATGAATTCTTGTGGAATTTTCTTTATATTTTCTTTATATTGTTGTCCACTCATACGTCATAACCTCTAGTAGTCTCCTCAACCAGCGGTTCCAACACCAAAACTTTAAAAATTCATAACTTTTGCATCGATTGTCCGATTTTCCTCAAACTTTCCCTGATGTGTTCTACCAATGTTGTTGCTCTCACTCAATCCACATTCTTCTTTGGGTTTACGTTCCCTTTAACCATGCACGTATTTACAAATAATGACATATCACGTACTTAACAGATACCTATGTATGAAATTTATGTATATATATATATATATATATATATAATATACATATATATATATATATATATATATATATATATCCATGAATGTGTGTGTGTGTGTGCGCGCGCGTGTGTTTGGGTGGTGTGTGCTAGGAGCGTTTACTCAAGTCTGACATGATTGTATTCCAATGTTTAGGTTTGCCATTCGTGCCCGTCAAATTCCAGATCATCTATTTGTGTTGTCTTTTTTTTTTTACAACTTTCCAACGTAATGATGATGTTATCTGTTTACAAGTCAATAAAGTTAAAAAAAAACACACACACACAACAACAGTTATGTAACTGATGGGTACCATCATAAGCGAAATAAATACGTTTGTGTCATTTCTAATGAGCTTTGTGAACACCAAGGAATTTATTTACAATAACTTATTTAACAACGATTTGTTTTGAACTCTCTTATACTTACTTATACGTTCTCAGGTCATGATTGGAGCTTACACATTTGCAATTTTCGCTGGTTCCCTCCTCCTGACGTCACTCTTCATATGTTTGTACTTGCCGGAAACGAGAGACAGAAGGTTCGTCGAAATCTCCACGGGGTTCGAGATGTTAAAGAGCGCCCCCACCGAAGACGAGGAAGAAGGCAACACTTGAGCTTTTGAAGAGTGCGTACAGGACTTTCATGCATCTGCAGTGTAGCGACGGAGAATTCAAAATCTTGCCTGTCATGCGCTGAGCGAGAAACAGAGGGTGCATTGTCATGGGCAAAAGATGATAATGTCATACAGTGTTTACATTATGTAAAGACCATGGTTTGCATTCTGGAACCTTCTCCGAAAGAGGAAATTTCCAGAACCTTCTCCGAAGGATGAAAGTTCCAGAACCTTCTCGCAAAGAGGAAAGTTCTAGATTTTAATATACGTTCACCCTCTAAAAGCGCACACCGTGATTCCCTCCGCCATCCGCAGGAGTTTAAAGTCTAACGTGCGGGAGATGTTGCAACACTCTCGCACAATGACTTCCACTAAGTCGCCGTTTTCACCGAGAAAAGTTTATGATATATTGGGCATTCGAACAGATAACTTTTCATTTTTCAAAGTTGTGTATCATGGTGAACGGAGCCTGTCAGAGCGGGTGTGACTGTGATTTCATCAAACAGGAGTATTGCGTTATAAGTATGAACAATGTTGAAAGAATCTTGGGGTCCGTGTCAAAACCATCACAGGCGAGGACATGCCCATTTTCCTAAGCTTCCACCATGTGAATTCCAAGCTCTTGTTCCAAGCCGTGGCTGGTACTATGACAATCAGTCCTTGCCAAACTAGATACGACCCTGCTTTGAAGACAAGGTGAAAACAGTGCATTTTATAACGAAGGACAAATCATGTTATGTAAACTTTTAGTTTCTTCTTGGTTTTTTTTTTAATTTTACTTCTCTAAATCATTTCAAAATGCATTTTCACGAGAAGCAAGCATACTTGCACAAAGCATGTGCAGTGCAATCCATTTAAGGTAAACAAATTAAGGAAGGACACTAGAATAATTTCCAAGGGAAAAAATGTTTTGCGGTGGAGTGACGATATCGGATTGTCAATGAAATGGCTGGAGGTAGATAAATAAATTTCGGATACAAGGAGCCTCTCAGCCAATAGATTCTCTTACAAATCAGAATATTCTACTCTCTAGAATAGAAGAATGTTTTAAAGCGATTTGAGGTGATAAGTCTATATTTAGAAAGCTCGGAGAGCATTAGTCTGAAAAAAAAAAAGACGGCCGAAGGACAAGATGAAGGTTAAAAAGTTACCAGAAATAAAAAAGGACGACATTGTGTAAGACCGGTTGCTGTCGATCCCAAAAAGATACACGCGGAGTAAGGTACACACAACAATGAAACATACTAAATATAAGTACTAGGAGCATTGGGGTTCGAAGAATTCTAAAAATGCTGATTACAGGAAATTTGTCAAGATTTCGTGCAAAGGGCCATCTATATAGGTCATCACGCAAAGTGTTTGGTAATATTGGGATGGGAGTGAGTAGCAGCCAATGGCATTATAGGATCATCTTAGCCCATTGAAGGCCAGTCCCGAGTATACTCAGGCAGCTGTCTGATATGGGAAAACTTGT
This sequence comes from Diadema setosum, assembly GCF_964275005.1. Classification (NCBI taxonomy): domain Eukaryota; kingdom Metazoa; phylum Echinodermata; class Echinoidea; order Diadematoida; family Diadematidae; genus Diadema; species Diadema setosum. The sequence continues at coordinate 5,924,983 of NC_092705.1, forward strand.
ACGGCTTCCACCATGCATAATTATACTGTCTTGTTCACCAGCGTGGATATAAAAATTGTACACTCAAAAGTACATCCCTTGGCTGTGGCAGCAATTTATGCGTTTTTTACATTGTGCAAAAGAAAACTCTGTTAAAGAGGGAGAACGGTTGTTAATGCCGTACACTTCCTATAAGAGTAAAATCATGGTGCTTTATTGTCGTTCTGCCAGCTCAATACACGCAGTAAGTGCTATTCAGAAGAAGTTGGTCAGGAAAATGCGACGGTGTTGTGGAATGAATTTGTTCTCACGTTATATTATCTGTGAAACAGACACGTTGCCATGACAAGAATTTATGAATAAGACAGAATGCATCAACAGGCCGTTCAATAGACAACAAGTTTACACGTACCTGTAATTTTTTTCTTTAAGCTTACGAGGTGACGGCTTGTGTCATTGATGCATGTTAGATTAGAGTTCCAACAATACCGTATATGCACGATACTAGTTCGTTACAGAAGTACAATGAGCTTACGAAGAGTTTTACAAACCTGAAAAATAAGCTTGCAGGCATTACGTGTGCTAAAATCATGGAAAAGAGCAGGGTCCCATTTCATAAAAAGTTGATATGATAACAACTCTTGCTGGAATGGCAATTGTCATAGTAACTACAAGAATCCATCTTCCTGATTGGCTGTTGTTATTGGAAGTTGTCATTCCAGCAAGAGTTGCCATCCAAACATTTTTTATGAAATGGGGCCCAGGTCTCCTTTTCTTTCTCAATTTTTTATTTTGCTGAACCGTTCTCTGCTTCAACTGAAATTTGTCCGTAAGATAACATTATATACATACAAATTGAAAAATATAAATATATATAATACATTTTCGATGCTTCCAAGATTTAGATGAAAAGTAAGACCTTGCCTAAACCAGTTCATCCAATGAAAACGCCTTTGACAGTAACATTGGTTTTTTTTTTTTGGTTTATTTCATAGTCTGTACTGGTTTGAGGTTAATGATTATGTAAAGATCGTGCCATGAAGCCTCTAGCTCCATGGTAATATGTTCCATATTGTGTCAAGAGTTAGGTACGGTACTACCTAGCCTTTTGCAAAGGCACCTCGCTGTAATTTCAGCACACGCACACAGAGAGCAGAGCGAATCCATCGCCCGCTGTATGCGAGTGCATTGCCTTTTCCAGGCCGAACGATACTAATGTCCAATGTCCTCTCAAGGCATTAATGACACAATGTATCCTAATAATGTCAGTTTGATCAATTTGATTTGAATCAATTGTTTGTTTGTTGTTTTTTATGTCTTTCAAACACTAATGTGATGATATCATTATGAAACATCGCCCAGCAGGAGGTATGCAATACAAAATAGTACTAGAAAGATTTTATGTTTATGACACATTTTAAGGTGAAAAAGTTCTATGTGCAACAATTATATCAATACACATTAATATATAGAATAGATTTTTATATTGTGTTTGTGGTGACGATAATCAATTTATGTAAATTTATGTCCATAAAACTAAGGAATCCTCCAGCTGGAATTCAATGGATGCCTTAAAAAATCATATTCTATGCACCATGATATCCGTTCCATTTTTTTTTTGAACGAGTGAGAAGAAGAAAACAAAAGAAAAAGAAAAAAGAGCAGAATCTTTGTGCTGTAAATGCGTAATCTCTGGTATGTTTGTGTTTGTTTGTGTGTATGTGTGTGTTCTTTTTGTGTGGGTGTGTGTGTGTGTATGTGACATGGACGCTCTTAGAGAGGAAATGTGCCATTGCATCACTTTCTGAGACTTTCATGCCACGTGAGTGCATGAACACCCCCCCCCCCTTTCTCAGGCATTCCATGACATGGCTTTATTGATGGATCGGTTCATAAAATATACGGATGTTTACCCCACCGGAGGACCTAGTGACATGCCCTTTAATCCACTCAAAATTATTGTTCCTGTGGAAATAGTTACAAGTGCTTGAAATCATTCGGTTTGAAGGTATTAGTTATTGGTACGTTGAAGCTGTCTTTGGTAAAGTTTTCTGAGTGTTGATGATCCAGCTTCCCTTAAAGGGACTGTACAGTACTGGCTGAGGTGGGGATTCATGTTTTGAACATTTCTATATGAGATAATGAAAAGCCTCTTATGAAATATGAAAGAGCATGTAATTTTAAGAGGAATTCAACGTTTATTTGATGAAAATTGGTTTTCAAATGGCTGAGATATCCAAAAAAGTGCTAATAATAAAAGGCGACATGCCACAACTTTATTAGGATCTCTTTGTTTCACCTTGTTTTTGGATATCTCAGCCATTTCAAAACCGATTTTCATCGAATAAACTTTTGATACCCCTTAGAACTGCATGCTCTTTGACATTTCATAGAGTGATTTCTGAATATCTCGCAAAACGTTAAAAGCTTACTCCTCACCTCGACTAGAACTGTACACACCCTTTAAGATAAAAGTATGCACATGATTAGACTTCATTTGTGGTGTATTTGTGCTCTTGTTTCTCTGTCTTGGTTGAAACGGATGCGTAGTAAATTTGAGCAGGCAATAAGATATAAGATGCATAACATTTTATGTTCTCGCCAATCGGTCTCTCCTTGTTGTTGTTTGTTCTTTTATTTTATGTTAGTTTCATTTCGTTTTTCCTTAGGAAACCCGTCTAAGTACGCCACAAATTTGAGGCTTATCACTTTTGCCGAGTGCCTATAATATGTAGTTTATATTCATGCGCGTTTACCAGTCTACGCGCCTTCGATCGGTATATATACTAGTAATGCGTCTTTATGTGATCATCCGGGATACAAATGACCTATACAATAGAGCGTAATAGAGTTTACATTCTAGGAATGTTTCCTCATATGACAGCATCGCACACTTTAAGAAGGAAACTTTACCCAGCACTTTCAGTTGTGTGGTATATCACCGTTTTCTTCCTAACTGTGACATGTGTGTGTGAGTGTTTGTGTGAGTAAAGTTTTATATAATAGGCCTATATATTTTTGCTTTATCTTTAGTCATACTCTCTTGTAAATTGTGCATCTTAGGTTATCAGTGATGTCATTCTATTTGACACTGATATAAGTTTTGGCAATACAGTTCTTCAGACACTCTATTTTATTCATGTTTCGTGTTGTTTCTACTAGTAAGTAAGATATATTGATAAACAATACGGCAATGCTGGGTTTGAACTTTATGGCGATTGACGACAATGTTTTTCAGATGTTTTTGTGTGGATTCCATGTACGAGCTTTATGCGAAGCCATTCAACAATCTGATTACCATGACAACGGCCATGGCTCCGCCTCCTAGATTGGGATAATTAGTCGGCTTTGACAAGCGGGTTTCGTACTGTGCACCGCAGGGGCCTCAATATCCGTGGTAACTTCTCGAAATTTTAGTTCATTGGTGTACTACACTTCTACAATATTGCAGTGGAACTCATTTTTCTAGAAGAAGCGTGTGGAAGGGTGTTTCGTAAACCAGCATATCCGAACGTGGAATGATCAGTGATAACGTTTCACAACTTTAAAGTGCTTTGTGTCGTCCAAAAATACGTTTGCGGTGTTTTGTTGTTGCTGCTGTTGTTGAGAAAATCTCCTACGGCCCAGCAACAGAATGTTGTTATAAAGAACAAGAAGATACAATGACAGACGTTCTCCTAGCTCCTCTGATAGACTGATGTTGAACAGCGGTCGAATGTTTCTCCGTGGGACTCTGTTTTCGCTGACAGATAAGGAGGACTCCGTCAAAAGGGATTCCTTCTTTGCTTGTTCGTTTGTTTAAAAGGTACTCATCACAAAGAATCCATCGCTTGTTGGTTTTCTATGCTCTTTACATTTGGTTACACTTGACATTACAGCCGTCCACGTTCCATCCAAGGTGAAAACCCCAAATGTGAGTATGCCCATCGGTATGTGATATGAGATGATATACGTTTATTAACATGCAAGACAAAAAAAAAATGCAGGGATAATTCATTGTTGTTAAATTATAATTTTCATATGACTTGACAACATCCAAGCGAGTTGGGACAAGTCCAACAGAAATAAGGCCGACCCCCAAATAACATTTAAGAACGTCTCGGAGGGCCGAAATCTTGAAAACATGTTCAGCAAACATACCTAAACTTACAACATAATTTAACATATATTTACTGTATAAACGCTGTTCATATCATCCTGACATAAGTAAGGAATACATAACTAATCAATGTCTGGTCATAATTACTCATTTGTGTTCCCATTTGCCTCATGAGATGTATAATGCGCTATTTGCCTTCCTGCGTGACAAAACGAAAATATACCTTTTTATGCTGTCCCTTGGTGCAGAGTCACCATCATGCTACAATACTAGCAGTGAAAAAAAACAAACAATCCCTCTTCGAGAAATTACTGTTTGTGAGGTTTGTAAAAGGAATAGTGAAACCTTTTCTTGTGTGTCTGTCATACAGATATGAATTTAATTCAGACTTTGAGCAGAAAGTAAATCAAATGTCATCAAGTTTGATATACACCAGCCAGGTTTGAGCCCATGCGCATAAACGAACGAGCGAGACGCCATTTTTATCATTCTATGAACCACCATGTCTGTATCGTATATAGCATTTGTGTGCATGGCAAGACGATAATATTATGACCATCCCGTTCGCACTTTTTACCTTTGAAGGCAATTAGACAAAGTTTTCAATGCATAGTGCTGATATTTTTTCTCGAATTAACCATGTCACTATTGAATGCTATCTTCGGTAGATGTGGAAGGACAAAAATTAAGAAAAAAAAAAAAAAAGAATCACCCTAAGTTATCTACCTTTGCTGTGGACATAAAATGTCGGCGTAATGTAATATAGAGCTTTGGGTTTTCTGGAGGAGGACGTTCAGAGAGGAAAAAAAAATTTCTGCGCATGCGCAAATTTGCTTATAAAATGGACCTCGCGTTGTCTGAGTTTGCACGGTTGGTTCTGGGCTATTTTTACGTCCGCTCAAATTCGCATCGCGGCGAGCTACTTGATGCAGTGATTGGGGGGGGGGGGGGAAGGGGGCGCTCCATTTTACTTTGTATAGATTGCTTCCTCGTGTAATCTGAATCTACTTTGCAACGCGACGCAGGGAGAGAGGAGAACGTCCACGTCGTAAATCTAAAGCTACCTATTGAGTCAAGGTCACAACGCTTAACTTTCTTTTGTGGGGCGGGTATGATAATTCCATGATAATTTTCCCATTCCTATTTTTCATGACTATAGTAAATAATAGTAATCTTTTTTCTTGAAGATTGGAAATCCTTAAAGGAGATTTTGTAGTCGTTTTCCTTGAAATCAATGAGCAATTGAATTCTATTGCATGTCTATCAAAAATCAGCCAGATGAAAATATACATGTACATGTATTATAGCAGTGCAACAAAAAAGATTATTGCCTCCGCCAGAAGGTGAAACCTACGGCCGGCGGAAGTTATATTTTCGGTTCCGTATGTTTGTTTGTTTATCTGTCTGTCTGTCTGTCCGTCTGTTTGTGCAAGAGATAACTCGAGAACAGATGGACGAATTTTCACAAGATTTGCAGGGTGTGTTCATAATGACGTGAGAAAGAAACGATACAAGTTGAGGGTTGGTCGTGAGTTTAAAGGGGTCATAAAGGACATAAAAATAAGCTTAATCTCCCAATAACTTAACAACGGATGACCGAACTTTCAGACTTACAGGGTGTGTTCATAATGAAGTAAGAAAGAAGTAATCAAATTTGCGGTCATAAGATCAAGGGTCAAAGGTCATGGGGGTCATAATGGACGTAGAATAAGCTCGATCTTTCCCCAGTATCCCTCAGTTAACTCAACAATGGATGACTAAATGTTCACCATAATGTATTATGTAGATGTCCCTATACCTCTATGTTTGTGTTGGAGATACTGCCTAAAAATGGCAATACCTTATTCATAACTGCTTGGTGGAAGTCTGCTCTCTCGGAATGCTCCTCTGATTCTGTAATGAAAAGACTTTAAAACATGAACTTTGATATAAAAAACAACAAAAACAAAAAAGGCCAAATGTCTATGTATCACCCTCTGTTCTTTTATCTTCAGTAGATTTGCTAAGCTATCTGTTCCCTAATTCTATCAGTTACTTATATTTTTTCGTCATCACTTGACCGTCTCTTTCAGAAAACTGCAAGAAGGAAGCAAGCAAAAATAAAAATAACCACGTTATTTTTGCCAGCGGCAGAGCGCTATAGGCGTTCGACCATGCCTGATCGCCCGGCCTTGGCGGGTGATCGTGGGGATCGACCCCAGCCCACCCAGCCCCGTCCGATCTCCATACTCCGAGACGAGGAGTTCATCGAAAACGGAAATCGGTACACCCTCGACGGGCATCGCTTCTCGTTCGGCTCCCTCTCGCAGGTGTCCGACACCATTCGGGACCTGCTGCTTCACCCGAACGAGATCGCGAAGTGCCGAGAGAACCCGCTCACCCGTCGCGGAAAGCGGATCCAGCTGGCGAAGATGCTGATCCTCATATCGATACCGGTGTTCTCGCTCGCGATACTGGCCGTCATGGACTTACACAAGATAGCCAGTGATAACATCGTCAACGTGGAAGTCCGGAACGTCATTCGCTTCAGGTTTGTATAACTGCATAACTTTACATGTTACTCCCTAAGGTAAGATCGCATGTTTGAGCTGTATCATAATTATGAAATAATAGCAGCATATAAGGAATCAGCAAGGGATTTGAACCTGTCACCTACTGCTTATGGGGCAGCGGAACGACTACCGTGATGGAAGGTGGAACAGATACCACATGCCTCAATTGTCATCCTTGGTCTTTTTCATATATCAGGAGAATCAACGACGGCATATCATGATTATATACACAAATTATGATGCAGATCGAGTTTGATCTTAGTTATGGAGAGCAACAGCAAAAGAAATGATCTATCACTACACTCTCTTAGGGGAAAAATGAAATAGAAACAACGCGATCGTCATCCACGCAGAGCTAATATCTTTTGATGAATCACTGACATCGACTCCATGCGTCTCTAGTATAATATTCTGCCGTATCTTGAAATTTACATTTGCCATGAGGCCCCGCATGAGATTTTAGGATTTTACGCTCGTACAGGGCACGTTAACTACCCGGGAACTTAATGTGAAGATCGCAAGAAATAACCCCGATACGAGTGAAATGGCCAATGACCGGCAATGTCATACCAAAGGAACATCAGAGGGCTTCCTAGATTAACTCGGTGTAGGCGAAATGATTATTATGTTCATTAAGTATAAAGCACACATTATTATGTAAGTTATAAAATAACAAATGTTGGGGTTTTTTTTAATGAACAAAAAAATCTACATTTTGTATGTGCTGGCATCGTGGGGTAAGAAGAATTCAACGATTCGTGATGTCATAGTAGTGTTGTTACCGACTTGTTGCACACTGCATATTATAATGCACTTTTAACATTCTCCAAACTTCATTGATGCGTTCTACTAGCAATACTCCACTCATATTGATCTACATGACATGTATATTTGAGGTAAGTTGCCCCTATAAATTTCCGGCATTTCTGTTCTCTCCCTTGCTCCTCTGTCTCTCATCAATATTCTTCCCTTACTTTATCATACCGCAAACCCTATAAAAAACAACAACAAACACACACACACACACACACACATACATACACATACACATTCACACACCCACACCACAAACACACTCGTATACAACCCGTCGCAGTCGTGACATCGGCGTGCTGCTCAGTTGCCTCCAAAAAGAGCGGGACATGAGCACCCTCTACGTCAGTGTGATCGGTACCGAAGACAAGGAGTTCCTCTCCGAGACCTACGAGTTGACAGACATGGCGCTGTACGAGCTGCAGGACTGGCCCGTGGAGACCACCATCATAAACGAGCTGCCGTTCTTCCGCCAGAAGAGCGACTTCCAGGTGAGGTGTAGTCTTGGTCAAAGGTTCTCTTAGTTGTTGTTTGTAATTGCCAGCGAGGCGATTTTAAGGTCATCGCGCAAGACGATTGACGGCGCTAACAACAGAGTGGGGACCCTTGAACAAAGGCTAGCTTTGGTGGAGATATTGTTGCAGTTTTGGTACTTCTTTTAATATGTCACGTTTGTTTTCACTTATCTAGAATCTAAACGGTTTGTGCCATGTGAAAGCGCTGTAAAATCATATGTAAAGGAATGCGTGTTGATTTTCGATATAGTTATCTCTATGATTATTTTTCACTTCATTATCATTAGCATTATTTTTATCGTTATTTATCGTTGTTATAGATGGGTGTATTAATTTGAAAATTACAGTTTATTGTTTCAAGTCAGCTGTGACAAGCTGTCATTTCTGTGGGGATATTTTAATCGGATGCAAATAGTAATGTCAACTGAGAATTCTATTTTTTAAATTTTAGAGGGCGTGCGTTAAACTTATTGATGATGATGATGATGATCATCATCATGACATGAGATTTAATAGTGATATTTATAAAAGACAGATAATTATGGTTAATACGATGATGATATTGGGATAATATACATTGTAGTTGTCTTTAGTACCTCAGTATCTAGTTTTGTGAAGAGTAGATCGTTCATGAGAAGAATTTGATTTGATTTGAATTGATTCCGTTTGATTTGATTTCTACTTACACGTGGCCCTCGCTTTGCAATGCCTCCAAAAGGCTCACCTAGCCAATCACCGGCGTCATCTGCATCGCTTCAACACCACGGCCCATCTCGAGATCGACTTCTACACCGATCCGCTCCGCATCTTCATCGACTGGCTCTACGACAGCGTGGGCAATTCGGAAGGCAATGGCCTCTGGCGAACGTTGGTGGCGTACCAGCTGCTCATCGTCAGTATTGTGGACATAGGAATCGAACGAACACTAGGTAACCGCGACGACAAGATTATATATATATATATATATATATATATATATATATATATATATTCACTTGCTACCCATTTTTTATCTTTTCTACTTCAACTGGATGAAAATACACGTAATCGGAGTTGCTGTCAGGTCACTAGACTATCAGTTCCGATATTTTAGTCACTGTCAAGTTGTTACCAAAAAGATCATATATCGCCAATCTTACTTCTCTTTTTCTCCTGTTCAATCCCCCTCCCTCCCTCTTTTCTTTATCGTGTTCGTTAAAGAGCCAAGGGTCGGTTCCTTATACGCAAAATGAATAGTACTCGTTCTGAGCACTTTCATGACTTCAAATATAAAGATATATATCTCTATGTCACATTATTCTTCATTTGTATCACGTAAATAGAATATTAAAGTCATGTGGATGCCAGAAATACGCTGCTCGGGAAACGGTTACTATGACTATGACAACGAGTGTTCTCCCCATCTCCTCTTGTTTCTCAGGTTACCTCTTCCTGGCGCATGGGGGATTCCTCCGCCACGAGGATTACGTGTGGTACCTGGAGAAGTACACAGTTGGCACCTGGAATTTCGAGGCGTCGAAACGCTATGCACCGCTCATCAGCAGCCTCTACAACGAACTGGTGGGAAACCAGACCGATTTTACATCTGTCATTGAGGTAGGTTTGATCGCGAGTGCCTTTTGTTAATCTTAATGATTACAGTTCTTAAATTGCAAATTATCGTGTCGCTTAAAAAAAAAAAATGAACCAAACACCGTTAGCATAGATTCACTTAGGATGCAATTCATTTATACATTTCATAAAAATATCACAATTTTCGATATCTTATAATCACAAATAATCATCAAATGATTATGTTAACAAAGTGTTAATTATCTCTCTTAGCAATCTCGAAAAATAGTTTAGAAATGTGAGGAAAGTTGAAGAACGTTTTGTATTTTCTCAACCTTAAAAATAGTTGATTCAATTTATGGGTTTGTGTGCGAACTTTTCTCTGCAACTACTGTACAATGTAAAATCGTGAAGAAAAGTGTGAGAAACTGAAATTTGATAACGAGATAACGTCTACAACTTACACTAGATTGATAGAAAAAAAAACGTGGCGTTATTTCAAATCCACGAGGTCCCTATCGTCACAGTGTGACAATCCATATCCGTTTCATCACAGTGTGTGATCATCAAATGATGGCGAAATAGTACCTCTTATAATCTTTTATATCGTCAAATTTATCATGAAGTGTACCATCCCAAACCTTAAAGTGAAAACTAAGTTCTGGTAAGGGCCTGAGAACCCGTCTGACACCATTTCATATTTGCTTGCAATATATCGAAAGAGTCTACAAAGAAACTTACCTGGCTGACGCGGTTTGCCGGAATGATGAGTCGTTTTGGAGTATTTTGAGAAAAATAATAAAAGTCGGTAGACCGACTTTTATTCCAGAAGGCTCCAGACTAACTCGGTCTCAGGGAAAACTCGACCCTATTTCAGACAATTTACACACAGTTCGTGATCGCCATGTTCATCAGTACTCTGTAATACTACGGGTACCAAACGAGGCCTTACTGAGCAGACAGGAAAGTGCGTGCTACTGTACAAAACAAATGGACAGCGCGCGGTCCTCAAGCCTAAATACGCACATCACCTCAGTTGCTGAGACGCGCGGTCTTTGAAGTTTTTGTTGTTGTTTATCAAGCGTCTTTGATTGCTTTTGGAGGTGCTTGAGGCGCACACTAATTTTGCATGCGCGCCAAAGAGGTTTTTGATGCGCGCGTTGTAACAACTCGGACCATTACTGCGAGTAGCCAGAACGCTACAATGTAGTTTATACAGGCCGCTCCCATATGCATAGTACAACGCTGTACAATCCAGAGGGACAACCAATACAACTCATCCCGCCGCCAAGCACAGCGAGACCGAGTTATCCCCGAGTCCGAGTCTAGCCTGACCCCGTTCGGGTAAGTTCTGAGACTGAACGTTTTTGGTTAATATTTCCCATTTTCGTCGTTACCCATCGAATATCTTGTTATTACAGCGTTATTCCGCACATTTCCTAGGCACACGTTCACATTTTGGAGCAAAATCTGACAACTTTTGCAGGCGTACCGGAACTTTCTTTGGGCTTTAACTCTAATCCTAGCCCAAAACCCAATCCGAGACTTAACACTCACCCTATCCCTCGAGCCCTTATCCCAAACTTTAACCCTAATTTTACCTATATCATTAACCATCTAATTTTGATTGATCACGTTTGATCGCATTTGATCGCAGATGATGCGAGAGGAGATTCTCGAGAGCGAGAAGAACGACCGCCAGCCGAACTTTGCCGACGCCACGCTGTGGGTGGAGAAGATGACGGTCTACATCGACATCCTGGAGAACCTGCAGAAGATCATGGCCGAGACCATTTTGGAGCAGCTCAACTCCGACATGGAGAACGACACCAAGGCGATCGCCATCAGCATCTTTCTCGTCATCCTCGTCGTCATCATGTGCCCGCTCATCCTGCGCGCCTTCTGGACGCTCACTACCACTATCCAGGTAACGCGTCACATCCGTCTGTGCCATCAGGGAACACGACGACGAGAAAACCGATAGGACGCGCAAGCAATCAGCTGTGACGGTCCCCGCACTCGGACTCCCGTCCCCATTTTAAGCAGTAACTGTTTCGCTCTTCCGTGTGGACGGAGCCGTAGCGACATAGGCTAGCTACTGAATCGTACTCAACATCGGGACCGTACGCTATTTTGGCTGAGAACCGTTCTCGTTTTTCCCAGGACGAAAAGTTTTTTTTTTTTTTTTTCCTATTTGAGCATGCGCAGAAGATTTTGCGTGCGGCACGCTCAACTAGCGGCCGCGTCGTGCTTGCGAAAGTTCCCTACTGACTGGTCTCAACCAATTTGAAGCTTTCAAAGTGCAAATCCATTTATTTGTATAGTGATACATTTACATCAGTATTCAAGATTGCTGATGCCGCAATGCCACCTTTTACTGCTATATACCCGTAACCACTACAAATGCGACTATATTTTTTGGCATCAAGTCTGATTTCTGATTGGGTCTTGAGAAATGAATTGCCATTTTATGGTGACGAAGCAAAGTTAATTGCTAAATTGCTACGGGCAGAATCTAATCACTCTTGCCCAAGGAAAGCTGAGTGCGTAAGAAGAATTTGGAGATTTGGATTTTGCACATGCTCCGATAAAGGTCGCTGTGATCGAGTCCCAAACAAAAATAACTGATGAATGAATGGGCATCTCGCCCGAACTCAACAGCCCTGTGAATGGAGAACGAAGGCACAAATACCTATTGGTGTAGAACAAAGTTCTGGCAGAATAATTTCTTCAAAATACTGGCTCCAAACTCTGCGATGCATTACAAGGTACTACGAGGACACAAACATTCTTTCCATTATTCATGCGACTCCTTCAAAAGGGAGGCATCAAACGGCACAATTCCGCCTCCGCCAGACCGTAAAACAGACCTCCTTGTGTATTTATTTTATTTATTCATTTATTCACAACATCTTTTAACAGGGACATTCCGTCCAGTTCTGCTGACAGCCAGCAGACCTGCTTTTCAAGGAAGCCCTGTATACAATAATACAATGCATACATAAACTTTCAAGTAAAAACAAACAATAGGTGACCTACACAAAAACAAACAAACAAACAAACAAACGAATTATATACAGTATTTACAAGTACATTCACAAAGGGTACTAGAGGGGTACCAGTGTGTTACAATAACATGTGATACATATATCAACTCAACTCAATGTATAATCAAAAGAGCAAAAAACAAACAAACATTATTTTCTACAATGCTTCACAACCTAAGATCATATAGTATGTAGCAATGGTCGGCAGTGTTTCTTGAAAAGAGGCAATGAACTCTGGACGGGAAGGGGTGACTTATCAAAGAGCATTGGACCATAATAAGAAAAGCTACGTTTTTTGTACTCAGTGTTAACCTGAGGAGCAAAACAGTGGACGTGATAGAAAACATTTCACTCTTCGTACACTTCCAACTGCACGAGCAATTTTAATGCAAATATTATCAACATGTATCGACCAGTTTAAAGTAGGTTCCAAAATAACTCCTAAATACTTAAATTCATTTACCTGTTCAATGTACTGACCATTGTACATTACAGAAATTTTACAATTTTGCAATTTCTTTCTTGAACCAAACACCATTACTTTGGTCTTCTTTACATTTAACATCATCTTGTTTATTTTCATCCACTGAGAAATTTTATCGAGCTGTAGTTGCATTTCCTCTTGTAATAACTGGATATTCTTATTTCTACAAAATATCACTGTATCATCCGCATAAAGAGACAATGTAACATTCGATGATATATCTATATTACATAGGTCATTTATATAAATACAAAACAACAATGGACCCAGTGTTGAACCCTGGGGTACTCCAGATTTGACCATTAGGCATTCACTGAGAACACCATTTATAGAAACACACTGTTGCTTATTGTTTAGATAATTTGTGAACCACTGTAGTTCTTTGGAAAATACGCCATATTTTTCAAGTTTATGAATAAAAAAATCATGTGGGACCAGGTCAAAGGCTTTTCGTAAATCCAAAAATAAACTTCCAGTGCAGTAACCAGTACATCGATTTTCTAATAGGTTTTCGTTGATGTCACATAATGTTGTTGAAGTTGAATGGAATTTTCTGAAACCAGATTGGAATTGATCTAACAATGAGTGATCTATGAAATATGTATATAATTGTTTATGGATAGCTTTTTCGAATATCTTGGCTACAAAATCGGGTTTTCACCTGATTGTGTAAAACACGAATGTAAGCTGGATTAGACCCAGGATTCGACAAATTGCATAAACTACGCATTGCTCGCGCGTAGTACTGAAATATCAGGCTGAGTACAATCTCGAGAAGATATGTTGTCCATTGAAAGCGTACAATCGTACATCAAACGATATTGAGGTACATGTATGTAGATGAGGAAGATACAGGCATACATTTTCAGAATTTTAATGATATGAAATATATGAGTCTATATGCATTCTACAAGAGTGGACGTGATCGAGAAAAATGTATCATTTATTTTGATCGCTTGGTGTTATAGTGGGGAACACTAGTCTTTTAGACAGAAGTTGTTGTTGTTGTTTTTGTATTTTTGTCATTCCCGCCAATTGTATTGTATCTATGGACAATGTGTTTAACTACTGACCTCGGTGTAACAAACCACTGTTATAATCGATTATTAATGATTGAATCGATATGAATTTCACTCATAATATACAATTTCAGAATTTTATCGTAGGATACTTATATTCATGATAATAATAATAATAATAATAATAATAAAAAAACCTCCTGTTCTTTTGATATTACAGGAAAAGAATTAAATAATGAGCAAAACAGTGTAAACTAAATTTAATACAATTGTGAAAGATACAATTGAAAACAGGTAAATGAAATAAATGTAAATAAACTGTCTACTCATCATAGGCACTGGTTGCCTTTATCAACATTGTTATCATTTTATACACACCTACTATCAACATTGATAATGATGATAATAATAATAATAATAACAATAATAACAATAATAATAATAATAGTAGTAGTAGTCGTAGCAGTAGTGGTGGTGGTGGTGGTGGTGGTAGTAGTAGTAGTAGTGTAGTAGTAGTAGTAGTAGTAGTAGTAGTAGTAGTAGTAGTAGAAATCATCATGATAATAATTTATATTGTTATGTATCTTCATTGTCATCATCATTATCATTGTCAACATCAACATGCTACTTGCACTTCCATACTTATTTCGACTTCTTGTGATAGAATTGCGCCCTCTCGCTGGCCACGCAAATGAAGGCCCTGAACACAGAGAAAAAGCGCGCCAACTGGCTGCTGTACTCCATGTTGCCCGAGACGGTCGCCAACCAGCTCATGCACGGGCACATCGTCCAGGCCGAGTGGTACGACAGCGCCACCGTCTTCTTTGCCGACATCACCGGCTTCAGTCAGCTCTGCGCCGAGAGCACGCCGATGCAGGTCCGTCCCGTGAGGACTGTTTTCTTTTTTATCATTCTTTGCTGATATTGTCCTTAGGTTCATTATATTATGTCTGTTTGTGTGTTTGTTTGTTTGTTTGTAAGTTTGTCTTTCGGCCGTGAATATTGCCCTTTTCAAGTACGTTGTTTTCTGAAATATAGTAGAATTTTCCACGTGTTGGAATATCATTATAAGCAGAAGAAGGAGTCTCGAATACGCCATAAATTTTCGGCCCGTCTCGGGCCTTCGTCAGTGTATATAAATGATAAGTCTTTGCAAACAAAATCTACATGAATCATAACAACAAAACAACGCCCTCGTTAGTAATAATAATAGTAATGATAATAATAACAATAATAATAATAAACCTTTTTGGAACTTCAAATGGCTTACTGGAGATTCCTTTTTCTACTTATAACATTATTTCTTGAAGATATATTCTGTGTTTACTCACCTTATTCATATAAAAGCAGGAGAGAGAAAGTGTTGCTTCTTAGGGCAAATCTATAGGAATTTGCCTAGTTTGGTCTTTTTCATTCGTACAATAAAGGTAAAAACTGTAATCAGCCGAGGCGAGTGTCATCTGACAGGAAAAAAAACCCCGCAATGTTAAGATACTCGTTATACGATGCTATATCTATTTAGGCGTACTCATAATACCACAGACTGCCCTATAACATGCATTTCAAGCATGTCTGTGTCTGTCCATTCGAATCATTTATCACCATCAGGTGGTCGAAATGCTGAACGGATTGTATCTGGTGTTCGACTCCCGCATCGAGCACTACGACGTCTACAAGGTCGAAACCATCAACGAAACCTACATGCTTGCCTCGGGTAAGCTGAGCATCTGTTGTAATATGGGACGATGTCGATAGTTTATTCACCCGTGTTAACGTCAATTCAAAGCGATACGAGTTTAAAATTGCTTGCGCTTCATTACACACAGCTCCAATCATAGCTACTCTGCAATCAAAAACCTGCCATCAACTATGTTCTGAAATTGATGTTAAGCTTTTCATGTCAATACAAAATATTCATTTCTGAAGTATTCAGCTTTCAATGCTACAGTCTTCATCGGCGGAATTTCACTGATTTAAGATGAATTTCATATACAGATGAGCATCTGTTCTAACCCCCATGTTTTGTTTGTTTCGTCATTCGTTGTTTGTGGCCATTTTGATTGATTTTCAGTTGATTCGTATCAGTATCGCAAAATGTCTACGCTGTGTCAGTATTCCTTCCTTAGTCCCTGTTATATGGAATGTGAAATGGAAAAGAAAAGGAAAGATGTGCTAACATTAATCTATAGAATTTCGGGACCAGAAAAGTGGCTTACGCTGCAGCTGTGCAAGATAATGCAGTGTCTGCTCCACTTTACGTAATGTTATTTGAGTTAAAGAGCTTTCAGTAGGATGATATTTATTTCCTTTATCAATCAAATACCTATCGCATTGATAAAGGATGACTTATTCATGATTTCGTTGATGACAAATGGTAACAGTAATGTTAGCATTTATATAATTCATATCCAATATATTAACATATATTCACGGTTTTCTGCATTGAACATATCATAAATGAAATCTAATCAATTTGTTAAAACAAAAGGCGTACTATCGGTACGTTCGAACATGATGCAAATCACGTGTACAACACACTAATGATAAAAGAACAGATATGTTCATTTAGAGCTTAAAGGAATAAATTGTGATCTGACTGAATCGTGGTATAATGTATTGATGGGATTGCAATAAAAATAGATTGAAGAGACCACAGCAATAATGGTGACATTAACTATAGTGCAACATAGTGATAGTTGTGATGATGAGCGTAATCATTATCAAAATGATGATTATGATTTACATCATGATTATCATTATCACGATTCTCATGATAATCATTGTTATCACCACCATTATCACCGTCATCAATGCAAAGGATGTATAAGCAGGTTGACGCTCCGTGATTTCCTTTTTTTTTTTGTCCCACAGGCCTCCCCGAGCGAAACGGTAACGAGCACGCTGGCGAGGTCGCGACGGTCGCACTCGATCTCCAGTACCACATCAGTTTCCTTGAGGTACCGCACAAGAGAAACAAGAAGCTGAAAATCCGCGTAGGAATCCATACAGGTGAGTAATCAAATTCATATGTTCATGTTGTTCCAAACACGAGAAGACAACAACAACAACAACAACGACAACAACAACAACAACAACGACAACAACAACAACAACAACAACAACAACAACAACAACAACAACAACAAACAACAAACCTTCGGTGATGATGTCGATTGAAATCCAAGGCAAAATTCTCTTGGCCAAAAGAGAATAAACACAATACATGAAGACTGCAAACGAAAACCCAAATATAGTGTCTATGCCTGATGAGTCAGATATTTAGACGAGATATCTTAAGGATAACCTATAACGCATGTAAAAACCATAATTTTATCTAAAAGATGCCATATCGAATTCAGAAAATTGTAAAGAATATTAATGGAAATAATTTATTCCTAGACGTATCTTGATATAAACGGGATGAATATCACACTTCCGCTCATACCTTGTTAGTTTTGACCCACTCTTCTCCAGGCCCAGTCGTAGCTGCCGTGGTTGGTCTGAAGATGCCGCGTTACTGTCTTTTCGGCGATACTGTCAACACTGCGTCTCGAATGCAGACTACTGGTGCTCGTAAGAATTAACGAAATGTTTTGTTATCACTGTCTTTTTATTACTATTGATATAATTATCAATGTTTTTGTCATTCGGAACAACAACAATAATGATGATACCATTGACATCATGACGTTTATTATCAGTTTCATCATAATGTTAGTGCTGCAATTTGTATTCCCCTTTTCTCCGTGCTATGTACGCGCAGGCAAAAAAAAAATGTGGAACTACCAACTCTGTTTTAGGTCACTCCGAAAGACAAATGAGGTTGAGAGGATAAGAAGTCTTATCCATAGGACAAACCACTGCTGCTGCCGTGAAACTTGAACAGAGGAGCTCGAGATTTGGCATGCTTGATCATGTCCATAAGATCCTGGGATTACCATCTAACAATGCTGTGTATAGTGTGAAGGGCTACAGCTTCATGTGTATCATTATCAGACCCCTTCACACACACCATTCAACGGTCATTCAACGCAAGAATTCGAGTAAAAGCAAAGGCAAAGCAGAAACAAAAGCAAAGCTGTACAAAGTTCCCCCCCCCCAAAAAAAAGTCAGCAATTTAGACGAACAAGCAACAGACCTACAATCAAAGAATAAAAAAAGCACGAACATTAGGCAAAAGTAGGAGTGGGTTAAGATGAAATGACGTCACATTCCCAAAGAAGGGCCATGTATGGCGCATATAGTGATTGTGTGAGAAGCGGAAGTATCCCACTCGATTTCGCGGCTGCCGACTTGTTTTTGATTTTCCTACAACTGGCCTGAATTTGGCTGTTACGACTTAGTGTTGAGCACCACAAGACACTCTTGTAGACTTGATGGGACATGATGATAAGATGATAATGTGGTCTTCTTCATCCAGGGTTTCTCTTCAGTGTTGTCACTGCTCTACCAAAACTTATTACCACCCTATATAGTGTTGCCAGGTAATCGGCCTACCTATTGATACACCTGTATGGGTTGAGAGGAACACGTCGGGTAAAGACATCTTGCCCGCTGACAAAGTGCCTACGATAGGCTGTTGATGGGATCCGAACTCAGGACCTGCGATTGCAAGTTGTTTGTTTGTTTGTTTTATTTATTTCAATACGGTTTAAAAAAACCCACTATCAGCCTCAGGGCTGTTTTTCAGTGAGTCCGTATATATCAACATACATGGTATAAAACGACAAAAATAAAATACAAAACAAAAATTGCATTCACAAACACGACAAGAAACATATTGACAAAACAAAAGTACAGTAACAGACTTTGATAAGGGTAAAACAATGTAGATATATATAAAACAAAGGGAAAAAGTAGCCTAGACAAAAAAAAAAAATCATACAAATCTGAAAATTACCATATTAAAACGGAGTTTGGAAAATGGTACAATTAATGTTTGACACAAATTTGTTCAACTGGGTTTCACATCTGAGATTAATCGGGAGGCTGTTATAAACTTTTGACGCTACATACAATGCGCTGTTTCTCTTGAAATTTGTGTTTGGCTTTGGGAGGGAAACTTTGGATACGTTATTTCGCAATTGGTAATGTGACAATTTTGTTGTTAATTTAGCAGAAATCTCCGTAGGAACAAGTTTGCGTAGTAGTTTGAAAATCAATATAGCCAGATCTTTTTCTAACTTCACATTCAGACAGTCTATATGTAAGGTTTCATACAGTAGCTTTCGACTATACCATTTACTTAATTGTAGGATTATTCTCAGTGCCCTATTCTGAACGACCTGGAGTTTCCGTATGGCGGTAGAATTTGAATGCATCCAAATTGTATTACAGTAGTCAGAATGGGGTTGTATCATGCTTTTGTACAAGTCATGGGACTTTTCCACTGTGCCATATAATGACCCCACATAATGACGTTGTATTACGTAACAGTGTGTCTCATCTGATTTGTAGCACGAGAAAATGTGGGATAAGTTTCCTTTCGACCACATAGGCCCTATCAGGTCCATCATGCCATTTGGTTCAGTAGGTTTGAGAGAAGGTGAAAAAAAAACCCCAAGGACATAAAACGCTTTAATAGGCATAGAACAGCGACCTATTGCAGTTAAGACGTTCTTTAGAGCTGAGACATGAATAGCTTTAGTTTTTCTGTTTGTTTTTTTTTAAGCAAAACAACCTAGGTAAGACTGATGTCAAAGGATTTTCGAAAGTAGATCATCATGATCACCATGCACTAACAATTTCATTCTTCTAAGTACCGTCACATGCCATGCGATGCTTTTTATCAGCTGACATAAAAGACAAAAATGACGAATTTTCAGTTTCAATTTCCCATTTATTTTCATATTTTTCACAAATAGCACAAAAAGTATAATTACACAATACCAAAATTAAACAAAACATAAATTAGATGAAACTTCATCCAAATGTACAAAAGTTTGTCTTAACACAAGGTTTGTATACATGAGAGTAGACTATATGGTCATAATGCAAGAAATATGATGGGGCCCGCGTAAAAGCATGGAGCTATTGTAGCTCCATGGTAAAAGCAAGCTTGAACAGCCGCAGGTCCCGTGATAAATCAAATTAGGGGAACTATGAAATACAGATATTTTTAGACCATACTATAACTGTGGAACCGATTAAAAAACCAATCAAATATAGGTTGCTAAATAAAATACAGAAAGGCCACAAGTTGCGACAATATCATTACCTACTGCAAGTAAGGACATTGGTAGAACAACGACTGAGACTGTAAAGATTCAAATGGGTGTGAAGGTATAGATGATGACGTAACAGTATGGCATAAATACATAATTTAAAGGGGATAATAAGAAATGTAGAGTGAATGAAATAATACACAGAAGAATAGTTCATGAAAATACATGCTGGTCTTCACTAACATAATTTGTGACCGTGCATCACAAAACGAACAAAAAGTCGCACTCTTCGATTTCACGTGAGGACTCAAAAAAGGTTAAACGGGTCAACCAAGTCAATACTTAGTTTTTCATATTTTTTTTTAAAGAAAGCTACACTTCCTCTACATTATTCTCAAGTTTGAGATCATAAAATCAATGAGAATGTCCATTTCCAGTAGTTTTTCTACAACCCTTTTTTGTCCCATTCATCGCACAGCTAGCACGGTTTGGTAAACAGGTAAAGATTAAGCGCTTGAATAGACAGATAGACCCTGTACACTTCAGAGCTTCTTTTCTCGGTTCACACTTTTCCAGAGTGTGCGCTTTCTTTTCCAATATTTAGATAGGTTAGGAGAGTCCATTTGAATTGAGTTATACATTATTTTAAAGCTTACAGTCTGCTCGTTCAGAATCTGTCCTTAACTAAAAATCCATGTCTGGCGACTTTTTGTTTGTTTGTTGGTGCAGGCTCACATTTAGTGTGTAGTTTTTCCTTCTGCTTACGTTGGTTGGTTTGTCACATTACACTAGTAAGACTTCAACCAAAGGGCTGCTGTGTTTGGTGTGTAAAACCTCGAATGTTCAAACTAATACGAATTGGCTAGGTTTACTCTGTCGGCAGTGGCGGTAGTGTCCTCAGACAAGACGCCTTTATTTCCTTTGCTCAGTTAATAAATACAGAAATTAGACAGTCAGTCAGGCACAGATGTTCTAACATTTTTACATCTTCTCCACTGCACAACTAGCGCCAACTTACATGCTATGCCTATCATATCGACTGTCTTCTTCGCCGTATTGATCAATTATTTATTTTTATCATATTATTATTCCTTGCCTAATAATAAGCCAGTAGGTGTTCATTAATTTTCTTAACCTGTGAATTACTGTAATGTGATGAACTGGAGCTTCATTCAGTAATATATTGTCATTGGCATCACTGATTTCATAACTAAACGATTCACCTGCTGATAATGTTGTTATTTTGTTTGTTTTCCCCGCCATGTACAAATAGCGGGCCGTGTGCAAATCAGCAGCGAGACGTGCGAAGCCCTGAACACGCTCGGAGGATATAAGGTTATTCGGAGAGGCGAAATTGAGATAAAGGTGCAGTGTTATTGTTGTTTTCTTCACTTTCTCCCCTAAGGATATCTTTTGTTGTTTACGTCAATACTGTTATTGCTCTTTTTGTTCTTGCTGTTGTTGTCATGTAGTTGTTGTTGTTGCTGTTGTTGTTGTTTTTGTTGTAATTGTTGTTGTTATTGAAATTAACCTTATAATCCTTAGTTAAGAAAGTACACCAAGACGATGGACGTAGAAGTTACGCAGAATCAAACAGATGTCAGAATTTTCCTCAACGCGTTCCACTTCCCTTAGAAACTTTGCAAAACGAAACGAAACGAAACAGGAACTTTGCAAAACGAAACGAAACGAAACGAAACGAAACAACACAACACAAAACAAGGAAGACATGATCAAAATAACAAAAACACAACTATGCATAGTTTAGTCGCTAATTATTTACAGTTAACAACGAACAGACACGCGTTTCATGTTCATATAGAATGTAGATTCGACATCTCGAGCATGGAAATTCTGATTTAAGGTTGAGGACTGGGTAAGTGTCACTGGGTTTGATATGCGACTATTTCTTTTAGACAGCAGATTGTTACATTGAGCAAATTATGTTGAGATTCCCTTCAGATACAGACTGGAAACGTTGCCATGGTGATCGACAAGAGGTGAAACCTCGTATCAAAATCTCATGAGTCTTTTATGATTTGCCTTATTGTTTGTTTGTTTCAATCCAAATCCCCGGTGACGATGGTGGCCGCAACGATCACGACATGGTCGGCATCGTATCGTCATCAACGACATTGTGTCCACAACGACGACTTCGCATCGCTATCGACGACCTTGTATCTTTCATCATCGACGACATCGCATCGTTATGGACGACAACAGGGCAAGGGGATGTTGATCACGTACTGGCTGAACGGCAAGGACAACTTCGAACACTCCATCGTCCCGCTGATCGACCCGTCCAGCCGATTGGGCGAGCCGTCGCTGCACGAGCACAAGTACGAGCACATGTACCAGCACATGTATCAGCAGAAGTACACGGGCCGCATCCAGATCCGCCGATTCCAATCCTCGTCGTCGAGCGGCGGGGGTTCATTTTGAGGAAATTGTCGGCTTTTGTCTGCGTGTTTGTTTGTTTGCTACTTTGCTTGTTTATTTTCGTGTTTTAGTTGGTAGTTTTCGTTTTCTTTTCAATTATTTGGGATGAAATCCTTAAAGAGGAGAAAACTCAAAGTTCTCCTTTTTTTTTTCTCGCCAGAAGAAACAATTTTATTTTTCACGTTGTTTAACTGTTAAATTTATTTGTGAAGTGCACAGTCCAAAAAGAGAACAGTGGACGGGTTCATTAAAATCTTACAATAACAAAAGAGTATATAGGAACGTAATGCTAGTAATGAAATCCAATATGTTTTGTCTCGAACCGGCATTGTCACATAAAGATATGCAAATCAGATAAAGGAGTAACGTCATCATTTCACCATCACAATTTCCTATTGGTTTATGCAACAACAAACATTTTTTTTTTTATAGTATCGCCTCTTTTTGTCAGCAAGTCGTGTCGCATCTAAGCCTCCTCGAGTACATAACGAATATTAGAAAATCTTCAGTACTTAATAGGGTACATCATAATTACAGACACAATTCCATTTGAGGGATTCACAATTTACAAGCGCTGCGTTTAGCTGGAAGACTTGAAAAGTTGGATGAAAATTCTTAATCGGCAGTCCTTGCATTTCGCTGCTCATGTTATTGTGTTTGTTTCAGTTTTGTATTCTCTTTAATTCTCCTGGGAAATGAAATACAGATTGAATTACATTGAACTACAGATCAAAATAATGCAAAGGATACAATTTCACCCTAAATTATGGTTAGAGGGCAAATTTCATTATCTATTGTGACCGGTTAAAAGGGACATCCGTTAACAGTTATGACTACATTTGACGATTTAGTGTTAGCTCTTCCTCATACACAAGTGTAATTTTGCTCTGTGGATGTCAGTAATTAAACATCTTCTTTTTGTTCTCTGACTAGTGACTATTTGCATGACTTGTATCTCGACTTCGTTCACTTTTGTAGTTGTATATATTTATGTTCTTTCAATATCTTACGTACTATGTCTACTAACATCATTGACCACTGACAAAGGGAATTGATGTTAATAAAAGTTCTTCTCGTTGTTTGATCCATATACAACATTATATCCAGAACGTGGACATGAATGTATAAAATTAAACAAAACATTAAAACCTGCTTCCTGAGTAGATTCCAAATAACAGTATAAATGGAGCATTCAAATAATTTACAACGACCTTTTTCGAATCCGTGGTGCTCGAGTTGTGAAAGTTGCATAATTATCATAAATCTTATCAGCGTAATAAAAAAAAAAGTGTATGCAATGTAGGTTTTGAAAAACTGTGTGTCGTTATAATTGGTTTCATATTACATTGGTGCAGTTGTGGATGTGTAACAATGTGTCTTGCCATGTGTTTAGATTGTCTTCATACTGCCAATGTTATCGAAGTTTCCGTGTCATAGTTACCCTCCTTTGTAATTTGCGTCATAAACTGTCTTCATAACTTATCGATTTCTTCGATTCTGCATATACCTGTTTGTAGTTCATAGCTTGTGAGAATGAGGTATATATTTATACCAAATGTATTACAATTGTAAACATATAGTCGCTTCGTAGTTATGAATGTAGATATAACATAATATAGTCCTATTTTGATATTGACGTCGACGATAATCATGTTTGGCTACTGAGTGAGTCTGTACGATATGCAAAATAATGTCATGTACATAATTATTTGGATGCATTGAACCACTGGTATTGTCAGCCGCTGGGATACTGCAATCTTTTCTAGGAAACGAAATAAACGAACGATGTAACTGTGTAAATTTTCTTGCATTAAAGTTATGATGTCCTGTTAGTCAGCTAGCCGACCCCACTCTTATCTTCCTTCGACGGGTGATACTTGACTGTGTATGTTGGTGCTTCTTGTAATAGTTTGATATCATGTTCAAAGCAAAATAATGAACAGGATGCTTTTCCAAGAGTTCATTGACGGACCCTTGGGGACACCTGGTCTACGCAAGTTCATCCTTTGTATGAACATGACTGATAAATTTAATAAATTGTTATCGGCAAGCTCATGCATTATGTCGCTTTGAAAAAGAGTAAAGTGCCTAACCAGCTAAGACAAAAAGAAAGGTCATTTGTTCCAAGTACACATGAGCCAACTCCGAACTGGCTTGCTGCACTTTAACCCATTTAGGACAAACTGATTTTACTGGACACATATTTCCCATTGACATCTGCCTGAGTATACTTGGGACTAGTCTTCAGCGGGTTAAAGATATAAGCTTTCGTCGTGAAATTTTCACATTCTCGTAGTTAAGTAATCATGCATAGTATAGGTATGTACTGGTCCGCTTCGTCTGCGAGTATGATGATCAAGAAAATGATATCGAATAGCGCCATCTACAGACCAAGCGCGTTCAGCCACCCGCTATCATTGAAAGTTCCTCCTCCTAGCTACAGGTTCCTTCTCACTCACTCATCAAGTAGACTTACGTAAAAGAATAGAAGGGAAAATCAAGGAGGTACTAGGCTCGTCAAGTGCCTCCTTGGGAAAATTATACCCTAGTGTGTCAATCAATGGGGGGGGGGGGGTAATAATACTAAGAGACTAGTCTGAACCGTCTCTGTAATGCTAATGGACATCATGTTGGACAAATGAAGAGAAACAAACAGCCCAGTAACAGCATCATTAATGTTTGTTTGTTTGTTGTTGTTGTTTTTTTTTTTCATTATTAAGCCAATGTTCTTGTGGTGATAATCAAAATGTGGGAATTTTATGAGGCTGGATGTCATCTCATCACACTTCTTGCTTGACGCAAGTTTTATTAATCGTCTTTTGTTCCTAATTTTGCAATCGTTAGCGTCTTCATTTTACTAAACGTGCCATCGTTGTGTTGCTGAGGTAATTTTAGCACTCTAAAACAATGTTGATGAGACGGCGATAGTATAATTTCTTCTTCTGCAGTTTATGATAATTGCTTTGCAATCAAACATAGCGATAGTTTGCAAGCAATAGTGAGACTTTTTGCTCGCCATGAAATCATCGTGGCACCAAATCTCAAGTACTAACAGTAGTTTGCCCTCGAACATTTTCCTCACGTCTCACTAGGAGGGCACGACCATGAACAGGAAGAAGTGTCAATTTGTGTGTCCGTCGTGCTCCCCATTGTTCAGCTCATATCTTCAACTATTTTGAAACGGTTTGGATGATATTTGAGTGAGATCTATCAGTATCAACATGGAGGTAGTACCTCCATGGTATCAAGGAGGTCGATACCTCCTCGGGTCTATTCCATCTTGAACGAGGAGGGACGACGCTCACCTCCCTGCTTCAACCACAGGTCACGTCTCCCTGCTTCATCTCCCCTGTATTACGTAATACAGTTCCCTTTCAAGAGTTGCTTTACACTTGGAACAGGGAGGTGCTCTTATAGCACCTCCCTGCTTGGAAATTGAATACAGCGCAGTCAGCAAGCCACCAGCCTTTCACTGTTCTTTGTTTTTATTGTCTGGCCCCACGGCGCGGCTCGCAACGCAGTAGCGGGCCAGCGGATTACATCACCTTCTGTTTGTCATCGCGCGTAGGGAAACCGGGAAATCCTCCAAACGATACACACGTTATCAACAGGGTGTTGATAGTGTGTGCTCACATCGAACACAGAGACACGTACACGGTGAGTGCTCACGCGGGATGGGGGAAGGATAGTGTTATTCGTGAACCTGTGTATACTGTGCAGTATTATGTTCCAGGAACTAGTGAAAGTGCCACGTTCGATCGGCAAAGTGAAGCAGATGATATAATGCAAGGATATTATCGTTTTTGTCAATGTTTGACAGAAATTGCGTCGACTCTGTGCAGTATCCATATCATTATTTCTTCTATCAAGGTCGTATCGGAGTAAAGACCAGCCGACCGAGTTTCTAACGCCAGGTGGAAGTTAACTCTTCTGGAGCTTGTAGTGTTGTTGTATACCGGGATTACCAAGGATTTTGCTTTTTCAGTGAAACAGTAAAGTTTCAAAGGATGATCGAAGTTTATTGAACCGTTCACCTATGGTACATGAGTACGAGTGTGTGATTTTATCTTCCGTGTTGATAATGCAGGGCCCGAAGTTCTACGTGTAAAGTCAATTGATAAGCGGCGCAGTGAAAGCTAAGCTCGAGGATAAATCGCCGTCCGGGTTCACGGAGAACTCGCGCCTCGCGCGGCACGGGTCAGCGGCGGCGTGGCCGCCCGAGCTCTTCAGGGCTGTAAAGGGCTGTAAAGTTCTTAAAATTCGTTTTGAGTTTGTGCTTTCATCGGCGTTCCTCTCGTCTTCTCTCTCAAGCTTTCTTTGTCGGTCGAATTTGTGAAGGACGACATCTTGACGACACACTAAGTCGTGTCGGAAACAGGTCGGAAAAAGAAACAAAGAGAACCCCACAATCGGAATGATAAATTTGAGCTTTGTCAAGAGCGTGCCATTCCATTAGGAGACATTTTCGATGCGCTGCAGCCTCTGGAAAGTTGCTTGAGAAATTACTGTGGAAATAACAGATCAGAAATGGCGCGGGTAAGTGTTAAAGTTTCATATCTCATTTTTTTTTTGGTTTTTTTTTTAAAGTATATTATGCTATTGCTGTACAATAAATGAAAAAACATCAACAAATGACGTACAATGTAGGTAGGCCTATGAATGATAAATAAAACATGATTTACGGACAACAGAGAGGTACATGTATCATGATCGTATCTGCTTGAATCAATTGCACTTGCAGTAATGGAGGGTGATTTATCTACACTTATACAAGGAAATCATACACGCCATTGTACTTTGATTTTATTGTTCATGGGTTCTGTAACCACTCGTTCCATTTCGATAATGTTGATCCCCCCGTACATGTACAATGATGGTAGTGAACCTCTTACAACCCCGTTTTCCCTCCTTTAATTCTCATCACTACCCTCCCATTGCATGCCAGTGTTTAAAACCAACACATCAAGATCAAGTAGTGGTATAGTCAACTCCAGTGATATATGTGAGTTGATCAAATAAAATGTAGAGGTCTTTTATTTATTATGATCGGTTTTCGTCTCGTCCGCACATGCCTCACATGAGCACATGAGGGAAAGAGCAACATAGGCACGCAGTGTCATGGATTTTTTTTTTAGGTGTAGTGAAGACAGAATTTCACTAAACTGTAGTTAGGAATCCTAATACCAACAACAGTAATATTAGAGGGAAAGTAAACCCAAAGAGCAATGTGGATTGAGTGAAAGCAGTAATATTAGTAGAACACATCAGTGAAAGTTTGAGGAAAATCGGGCAATCGATGCAAAAGTTATGAATTTTTAAAGTTTTGGTGTTGCAACTGCTGGGTAAGGAGACTACTAGAGGTTATGACGTATCAGTGGACTACAATATAAAGAAAATAAAAAGGGAATTCAATAAAAATTCATTTTTCATGAAAATTACACATTCCGTCAGCTTGATACTGACATATGTTAGGGGTAGCACTTATTCCCCCTGCTTTCTGAAAGCGGTTAGTCAAGAACTCTTTCATTTTGCTAGAAAAGTGAATTTTTGTGGAATTCCTTTTATATTTTCTTTATATTGTGGTCCTCTCATACGTCATAACCTCTAGTAGTCTCCTCATCCAGCGGTTCCAACACCAAAACTTTAAAAATTCATAACTTTTGCATCGATTGTCCGATTTTCCTCAAACTTTCACTGATGTGTTCTACTAATGTTACTGCTTTTACACAATCCACATTGCTCTTTGGGTTTGTGTTCCCTTTAAGATGCAATCACCAGATCGTCCTATCAAATTGTAAATAGTCACCCCTGCAGCATGCAGCGAAGTTTCCTGCGAGTTTCTCTCCGCGAGACTTCCGTGCACTCCTGTACCCTGTCCACCATTAAAAATTAGAATCTAATGAAAGGGTGATGATTCATAATAGCTGCGTTAATTTCCTGTTGCTCGGGAATAAAAATAGGATTTTTTTTTTAAACCCTTCGAGCACAGTCGAATTTCCTGTAGAAACTTGAAAATTTTGATGCATGAAACGAACATAATTATGTACCTCTTTGCATGAGATTCGCATTACTTCGTGAATTTTGTGTTTTACTTCGTGTCTGAGATAATTGTATACGATACGATGTAGAGTGAAAATGAATCAACTGATCCAGATACGAAAGCTCGTGTAAACCCCAATAAGCAAGCTCTTTCTGCCCTTACCCCCAGTCAGTAATTGCCCCTTCATATAAGACTGCCAGGAATGTGTACCGGTACAAAGCCGGATGTCTAATCTTCATCAACTGATGAAGAAGATTAATACCATTGTCTGAAGTTCTTCTATTGCTCGACGTACGAAATAAGGGTACATTAGTGTAAAGGTATGAATCTTGGAGTAGATACAGAGTTTTATTTCATTGCCAATACGTTTGTACATAAATTAATTACAATGTAGCTTGATGAACATGCGTTTAAATAGATAGTGTGTAATCGGAAGGATAAGGTACACACCTGCCTGTATGTACACCACGTGACGTCACACAGATGAACAAAAAGAAACGATAAACACTGTACACACTTTCAATGTGACGTCATGCCAGGGATGGCTCCTCTTCGTCAATGCAAGAGATTGTCCCCTCTCCCACTTCCCTGGCATATAAAATTAAACTTGACAGAAGTCACACCATATGAGATGACGTGAGATACTATGTGAGATATACAGTATGAGAGATACATTGTAATAATTACGATGTACTAAGTATCTCTCATTGTATCATGTGAGATATGTGTGACAACGTGAGATACTATGTGAGATATATCAGAGATATCATATGAGATATGTGAGATATTATATGTGAGATATGAGAGATATCATGTGAGATGTGAGATAACGTGAGATATTATGTGAGATATGTGAGATGCATAGCATAGGAGAATGTGAGAGATATCACGTGAGTTACTGTATGTGAGATATACAAACTGTATGAGATATAATGTGAGATACGTACATGTACATTTGTATGTGAGATAACGTGAGATATATGAGATATCAGAGATACACAGTATATACAAATTATGAGATACAGTGTAGGTGAGATATTATGCAAGATATATTTACTTCATTTCATTTCATTTGCAGATGATACCAATTAATGTATTTCTATCTGATCATAATCTTGAGCGTCTCGTTGATACTATGAATACAGAATTACCCAAAGTCTCCGAATGGTTCAGAAGCAATAAGTTATCATTAAATGTACACAGAAAAGACAAATTTTATACAGTTCAAAAGTCAACGATCAATAAACAGTGACATTCCTTTTGATATTATTATTGATGACATGAAAACTGAACAGAAAAAAAAAGTTTTTTAGGCGTTACTATATATAGATGACAAGTTGAACTGGAATCTGTGTATTGCCAATATTGTGACTTCTGTAGCACGCGGAGTTGGAATATTGTACAAACTTATACCATCAAACTCTACATTGTTCACCATTTATAATTCTATTATTCTGCCTTATATTTCTTACTGCAATATCGTTTGGTCTTGTCAGATGACTAAACTCAACTCACTGCTTCTCCTTCAGGAAAAAAAAAAAAGCTGCCCGTATTTGCACGAACTCGGATTACAGGTCTCGTGCAAACCCATTGTTTTTCAATTGCGTACACTCTCCATTATACGACATTCATTACCTCCAAAGTGCTGTGTTTATGTGTATAGATTCCATTCCCACGTACTCCCAACCAACATGTTAAACATGTTTCGTTCTAATTCGGCTATTCATAGTTATTCAACCAGAACCTCGACAAACGTGCACTTAGCAAATCCAAAAACTGCCCTTGCCCATCGATCCATACGACATACCGATCCTGGTTTATTTTGTCATAACACGTACATGTACATCACGTACATAATAGCAGCGAGTCTTTCTAATATTATGTTGCCAGAATTGTCAATCTTGTATACTTTTAACCACCATGATGTAGAGTTACCCTTTTCTTATTTCTTCCTCTCTATCTTTTTCTTTATTTCTCTCTCCTTCTCTCATTTCCCTATCTATGAATAGATTGAACGCGCATAATACATTTTGAAATGGTGTTTGTGTGCATAATATGTGTACACTTATTGTACGTTATCCATACTGGACGTCCCAGTCAAGCTTTTACATACAGTAGCTTGATATGACGATCCACACAAAATATATAATAACTTATTTCGTGTACAAACTATGTGCATATTTGTGAATAATGTATGTATGTATGCATTTTGTGAATAAATCAAATCAAATCAAATCAAATTTAAAGAAAACCAAAACCCGAATTCATGCATTGCATGCGGATTTATTTGGTGAAAACAGAAATATTAGTAGAACACGTCAGTGAAAGTTTGAGGAAGAATGGACAATGGATTCAAAAGTTCTGAATTTTTAAAGTTCTGATGCCGTCATCGCTAGATGATGGGAATGCTACTGCAGTTCATTACGTCATTATGTACAACAATATCTTTCCCCCATACAGAAATAAACTTGAGTGTATAGACATCTAAACCGCATGAAACACAAAACAAAACAATAAGCTTAATAACTGATCAGTGGGAATCAGTGGGAATGCTGGGGGTGATTGTTCCAATCCTTGTGGGACTCATTTAAGAGTACATTAATCTATTGTTGTGTGAAAATTATTTGCTTCAGAATGGTCTCGTATTCAAGTAATGTGCAGTTTAATGTTTCCAGGTTAGCATGCCTGTACAGTGACGGGGCGATCGTTAACGTCTGTAGTTTATTGTTTTACTGTTTGATCCAAACTGTGTGCATGCAACGTGTATGGGCGAGTGTATGTAAAAATGTGGGTTTGTGTTGTGTTGTGTTGTGTTGTGTGTGTGTGTGTGTGTGTGTGTGTGTGTGTGTGTGTGTGTGTGGATATCTTTCTCCCTTTCTTGCTCTTTCGCTTGTGTGTATTAATGTGTAACCAACGCTGAGAGGGGCGTGTTGTAGTCATCCTGATCAAAATTAGCACCGAAATTGAGAGGGTCGACTCGTCATTCATTAATTCGAAAATGCAGTCTGTCACTAGCTCACCACATGTGCATATCGTCGCAGGATATAGTCTCTTTTTGTAGACTGCTTTATGAAAACATACGATATTTTAGTCCATACAACGAAAAGAAGCCGATGTAAGAACGGGGTAGGAAAAGTTCCACGCCTTCTAAACAACAGAATTCGCTTCATGCTCAGTTAATTTCGATGGAATATACATGTAAAGGGATATAAACAAGAGTGAAAGTTTCGGTCAAATTGATGAGGAAGAGAAAGCGAGTTGTTTGCTCAAGTCTGAAGCTCAACTTGTCACGAAGATACAATCTGATTATGCAAATCAGACCTGGCGATAATGCACATGCATGTTTGTGTTCATCGGGTACATCAGTGCTAAGGTCATAGTGCGGTGTGACCTTTGACTTCTTACCAGGGTCATAATGGCAACATAATGTACTCCTGTAGTCCTGGTGTGTATGCCTTATTCTGTATAGATTCCAGGAATGTTCTTTCTTGATTCTTTCCTTTCCGAAAAGTTTAATAGTCTAGCAGTACACTGTTTTGACTTTTGGCGTCTTTTATTGACATGTGAGGGGAAAAACACCGGAATTTAGTAATCAATACAATGACCCGCCGTTTTCTTGTCAGACCGAGGAGGTACTAGTAGTACTAGGCGAGAGTCAGACCAAGGTGGTACAGTGTATATCACACACCTCCTTGGTTCGACCAAGGAGGTACTCTTACCTCCTTGGTTAGACCAAAGTGAAAGAGGAAGACTATAATTCTCCTTGGTAAGACATACAGTGTACATAGTACCTCCTTTGTTACTGTTAACCATCACATTGGTTAAAATACGTTATTACGTAGGTTCTTTATTCCGAAGGTTCGTTAATCCGAAAATGGAAAAAAAAAGTTTGTTCACAGGTGAGCATATGATATGAAATAATTCGCAGAACATGACAATTGTTTTCAAAGTGCCTGGAAGTCAGAGACTATTGATTCTCAAGCAGGCCCTCCGTGCACTCGGTGCACCCCTAGCCAACTCTACAGCCTCCAGGGACCACGTCCAGTTTGAACTTCTCCACAATGGTCAGCACACTGGTCAAGTGGAGCTACAACTACAAGAGTGACAGGTGTGAGTGGCTGTGAGAATTTGAAAGAGTTGTGAGAAAAACAGGATTGAAATATTGTCACGACCAATCAAAGTGATAATTTAAACTCCTGCGATAGGCCTAATTGTAGGTTATAGCTATGATAGGGTCGCAAATAGGGCCTTAGAGCGTAAGTTTGATTAGGACTGGAACTATTCGCGGTCATCAGACGTACATTAATTGTAACAAACATGACATGTATTGAAATAAATTAATACGATGACCTGAGAAGCGAATGCTCCATTGCTATGGCTGCGACATGCTTATTAATATTCGGGGAACGCCGTGCATGTTCGTTTTCTCTATTGCGGTGGGTTTACTGATGGCGGCTGTGCATTATAACTTCAACCTCTATAAGCAAACATGTTTATTTGTATGTGACTCATCAGCGCATTATCATCACCACCACCACCATCATCACTTTCATCATCATCATCATCATCATCATCATCATCATCATCATCATCATCATCATCATCATCGCCTTAAGATACTGTGGCTTTCCTGCCTTTGAAGTCTTGTTTTCCTGTCAGAATAACTTTTTTTTTTTGAGATTTTATACGCATGTATAGGAAGACTGACATTTCGTCTGTTGACGTCATTCGTAATGAATATAATCTTTGGAGTAGATTACAGCGTGTTTTTTTCTGTCTTTTTTTTTTGGGGGGGGGGGGGTGCTGCTGAGTTTACCAAAGGTCATTGACTAGGTTGACGGGATCGTGTGGATTGTCCCCCTCAGGCGAAGTGATTTGAGAAAGGTGTTTGGCGAATGAAGCCCTGATCCTAGCCCGACTCCATCTTGTCCCAATGACCTCATGGTTTTCTCATTTCTCCAGATAAACGACTGTCAGAAGTGTCAACCATTCCCATGTTCCCTCGCTCTCTCGTTCTTCCCCCCGAAAGTTTAGGCCTGACCCATTGCCCGTGGAGCTGTTAAGTGCGGTGTGAGGCGTACCCATGAACTTAGATAGTACACAAAGTGTAGCAGGTATTTCATTTAGTTGCCTGTTTACCTTTGGGAGCAGTGATTTAAAAATCACATTTGATGCATATATGTAGGTCAGTTGTATTACAAAACATCCTACCATATACACTTGGTTTTTTTTTTAATAAAGCCTAAAATTTAAGGAGATATCACTATTATTCTTAATAAATCATTACTGTGTACGGTTTAGTCAGGAAAATGTTTTTATTATAAGTAACTATTGTTCACATTTTGTATATTTAACAATATTAATATTATGCTGGTACAACATTTCACACTGGTTGTTTCTATCTCTAACTCACATTTTAGAACTATTTTGAAGCACTAATACTGTGTTTTTGTCTCATCTGCAAATGGTAAATTATGCTTAAATGTGCTCGGCAATTTAGCTTGTAAACTTTGGAAGAGCTGCCAAGAGGAGGAGAGGAGAGAAATCTAAAGAATGAGGATAGAAGAGATAAATATAGGAAATGAGAAAGAAGACATAGAAAGAGAGAGAAGACATACACAGTGTATGTAGAAGAGACATATAAGAGAAAGATAGATATGAATAGTAGAGGGAGGATTATGCAGTGGAGAAATACAGTATGCGCGCAGGGCAGATCGAAAACAACAAGGAACCAATGGACGAACGAGTTCTTTACAAATCTTCTGTTGATTTTGCTGATTCTGCTCAGAAAAAGTTCCCAGAATTTCTGTAGGATTAGGAATAATTGAAGCGAAATCGAAAAGTGACAAAATTTCGCAGCAAAGTTCTCTATGGTTGTAATGACTTTTCGAAGGAGGCTGTAGGGGTTTCTTCAAACACGATTTTATAATACCTACTATCGACAATTCTTATTATTATTATGACCAATATGAGTGACGTGGTGCTGCGACGTGATTACTTCGTCTTATTTGCATTTTGATTCTGATCATTATCACTGTTTCAAGAATACGACCAGCAAAATTTATTGTGAGCTTTCATGTTCGTGCAATTCAATGCTGACGAGACATTCTGACACTGATTCTTTTTCATTCAACTGAGACTTGAATTTCGTCACCATATTTTCAAGTTCTATACGAAGTAGCACGCCGTGTATCGGGAGATGAACCCTGCCGTATATGGCAACGTGACTGGCCTGTCGAAGAAGCTGTCCCTTCTTTTGCTTTTGCTTTTGCTTTTGCTTTTGTATGTTTGTTTGTTTGTGTGTTGTTGTTGTTTTT
Organism: Diadema setosum; assembly: GCF_964275005.1. NCBI lineage: Eukaryota > Metazoa > Echinodermata > Echinoidea > Diadematoida > Diadematidae > Diadema > Diadema setosum. The sequence goes on from NC_092705.1 coordinate 5,960,002, forward strand.
TTTTGTCTACCGATGTCAGTTTAGCCGGATGCTTGGCTTTGCAACAAAGCACGCTTCTCAAAAAGACGGAGAGGGGATGATATGATAATTGAACAAGGAGGGGCTCGGTGCAAGTATAGCGAACAATGTGAACTTTTCATCAATTCCTAGCAATACATGTGTATGGCTGAAAACGAATTTATGCTTCACAATAGTCTATGCCTAGATTATTGTTTACTTTTTAATATGAAGGCAAAGTCATTCTTCATTAATTTTGTGCAACGATGGCTAAAATCCAAGGATTTATTTATACCTCCTTGCTAAATAAAAGAAAGAGAAGAAAAAATGGGGAAAATCGCTACTTGGGTTGCTGTATTTAAAGGTATAGTACAGTTTTGGCTGAGATGGGGTTGAGGTTTCCAACGCCTTTTGATGATAGTTTTTGAGATAATGAGAAACCTCTTATGAAATATGAAAGAGCATATAATTCCAAGAAGAATTCAAAGTTTATTTGATAAAAAATGGTTTTGAAATGGCCGAGATATTCAAAACAAAGCAATCCTTATAAAATGGTGGGACCCACCTTTTATTACATATAGGGTCGCTGTGTTTTACTTTGTTTTTGTATATCTCAGCCATTTCAAAAAAAAAATTAATCACATTAACTTTGAATTTCCCATAGAATTGTAGGCTTCTTAACATTTCATGAAGTGGTTACTAAATATCTGACAAAAAGTTAAAGGTTGAATTCTCACCTCAACCAATACTATACCACCCCTTTAACCAAGAAGATAGGCGAGCAATGCCATTTAGGAGCTTCATTGTGTGTGAGGTATATACATCGTGTTAACATTCTCTAGCTCCATGGTTTGATCAGGGAATTATGATACATGCACTTGGACTAAACTCCTTCGTGTGACGATTTTTTTTTCGTCTGTACACAGCCATGCCAATAACAAGGCAAGTGTGAGAAGAAAAGAAGAAGAAGAAGAAGAAGAACCTTGAAACCTACATAAAAAGTGTACGTATTGAAGGGTGTACCCCAGGAGGGGGGAAATAGTCCATGAACTGCGTATCCTGTTCTCGTACTCCCATGACGAGGATCCAGTACGTAAGCAGGGAGGAAATACAGGAAATACAGGAAATACAGTAGAAGAGAGGGAGGGGGGGGGGGGGGGGAGGAGGGTCAAAAGGGGGGAAACGAGGGGGTAGCAATTGCCTCCTATTATTCATTGTATACTTAATCTAAATTTCTAATGTTCTAAATATGACAGAGACGATTGGTGAATTAACTGATTGCAGCAACCCAAATATTTCTGATAAAAAAGGACTGTACTCCCCGTGCAGCATATAGTAAGAAGCTTGCAGATTATGCCTTTAGACCAAAAACAAACGGTAAACAAAACAACAACAGCAACAGCAACGACAAAACAACAACAACAACAAAGCTGGATAAACTCGGCAGGTTTGGCTCACCTCCCTGGTCTACATGCAATAAAATGCGGCCCTACATGTACAATGTACACGGCGTCTCGTCTCGCAAAACACCGCAATACTTCTCGAGTACATGTACATAGGAGCCATATAGGGTCTACTGCTTCCCAGAAATATATGTACAGTGTTTGTCCTTTGAAGATAGAAATGTTCCCTCCAAACGTACGGGATGGAGTAATAGAATGCAGGAAGACTAATGAACACAGTGAGAAAAATTTTTGCAAAATCGGACTGTGGAAAACACTTGATCTACATGTACCCATCCTCGGGAATCAACCAAAACTTTGCAAAAGTCATGAATTTTATAACTTTTACTAAGCTTATTCCTTGACTTTCACTGCGGCTAGAAGTGGTACAACTGTATCAGGCCTGCGTAGTTTTACGTCAGTTGCGAATGAGATGGGTTTCCAAGTTTCCAACAATTTTTGTGATGATTTTTTTGAGATAATGATGAACCTCTTGTGAAATATGCAAGAGCATGTAATTCTAAGAGGAATTCAAAGTTTATTTGATGAAAATTGGTTTCGGAATGGCCGAAATATCCGAAACAAAGCGATCCTTATAAAAGGTGAGACCAATCTTTTCTCAGGATTGCTTTGTTTTACTCTGTTTTGTGATATCTAAGCCATTTCAATACCGATTTTCGTGAAATAAACGTTGAATTCCTCTCAGGTTGTATGCTCTTTAACACTTCGTTAAAGCGGTTACTAAGAATTTCGCAAAAAGTTGAAGGCTGAATCCTCAGCTCAACCAATGCTATATCATCCCTTTAACCCTATAAAGCCCAAGCTATTTTGACCCCTTCCAGGCCCAAGGGGGGGGGGGGGCACATTGTGCCCCCCCTACATAACTTCTTTATTATATGATGTATGACCATCATATTTGGCACATGGGTAGAGCAACTCATACTCTACATGACCCGACATTTGAAATTTCTCAAGGTCATCCACTGAGGGCGCTATTTACCAAAATATAAAGAAATACATAGGAAATATGCTAAAATCATGTTTTTTCTTTTTATTTCCTTATCCCCAGTATATATGTTTCTATTTTATATCAATCATTTTCATATTTACCAAAAAGGAAAAGCAAGTCAACCTTCACTATTTGTAATGGTTGAAATTTCTCAAGGTCAACATGTGGTGGCGCTATTCATTACAATATAAAGAAATATATGAAACCTATTATGTATTGCTGGGAATGGGTACATATATTGGTATCTCATTTCATATTTCCAAAATATTGAAATTTTGAGTTTGCAGATTGATAATATGATAAACAAATGATATTACAGGCAAAGCTTGTGTGAAAATAACCCAAAATAAAAGGGTAGTCTTTGAAAAATGCTGTATTTTCGATTATTTCTATAATATCTATTGTTTGATGCCTATGTCGTATAAAGAAAATAAAGGAAATAATAAGAAGAGCATTTCAGGGTAATTCACAACCATTATCACTTCACATTTTGGTCCTTCAGCAAATTACAGCCAAGAAAACCCCCATTTCATCCATTGTTATACTGTTAACTGAAAGTGGAACAGAAAATCATGCAAAATCTGACGAACATGGTTGTTAGCTTACGGTTGCCATGGCAACCAGCAATGTCGGACATAGCTAAATTATATATCAAAATGTTGGCAATAAGATTTTAGGAAAAGTCACCAAATTTGGTTGAAATCGAGTAAAGGGTGTGGGAGTGGCAAACGAAAATATGCTGGGGGGGGGTGCCCCCCCCCCTTGGGCTTTATAGGGTTAACCATCGATCTGTCGTCGATTCTTGTGACTCGCCAGCCGAGCGCGCTATACTCTGCATACTTGAGATAGCGGAGATAGCAGCAGAGATCACGTGACTTAGGCTATCATACTGTTCAGATCAGGTGACTCTCATCAAAGCTGCTGCTGCGATGGCCGAATTCGCGTACACTCTTTACAGTATAGATGTATATCAATGTTCTGATTGTTATCACATGCAAGGAACTGAACAACGCATTAACGAGTATTGACGATTATGGGTTATCCATCCATCTTCTCAGAATTAAAAAAAATTGCTTGTTTTGTTATTTTTTTAGATGTTCATGTTTTATCATTCAATCCTTATTTGTTCGTCTTTGAGAGCGCCTGTAGTACAGCTGTACCTATTTCATTTAATGGATTTGGCGCTAGATGAAATGCAACACTTATTTTATATCCCTCCATCACTGTCATTATTGTTATGCCATATTATGCAATAGAATTGATAATGATTCAAATTCATGAAATTCTTCCGTCGAGATGTTTTCATTGCAACTGATTGACAAATTGCCCCACATCGACGCAAATAAGCACCAAATTGATCAATTCGGGGATACGATGTAGTAGTTGTAGTAGTAATAATAACAATAATAATAATAATGATGAAAATAATAATAATAATAAAAATAATAATGATAATGATAATAATTAAAATATTATTATTATTATTATTATTATTATTATTATTATTATTATTATTATTATTATTATTATCATTATCATTATTATTATTATTATCATCATCATCATCACCGTCATCATTATTATTATTGTCATCACCTGTGAGTCGATGTTTGGGTGCTACGACAAATTCATGACTGGATTATTGGTTTTCCAAATCTTCGTCATTTCTAGTGGATTTGATTACATCCGCCTCAAAACAATATACGGTAACTTTTTGTGTTACTTAATCAGGTTTTTTTTTTTTTTTTTTTTTTTCCAAACTGCTCCACGGCCCAGGAGCACTGATTGGAATGGATGTGATACTTCTTTCTTTTTCTCTTCGTTCACCCATTGATCATCTGTTTGTCTGTTTCAACAGCAGTGAGACGTTTCGTCTTAATCTGTGGTGTTCGATTTAAACCTCCTTGTGTAAGCCTTGACTAAACACTTTAAAGTCGTTAAAAAGATAAAAAGAAGAAAAACTGTATAGAGTTGATCGCGCGTAGAGTCTTTGACTTACTGTCTTTTGTCGGGATTGCCATAGTAGCGGTTTCTCAGGAGTTTTGTTCGCCTTTGAAATTTGATGTTTCACCTGCAAGGTGACGCAGGCATTATGGCAAGAATTACCCGAAACAAGACTTGCCATTCCTGATGGTTGTGTAAGCTCTCCGTAAACTGAACAAAACACTTGTGCGTTGTTCAGTATCAAGATGGCAAGTCGGAGATAACGCACAAGTGTACTTTACAATGTATAATACAGTGTAGTTCAGTATAGATCTTGAATATACATTTACTATCTCAGGAATGGCAATACAAGTCTTAGCTTGTTCGTACACTGTGGCGGCGCGCCCTTGGTAGCGCATCACCAGAGCAGAACGGTCACACGTAACCGTGAAGATCTCGTTGGGCATATAAAAAGCATCTCGATAGAGTATATGGGGGCAATAAAAGCCTCTTCCTTGATCACGTGACTTTATCGAGTCACTGTGAAAAGTCTGTTCACGATGAGTAAAAGGAGGTGTAAGCGAGCTTGGCTGAAGGTTCTGTAGGTCCATCATGTATGGCAGTCTTTTGAAATTCAAGAATCTGGCAAGGACAGTTCCTTCTCGTGTTTTTCTGCTTTCACAAATCGATCGATTACGTCATGAAACAAATACATGTAGCTGAGTCATGACTACGTATATAACGTACTTGTATCAGTACATTATGTGATTATGAAAGATCTGCGTGTGAAATTGTTTAGCGAACTTTCAAATTTAAGACAAAATTATTCAACACCATGGCCAAGATGGCAACCCTGATAGCTACATTGTAGGATGGACTCACAAACAAACATAGTGGTGTAGAAAGTTTATAAATGGGACCAAACATACTACCTACATAAGTGAGTTGCAATATTGTATGTACAACTGTAGTTCTTGTAGTTATGGGTTGATGACATTGTTGTCTCTTCTTAATGGTATAATTGTGGTTCCGACCAATGTCATGTAGCATTTCTCGAAAGCATGTGAAACCTAAAAATGCTATAACCGATTAAAATTCGGTTACAGCTCGTTATTCCGAAGGTTCGTTATTCCGAAGGCTCTTCAGTCCGAAGATTCCTTATTCCGAAGGTTCGTTTTTCCGAATTTCATTTTCGGATGAACAAATCTTCGGAATAACGAACCTTCGGAATAACGCCACAATTAATGTTCGGATTAACGAACCTCTAGGTATAGGGAATTTGCGTGTTTCGGATTAACGAACCTTCGGAATAACGAACCTTCGGAAAATCGAACCTTCGGAATAACGAACAGCACCCTAAAATTCTACCGTTACGTTCGTCAGATTATTTTTTTCTCTTGTTAGTTACCTCAGCTTTGTTTTCCAGGGTGCGTCATTCTACTCTGTAATTCATTTGAACGTGCTGATGTACACAAATAATCACTTATTTATAACTAAACACTAAATCACTACAAATGATTCAGCGCTTTACATGATGGGTAAAGTGTGTTCCAGTATAAGCATCAACGGCTGTTATTTTTTCACTTTCGTTTCACCATGGACCTTACAACGCATGGGTTCACCAACTTGGATTTGTTCCGGATACGAGTAATCGGAAAATCCTTGAGGCGCGAATAACGGGCCAATTCACCCGTGATGGTGAATGAATCCACGAAGATGAAGTCATGCGGTTTTATCTGCAGGAAGATGAGAAAAATAGCCGGTCCTCTATGGAACGCCATGTGTTGCAAAAGTCGAGAAAACCCTTATCAGAGGTTTTAAACCACTGATCATAGGTTTTTACTTTGTGTGCAGTAATCAGAGGTGTTTCTTTGCTCGAGCAAAAAAAAAAAAAAAAAAAAAAAAAATACTGATCAGAGTATTTTGACTTTGCACGAGCAAAGAAACCCCCTGATCAGTAGTTTTGAATTTGCAAGCCGAGAGTAAAACACCAGATCAGAGATTTTTCAAATTTTGCAACGCGTGGCGTTCCATAGTCCTCTCACAACCAAGAAAGCTCCGGAAGCTACGTCATAAACACAGTGTCGCATGGTACACCTTCAAGTGAAGCCATTTGAGTGACACTCTGAACTGAAGTGTTGTGTATGGTACAATGGCTTCTTACGTGGATTGTATAATGTACATAACAGAGTGAATACGTCATTGTGAAGGAAATCCCATCGGTGTTCCTGAATTCCAACTACCTGAGGAACATTTTGTCGAACCATCATCTTTCCTTGAGTTTTGAAGTTTAAAAAGAAGTAATCTAAAGAAAACATGGACAAAATGAAAGAGAGAGATAGATGGGGGGGGGGGTGGAAAGGATAGCTCTTTCAAAATACTGTATGCAATAACGACTAACATCTTGAAAATTCACTTCAAGAATGAAGGTTAAGTTTCTCGTTAAGAAGGGTCGCAAGGAGGCGTGGAGGGTGTACGGTGTTTTGTCCCGGGTTAAGAAAGGGTATATACCATCACAAACATACGGAATAGATATATAGGGAGCACGCGGTCAGTTCATCAGAACAGGAGATATTTGGTCAAATACTTACCCAAGTAAGGGACGTGGTACTCAAATCCGGTTGACAGAAATGCTCAGTTATCAACTTCACCAAGTTGGATGACCTGAAAAAAAAACAAACAAACAAACAAACACACACAACACACACACACACACACGCACACACACAAAAACAACAAACAAACAAACAAAACAAAAAGAAAACAAAAGTCAAAACAAAACCAAGAAAACAATCCTCAGCCCATGCTAATGGACATTCAGGAACATCTCCTCTTCAACTAAAAAGAATGAGGAAAACATACAGTACATGTTCACATGTCGCTGGTTTCATGGAGGGCAATGTGCGTCCATTTCGTGAACTCTCCTCAGCTCTCGACGTCCAGCATTGCTATAGCTTCTTTGATTGGTATCAGCGCGAGGGAGAGAGAGAGAGAGAGAAAAAAAGAAACTTACAGATTACGGGAAGCAAAAGAGCCCAGCAAGTGCCGTTGAAGAAGAAGCCAACTAACGGAGGATAAGCTCGAGATGAAATACAGAAAACTTTGAAGATAAATTCTTGAAAAGTACTCACGCGCACAGAATTCGTCAACGGTCTTCTCCTCCATGTAAAGAGTGCGTTGGTGTGTACAGTGTATCTCTTGACAGTCGCGCACCTCTCATTGCAACACGCGTTAACATTCTGTGTTTCTACAGTCATTGTCGTTTATTTGCGCATTAGGGTTTCCAACGAAACGCGGAGCAGCCTGATGGCATGCGCGCCGTCCTACAGCGGAAATATGACATATCAGTGCGCGTCCAATCACAGGTCCTGCGGTGGTGTATATTCATGAGGATTCAACAGGCTTTTCAAAAACTTTTCACTCATTGACGAACAATATGACGCCTCAAGTGAGTATACATCATGTACGGCAAAATCTCGGGAAGGTGATAAGAAATGACAGTCCATGAGTAGGCCTACATAGCAGAGTATTAACGGTGTAAACGCTTGGTGTCGGGTAGGTCGTATGACTTCCAATAAATCTTGCAACGAATAATCGAAACTTGTATGATGTCACATGTATAGAACGATATATTAGGAAAATATAAAGAGAATTTCACATTAAAGAAAAAAAAAAACACATATTTCCTCGACTTGTCATTCACGTATGGTAAGGGTAACATCATTTCCCCTGCCTTCAGAAAGAGGCAAATCAAGTGTTCTTTTATTATGCGAGAAAAGTGAAATGTATTGAATTTTCTTTATATTTTCTTTATATCGTTCTATACATGTGACATCACAAGCTATAGTAGCCTTCTCATCCAGCCTTTAGTGAGCAGAAACTTAAATATCATAACTCTTGAACGGATTGTCCGATTTTTCTCAAACTCTCACTGATGTGTTCTACTAATATCGCTGCATTCACTCAAGTCACATGTCTATGAAGGTGAACTTATCAGACTCTGCATGGCACCATCATCGGCTTGGAGTTTTTGAGGTCCTTCACAGTGCTTGCAGCATATAGGTCCATGCTTACATGATGCATTATCTGATTGTCTGCTTATTTTGTTTAATCCTATTACCTTGAGGAGAGATTTTTCTCTTCTTTGTCATCGATTCATTATCTGAATCCGAAATCAAAAGATGCATTTACTACGATGGACAATTCGAGATGCATGTCCTTTCTTGGAATGTGAGTAGCGTGATGTAAATTGCTATTACCAGGGAGATTGCTATACCTTCTTCTCTCACCCCCGCCCTCTAGCGCTCACAAAAATGCTGAAGTGCTGCTTTATTTTGATATTTCAGAACAACAGATTGTTGTACCTTGACGATGATGACGTGATGGTTTATTTTAAAAACCTGTGAAATGCAAATGTATGTTGACTTGTCTTTGTTTATTTATGATAACCTGATCATGACTTATGTGGCAAAAAGAATATAATAGATGTGTGCCATATTATATATATATATATATATATATATATATATATATATATATATATATATATATATATATATTGGGTATATAAGCCCACAAAAGATATAAACAAAAATTACAAGCAAGATTCTCTCCAGGACATCATCTGTCAATCACACTAACCATGCCAATTTGATTAACAAAAGACATCGGAATACACCTTTCCTATTTATACATAAACTGAGCATAACTTCAATGTTTCCATACATTGCATTTGGTTAATCGTACCAGTAGTATGGAAACATGCAAGTAATATTATGCTTAGTTGAGAGGACGTTGCAGTCTTTTTATTATAATAAAATTTGTAATTTATAGTAGTGGTTGAAAGATGATGTCCGCAGAGTTTTGGTTCGGAAGATTTTTGTGAAGATTTTGGTTGATTTTTTTTTTGTTTGATAGGCATGATCAGGGTATTCAGTAGATGGTTACATCAGTTCGTTATTTCGAGAGCTCATTAATCCGAAATGGCAATAAGATTCGTTATTCCGAAGGTTCCCAAAAATGAAATAAGGTTCTTTCATTTTCGAATAACGAACCCTATTTTCATTTTCAGATTAATGAACATTCGGAATAACGAATCTTATTTCAATATCGGATTCATGAACCTTCGGAATAGCGAACCTTCGGAATAACGCCTCCGTTAATGTTCAGACTAATGAACCCTTTCTCATTTTAGAATTAACAAACCTCTAGGTATAAAGAGTTTGTATGTTTCGGAATAACGAATCATCTTTCATCTTCGGATTAAGGAAACTTCCGAATAACGAATATCACCATAATAGATCAACACAATGGCACAGGTGCTTAATGATTTTTTTTTTTTTTTTTTTTTTGAGAGAGAGAGAGAGGATGCGAGTAATTTGCATTGGAGATATTGGACGATTAATTCGCTTTACACACCGATACCTTGAATGTTGCCAGGAAAAGAAAATGCGGAAATAGTGAAGGGCAGCAAAAGCAAAGTCAGAGTTAGCCCGACCAGACGCCGTGCTTACAGCTACAGGGCTGTGTATGGTTATAAGTCAGAGTGTGTGTTTTGTGTGGTGTCTTGAAGGGGAAGATCCCCCAAAACAAACGTCCGAATTTAGTGAATGCAGAAAACTCTTCATGAAACACTGAAATTTCTACCAGATAATCCTGTCAAATGTATGCATTTTAAAGGGAAGATAAACCCCAGGAACAATGTGGATTGAGTGAAAGCAGCAACATTAGTAGAACACATCAGAGAAAGTTTGAAGAAAATCGGACAATCGATGCAAAAGTTATGAATTTTTAAAGTTTTGGTGTTGGAACCGCTGGATGAGGAGACTACTAGAGGTTATGACGTATGAGTGGACAACAATACCAAGAAAATATAAAGAAAATACTACAAAAATCCATTTTTCATGAAAATTAAAAATTCCATCAACTTGATATTGACATAATGTTAAGGGTAGCAATTATTCCCCCTGCTTTCTGAAAGCGGTTGGTCCACTGCTCTTTCATAATTCTGGAAAAGTGAATTTTTGTTGAATTTCCTTTATATTTTCTTTGTATTGTTGTCCACTCATACGTCATATCCTATAGTAGTCTCCTCATCCAGCGGTTCCAACACCAAAACTTTAAAAATTCATAACTTTTGCATCGATTGTCCGATTTTCTTCAAACTTTCACTGATGTGTTCTACTAATGTTGCTGCTTTCACTCAATCCACATTGCTCTTTGGGTTTACCTTCCCTTTAAATGTTTTGGTGAATTTCACGTGTTGCTTTCTCTATAAAAACAATGCCACAATAGCGAAATTATTGCGAAGAACGCAATTATTCTTCCTGCCTTCTGAATGTGCGAGGTGAAGTGCTCTTATGATGTTTTAGATCCGTGTCATTTTGTGAATTTGCGGTATTTTGTGAAATGCACATCTCTAGCGTGTGAGTGAGTGTAGGAGAAAGAGATGGGGGGGGGGGGGAGAGCTAAGGGAGAGGGGGGAGATGGGGTATGGGAGATCATAAAGTAAGGATGGGGGAGGAGGAGGAGAAGGAGATAAAGAGATTTATGTCTTTTTATCTGCTTGTGATGCCCCCCATCTCTCAGAACCGGTGTGAAGACGTTTTGGAGCGCCGAAAGGCAAGTGGCAAAATGTCATTGAACCCAAGCTTCCCGCGCAGCTGGAGATTCCCGCCACATGCGAATCGATCATCATAGAATTCGTCCCACCTGTTGAGAAAAATATAGGAGAGGAATTTCATCTGGACTGGATTAGGGATTTGTCGAAACGGCGAACGACGGAAGCTCTGGTTAGAATCACTGGAAAGATTTCCTCCTTGGTTAGCGTTGAGTGGACCACTCTAGTGCGAGCATATTTTCCTTGATAGGTTCGAAAGGAATGGATTTGTCGAAAACATAATGACCGATTCATGGACAGGTATTATATGTAGTTTGCCGCTTTGTCTACAGTTTCTTCTGTGCCGTAGTGTTGATTGCCGCTTTTCTTTTCGATTATATCTTAATCCATATGTAAGGCTTGTCAAGCTTACCGGACCTCCAAAAGGTACAGACCTGCCGATGAATGTCTATGATTTGTATGATCGTGTTTTTTTTTTTTAATATTGGTTAATATAGGAATGTTTAAAGAACTTTCCCAATTCTTCTCATTAAAATGAAAAGATATAGGCAACAGTAGAATTCGCACCGGATTAAAGGAATGGACATTTGAGTGAAAGTTTGTGTACAAGCCATAGAAAACGAAACGGGGACTCGAGTCCCGGCACTTTAGAGGAGCCAGAGCGCAGACAGTAGTGTGAAACCGAGGAGGTAGTACTAGTGCCTCCTGGTGAAACGAGGGAGGTGAGACGAAACTGGTAAAACCAAAGAAGTGTCGCACACCTCTCTAGCTCCTGATTTCGTCGAACAACAGTGTCTACGTCACAATGTGAACAAGGTCATAAACAGATTCAGGTTTTCCTGGAAGCCCTTTGTCCATCGCTTCCCCTTGCTGCCTCTGTCCTTTATTTTTCTATCACGTTCACTGAAACATTTATTGCCAAAGATAATCCTCTGTAGGAAGTGTTACCATGGTAATGCCATTAAAGATGGTGTTACCATGGTACTTGTAATGTCATCGATGATGATGATGATGATGATGATGATGATGATGATGATGATGATGATGATAATGACAACTATTCTTCAGCGATTCATAGACACTGGTTAATTTTGTGGTATCAATATTAATATATGGCGTGTTTTTCAAAATTCCTGATTTGATGTGTCATTAAATTCTCTGCGGATGTTTACATGAACACACGTGACTGAACTTTGTTCACTTTTTTTGTTGCTTCTAGACAAAACACGCCTGGAGACTGGACTCGTTTCAGGAGAAATGACAATAAAAGGGATGACGCTTGTTGTGTTTTCATATAGAGCGCATCACGTTCCCCTTGTAAACACATCGCCTTGCAGTGCGAAGTCTGGTCTATAGCGTTCATCAACAACAAGAAGTGATTTGTGACATTGATCGACTATCACATGTTTTTCCGTTCGGGTCTGTTCGAGCCCGTTTTCCCTTTTGTTTAGTCTGGCACGGGATGTCATCTTCCTTTCTCCACCATGATTAATCTCTATCCAGGCCGATTTATCATATTTTCCCTTTTAATTCCAGTTCTCTCTCCATTCATGTTTTCCCGGCACGCTCAAAGGGACTACAGTGCACTCCCGTTATAACAAACACGGTTATAACGAAATTCCGGTTACAACGAAGTAAAAATTCAGGCCCCAACATTATCCACTCTATGTTTTTTATTGTTTATTCGTTCCGTTATAAAACGAAATTTCGATATAACGAAAGAAAACTGGCAGTCCCGAGGAATTCGTTGTATTTGGAGTCCACTTTATTATGTAGCCTAATGTAAGTGCATGTTGACTTGCATTGATTCATAACACCCTGGTCATCACTTTTGTGGCCAAAAGAATATCTAAATATGTGCCATATATTTTACAATCATTTTGCTACTATTTTTATTCAATTACTAGGATACGCCCACAAAAAACCTTCCAAACCAAGATTCTGTCAATGACGTCATCAAGTCCCCCCGCAACTCACACGCACAGTCACGCGCACAAACACACACGTACACACACACACATACAAAATATACCAAAAACTTCAAGCTAAACCAAAATTGTATATGTAATACGATGGATTTGTGTCTCTGAAAGCTGACCAACGAAACGTCGTACAAGATCAACGCATAATAACTCAACAACGAATCACTTTTTCGTGTGTGTCTAGTCTGGTTTCCAGACACCCTCTGGACTCCACGGCGACGAAGTCGCCGCCCCGCGACGAAGTCGTCAACCTTTGCCAAAGGCAAAACCACCTTAAACTATACTAGTTTTCGACGTTGAGGGTTTCAATATCCTGAAGAGCGAAGTAGTACGGGCAGAGGGTCTGGAAGCCAGACTAGTGTGTGTCAGAACATGGAGCTACACTGTAGCTCTAGAACGTATGGCGACCATAGAACAGTATAACTGGGCGCGCCTAGCTGCGACCTGAACAACATGCGTAATGGAAACTGCGAATCTGTGCTCTTATCTTGCAGCTCTAGTTAGAAACTCCTCCGTGAGAAGTAGTCTTTACTTTGAAAGAGCAAAGAAAAACCTCTTATCATCAGTAGTTTTAACTTTGTACGCACAGCAGGGTAAAAACCTCAGATCAGGGTCTTCACGACTTTTGCGACACATACAAACCTGCTAGCCTGCCATAGTTGGCTATACGTTTAAAATTTATATAACGTTTCTTTATCGAGTTTTGGTTTTAACCGGGTCTGTTTAAAGGGGGGCGGGGGTAAGATTAACAAAAGATATAATCTGATAGTAATGCATCTTCCCCTAGTCTCAGCATAATTATCATGTGAACCCTGCAATGTTCTTTGTTTATCATATATGATAGTAACATGAACACTTATGAAAATACTAATATAGAAGTAAAGAGTGTAAAGGCAGTTCATGATAGGGTTTTTTTGTTGTTTTTTTTTGTATATTTTCACTGCTAAGACGTGGAAATCGTTAAAGGGTGTGTACAGTTCTGGTCGAGGTGAGGATTTAGCTTTTAACATTTTGCGAGATATTCAGAAACGGTTACAGCTCGTTATTCCGAAGGTTCGTTATTCCGAAGGCTCTTTATTCCTAAGATTCGTTATTCCGAAGGTTCATTGTTCCGAATTTCATTTTCGTATTAACCAATCTTCGGAGTAACGAACCTTCGGAATAACGCCACAAATTTTCGGATTAACGAACCCTTTTTTATTTTCGGATTAACGAACCTCTAGGTATAGGGAATTTGCGTGTTTCGGATTAACGATCCTTCGGAATAACGAACCTTCGGAGTAGCGTACCTTCGGAGTAACGAACAGCACCCTTCAGAAACCACAGTATGAGATGTCAAAGAGCATGCAATTCTAAAAGGTATCGAAAGTTTATTTGATGAAAATCGGTTTTGAAATGGCTGAGATATCCAAAAACAAGGTGAAACAAAGAGATCCTAATAAAGTTGTGGCATGTCGCCTTTTACTATTATCACTTTTTTGGATATCTCAGCCATTTCAAAACCAATTTTCATCGAATAAACGTTGAATCCTTCTTAAAATTACATGCTCTTTCATATTTCATAAGAGGTTTCTCATTATCTCACTTAGAAATGTTCAAAACATGAATCCCTTACCTCAACCAGTACTGTACAGTCCCTTTAATCTGTAAAACAACAGTGAGAAAACATCGCCAGAAGCATTGAACGTGTATAAAGAGCCTGCGCAGTCGCTGTTGGTTGACCCGGAAACTTAAAGTTGAACCTGAGTTCGCGGAGAGGTCATGCAGCCATTTATAGACCACTAAAGCTCGTGCGCTGGTAATCGCGTTCACACGGACCCCTGGGGCTCGGTATTATTAGCGAGATAGCCACGGCAGTTTATACTCGATGTGGACTTATTGCTCTGAAAATTTGATCCTCTCCTTCTGATGTCGTCTGGAAGTGGAATATCATGCTCTACAGGTCTAATGGTAGAAGTTTCATTGAAATTGAACATACAGGAAGGATAATGGTGGAATGCACGTGTAAAATGGTAACATCAATGTTTGTCACGATGACATAATTATGCAAATCAATTGAAGTACTGACGTAATCACCCCACAAGTCTCCCGACCCGCACCTAAATTTCCTCTGTCTTTGCTTTCTCGAAGTGAAATGACAAATTGATACATTTTTTCGTCTGCCGCATTATAATCAAAGGATTGTTGACTATGGTAGTATTGACATGAAAATAATCTTGTGCGAGGAAAGGTGGGTGGGTATTGATTTAATTGGAACTTTTCTTTTTCTTTGGACAAGCCAGCAAAGTTGTGAATGACAAGCCGATAAACATATTTGATTGACGCTTGCGTAAAATCGAAATTGTTGTTTCGTGAAAAGTGTGAAACCATGGAGCTACTAAACAAGCTCCATTGTGAAACCAGAAGATATCAGTTTTCTCAATTTATGGCCAATTCTCAGGATGTTTTCATCGTTTTGGTCTTCTCTGTGGCGAAGACAATAATATAGTATGGACCGGAGTGCTGGTCTCCAGGCTGGACGCTTCTTGCAACTGTAAACAAATGGGTAAACCGTAAAGCCCGATGCCTGTGCGACCTAAGCCTGCGAGCTTTATGGGGCTCCAAGTGTTGCATGGCCCATTTCGTTACGAAATCAGTAATTTCGTAACGAAATGACAACATTTATCGTCGACGAAATGGCTGATTTCGTAACAAAATAGGCCATGCGACACTTGGTAAATATGTTTGATGCCTGGTTTGGGGAAAAAACAAAAGCTGAAGGGGGGGGGGGGGGATGAAGAGGGAGTTGGGGTGATGAGTAGGTGCATGTGATCGAGCTATAATGTTACTAACAAATTGTGGCTGCACTGTCGTGATTTGATTTAATTCTTTTTTCCCCCGCTCACCGCATGATTCCTGGATTTGACATTAGTCTCACTGAAAGACATTGTTAAAGTTTACCATTTGCAGATGAAACAAATCCCCCAGCTTTAGTGCTTCAAAATAATAGTTCTAAAATGTAAGTTAGGGATAGAAACAACCACTACCAATGTAAAATTTTTAGTCATTATAATAAATGTTAACTATTGTTGGATATGCAGACTGTGAACAATAGCTTTGATAAAATTGTTTCTAGACTAACCGTCTACAGTTATGGTTTTGTAAGAAAAATAGTGATATCTCCTTTTATTTTTTGGTGATGGTGAATTCTGTAATCTCAAAGGCCTTATTGCGGAATTTTTATATGGTAGGATGTTTTGTGTCAATGCAACTGACCTACACATGCAGTTGTGCATGAAATGTGATAACTCGAACATTTTTTAAATCACTGCTCCCAGTGGTAAACAGTACCTTTATAAGGACGGTATAAGTGTTCGATATTTCTTTTGAAAGCCACATTCTATTTCGTCGGTGTATGGCATATTCAAAGAAACACCCGTTCTGGGCAGAACGTATATCGCATGATTTTACTTCAACTTTTGATAGGTTGTCGTTTTTAAGGTTTTGCTGTATGTGTGACAATTTTTTTTTCCAATCGTCTTTTATAGGCACTGAAAGTTACTTGAATAGCTACAGTTGTATTGGCCAAATTAACAATACAGTTTTCATGAAATATGAAATTTCGTGATTTTTTTTCTTTCTATTCTATTTATATCGTTGTGCTGCTGTGAGATCACGAATTATCGTATTACTCTTATCCAGCAATTGCGGTTCAGAAGCTTTAAAAATTAGTGATTTGTGAACGGATTTTCCTCAAACATCACCGATGTGTTCTATAGTTTTATGCTGAATTCTCTCAACCAGTTTGTATATATTGCTTATCTGCATGGATCTTATTTCCCTTTAATAAAGTATATACACACACACATCCTGTTTCTTTCTCTTTCACTTCTCGCTCTGCATAAACTAAACGAGTGTTACGAGGATCTTTTGGTCGTGACACCGTTTGGGATGTTGTTATTGTTTTGTGTGTGTGTGTGTGTGTGTGTGTGTGTGTGTGTGTGTGTGTGGTATGCTGAAAAAAGATGTGTTTATGCCGAGTATCCCACAGGTTTCCGTGGATATCGGGACGTCTAGACACAAACTCGGTCGAATTTTCATGTCGGAAATAGTTCCTGGGATACCCATTTAGAACTCACTGACGTGTTAGTCTGGCTTCCAGACTCTCTGCTCGTAGTGTTTTGCTATACAGGATATTGACGCCCTCAACGTCGAAAACTGGAGTCTTCGTCGCCGCGGAGTCCAGTTGGCAAAGGGTCTGGGAACCAGACTAAATACATACGTGTGTTGCGTTCGTGTCCTTTGAGTAACATTCAGCGGGTATGAACGGCATGGCTTGACGTTGACTTTTTTGTCCTCACTGATGGCCCATTCGGGCCATTAAAATCTTTAAATCTGAAATTTTAGTGACTCGAAGGAGATTTTCAATGGCCCGAAATCAAAGCAATATTGTAACAATCCATTTTGAATCTATAGTTACCCAATCGGGCCATCAAAAGATAACCTTGTTGAAAAGTCTTAAAAATTTGCAATAGCACCGGGCCACCGGGCCACCGCTAATTTTGAGCCTTATATACAATGTATGATACATACTGATGTCATTCGAAAAATGAAAACTTTGTTGTATCGACGAGTTAGGAAACATAGTGTGCTTATCTAATTAATAGGCAAAGAATTAACATTAAATTAAATGTTACGTGAACGACGACTCTTAGCGAGACTACATAAACTGGTAAGAATAACGTTAAAGTAGTAGTTTAACTTGTACTTAGCAGATCACATAGCATGAAACGGAAAGGTAAAGAAAAGAGAGAGCTGCAAAGTGCCCGAGTTCAGCAGGTTGCAGAGAAGCCTGAATCGAAGTCAACAGATGTTTTGCAATTGATGCTATAAATACTTTTATATCCGACTAACTTTTATTAGCGAGACTTTACGTGACCACAGAACGTTACTTCTCGCCATTCAGCTGTGGACAGACATGTATGTGTGTGCGTGTGTGTGTGTGTGTGTGTGTGTGTGTGTGTGTGTGTCGGGGGGGGGGGGGGTAGCGTGGGGTGATAGGGTGGGGATGGGACGGGGTGACTCTCATACACATATGCAAACTTTCCAACATTCATGTTACCCGTCTCGCCAAATTACACCGGACATCGGAACGTCCTGTGTCGAAGCCGTGGGTGAAGAAGTCCACTAAACTTATTCAGCTGCCTCCTGGGGCTATCGCATATGAGAAATAAATGACTTGGTTCCTTCACCATGACAGCGCGGTAAATGTTTATAATAATGTTCGTGTTTTGTTTTTCCTGGACTGTTTGAAGAGGAATAGAAATAAAGTAAAAAACAACGGCGACATCATGAGGAATTCTGCACCATGCCGAGCACCAGAAATGTGACTGGTAATACCAGGGCGAATGTTAATACTCAACCTTACCGCATACTGAGTGTACGACATTTATGACCTATAAAGCCGTTTGTTGACTGCATCCATTCTCATGAACACATTGCTGAAAAGAATGACATGATATCTTACGTTTAATGAGACAACTTGTGTAAAGCGCAAAAACAGAAAAAGAATATATTATATAGGGCCTACTTCCTTCCAAATCTCTTACATATACTTCTCTCTTCTCTTCTTCCGTTTCCTGAAATAGAAAAAATAGAATATATTTTCTTCTCTTGCATAATGGTATACTTCTCTTTCTTCTCCTTTCCTTTCTTATGTTGTCTTTTTTCGCATTGGATGTGTTAATAGCGATCCCAATCTCCAAGCCAATACGTAGCCTATAGCTGGAGTCTCTGTGTATTAATATTACAATCATGGACCTGGATGTAACCCTGGAGCTGCATGATATAAATGTATATATTTCTTTATCATGTTTTTCTCTGAGTTAGGCCGTAATGGAATGTCGTATTGGCTTCTAGTCTTGTCATAAAAGCAACAATCGAACAGACAAACGTCCATTTTATGCCTTCATGAGGGAAAAGTTGATTGTGTTGAAGAGAATATGTAACCGAACCATGCGTTAGTGGGCATAATTGAAATCTGATAAAATGATGACAGGATATCCCGTGTACATAGCCGGATGCAGTGCATAGATCATCAAGGAGGTGCTAGCCTAGTACCTCCTTGATATCATGTAGTTTGGTAATAATGTTATCAATGCATTTCCACTTCAAGTACGTGTATTGAAGTAGAGATTGCTTGTTTTAACTCAATGGTCTACATGTAAATGGAGTCATTTTCAGTCTTATGTTTCCGTATGGAGCTGCAAACCCTGGTAAGACCAAGTGTTTGAAATACTTTGTATGCCGCTGGTGATCATCGTGATGGGCAAGGTTTAGCCGTGAGAAGAAACAAAATTGTTTAGTCTCCAAGGCTTCACCCATCAAACAGAACATGATTAGTGTTTGGAAACGGTGCATACAACTCTGCCAAGACGAGAAGAATGTTTTGAAACAACGTATAAACAAAACTGTCACTGGGGAAGAGCTGCTTGGAAGCTTTTTACGCACAACAGTTTTTTATGGTCTTTCCTGAAGTCCTTTTATATTTCACGAGAAGGTCAATATCAATGATCTGCTCTGAAATGCGCTGCCGGAATTGATAAGAGATTGACGTGAGACTGGGTGTAATAGTTGGACTAATCTGAATATTAAAACCTAGCGATAAAGGCTGCCCCACATATACCTGCAGAGTTGGCAAATCTAGCGAATGGCGTCGTCCTATACACTCTGGTAGCCTGTACAGTATAACACCAGTTCAACCTAACTGGAAATACAGTACGTTGTGTCCTAAATCGAACCGTGTCCAGTTTGGCTAAAAAGATTGCCTGCTATATCAAAGAGGACGAAGAATATGACCTCTTTAACTAACTGCCTCGGACGAATCCAGGACGGAAGATCTATTTTGAGAATACAAAGGATATGAAGGATTATGGATAAATATATCAAATATCAGACCGTGGAATCTCACTCTCTCCTTTTTTCAACAAACCTGTATCATACCCCTCTTCGAACTCTCCCGTCAGGAAGTTTCTATAGCAGTCATCGCTATAATGCAGTATTCGCAGTTATTTCCCTCGACAATGTATCCATCTATATTCATTCTTGTGTAGTGCAACGTACATGAGTATGTCAACACGGACTTGTCAAATCGTATACCCTATAATAACTTATAGATTCTTCAGGTCTGTAAGAAGATAAAAGAACAAAGAGAATGGAAATGAATAGCATAAAAGAATGAGTAGAAGAAGATAAAGAAGATGATGAAGAGGAGGGAGAAGAGGAAGAAGAGGAAAGTTGTGAGACCTAACTTTTCGAATTTTCCGGACTTTTCCGGACGTTCCGGACGTTTCCAGAAGTATATGAAATCTTTACAGGTTCTTGAGGTCTGTAAGGAGATAGAAGAAAAAAAGAAAAGAAAATGGGAATGGAAATAGGGCTTATTGTAGAGAGGAAGAAGAAGAAGAAGAAGAGGAAGGGGGGATCACGAAGAAGAGGAAGAAGAATAAGCAGCGAAGATGAGGAAGAAGAAGAGGAGGAAGAAGAAGAAAGCTGTGGGAGTTGACTTTTCCGACTTTTCCGACGTTTCCGGACGATTCCAGAAGTTTCCAGACATGTAAAATCTTTTCAGATACCTCAGGTCTGTAAGAATATGGAAGAGCAAAGAAAATGGAAATGAAAAGTAGGGCCTATATCATAGAGAAAAAGCAGAAGAAGGAGCAATGATGATGAAGAAGGAGAAGAAGAGGAGGAGGAGGAGGAGGAGGAGGAGAAGGAGGAGGAGGAGAAGGAGGAGAAGGAGGAGGAGAAAAGCTGTAAGAACTGACTTTCCCGATTCGCATTACAGTTCCTCATTATCGATGATGGCGTCATTACATTCTGGTCTCAAAAGCGGGTCAGTCGACGTACAATTTTCACGCGAGATCGCGTCGTCCAGACTGTTGTGTTTGTTTCGCAGTCTGTCGCGCCCCGTATAGTCTGGATCCCAGATGTGTCCGTGGAGAGTTAACTTTGCTGTTACCACTTTCAGCCAGTCTGTGTATGATGCCAATGCTATTTTAAAAATTCCAATGCTTTGAGGGTTAACCCTAAAGTATCAACTTCCTCCGCGGTCAGATTCAGGTGGTTATGCTACAGCACAGGGATCTTTACAACGCAGTTTCAATGTTGCGGTGGATTCCTACCCCGCGTCCTCGTTGTCCAACATCTGGATCAGCCGTATGGTTCTGGAATTCTCCAATATGTACATTCTAGTAATAGTGTTCTCTTCTTCCCTTGTTTTTGCCCCTAACGCGCTGAATTCTCATGACATTTTAATTTTGTGATGTCCAATATCATTTCGTTCCCATCTGTTGTAGTCCAATACTATTTTGTTCGCATCGGGCATATATCTGTATATCTGTGTAACCAATATACAACGATGCAGCATTTACTGATATTGCATTATATTTTTAACTAAAATTCTGCCTCAGGTCATGCAGAAACATTTAATGGCACTGTAGGTTGATAATCAATCAACATCTTCTTTATTTGTAATGTCTGTCTGCTTACGGTAATTATTGTAGTTGTATATAATATTACAATGCAAGTAACTTCTTGACCAATGGACGTAGGCCTAATTTCATCACAGATTCTTAGCTTGTAGAATGATCTCGCAGAATTCGGTTGCCGTTTGGAATGCTGAATGTGTTTTCAATTCAACATCGGCACATGCGTGTCGGGATGATTCTCAAGTTTTTCTCGTCGCACAGTGACAATCCACGTCACATACGCTAAAATGCCGCAGGGCTCAATTTGATTCATGGCGGCTAATAGTTTTAACGCGTGCGTCAAGCCGCAACGGGTATCCTTCTCTGGTTTCGATGATTTGACCCCAAACTCACAGATGGCGAGGGTATGTTGTTTCCGACCCTGTCTGTAGCCTGTCATCAAGTCGTTGTATATTTACTTTATTTGAATATCCGGTTTGCTGTTGACAAAATGTCAAGAAGAAGAAGAAGAAGAAATTGTCTTCGTTGAAAGTGATGATGTTCGTTATTCCGTTCGTGTTTTATTTCTAAATACATGATTTCCCTATACCACGACCGAAAATGAGAAAGAGTTCGTGGTGCTATTCCGGGGTTCGTTGATCCGAAAATTAAATAAGGTTCGTTAATCCAAAAATGAAATTGGGTTCGTTACTGCCAAGGTGCGTTAATCCGAAAATAAAATAAGTTTCGCTATTTCGAAGGTTCGTTAATCCGAAAATGAAATAGGATTCGTTATTCCAAGGTTCGTTAATCTGAAAATGAAATGAGGTTTGTTATTCCGAAGGTTCGTTAATCTGAAAATCGAGATCATTAGGTTCGTTAGTCTGAAAACAAGCAGACTGTGCGTATCGACGAATCTTCGGAATTGCCATCCCTATTTCATTTTTAAATGAACGAATCTTCGGAATAACGAACCTTGTTCCATTTTCGGATCAACGAACCTTATTTGATGCTCGGATTAACGAACCTTCTGAATAACGAACCTTCATAATTAGTAGAATGTCGATCTCCTCTTAATGATATCATTCTGTTTTCACGCATGCAATGCAATCGTGCATTCACTTTTTCCAATTATCTGTTATAGGCCTATTTTATTGTCATCAATTACCTTCGTTTCTAATTAAGTATATGGAATTATGCACTAATACCCCTTTCCCGCTGAAGAAAATCTTCCCCGGGGGCACCTGGGGGCACCCGGGGAACCCCGCAGTGTGAAAGGTCACTCGGTTGAAACCTAGGGGAAGCCTAGGTGAAACACCGATGAAATTTTGGGCAATTTTTACCCGAGAAGCGTCCTGGGTAAACACCGATAGTTCAACGGGAAATCACCCGGTGGTTCACCGAGAGCGCCCAGTGTGAAAGGTTGTCTCGGTGAAACACCGGGGAAAATATGCAGATTATGTCAAAGGTCATGTCTTGTTTCTGGTCATGCACACGTTTTCAGCTAGCTAGCGCGCACTCGACCTCCCAAATCCACACGTAAAGGGTACTAGTAATTCGTGTTTGTAAACATACACACGACACTACATAGTACATGTGTGTGTCGTTTCGTGTGCAATGTGGCGTTCACAGTGCGACAGCATTGTTTTCCATCATGCTGTGCATTGTATTGTTTAATTAGCACGCCGTGTATACAAAGCTGATATAGGTTTACAATGTACTTGATCGCTTTGATGCTTCCTCCTTCTTCGTCTTCCTCTGGTGTCTATGTAGCTCTTAACTCTTCCAGTAAAGTCTGATAGTGATACAGTCCGCCTCTTTCTTGATTTTTTCGTATTTTGTGCTTTGGCGTCAAGTGCTGGGTTTACAGTGTGCAGGAGAAATCCTTTGACGTTTTGTACTGTTGAAATTTGAGGGAATTTTGCAAATGGCTGGAGCGTGGACCAAAGACGAAGAGAGATTATTGCTTCAATTACGTAGCGAGGCAGCAGTGAACGAAGAACTGAGCGGGACGTCGGCTGACGCTGGCACCGCGTACGAGTCCCTCCTCCGAAAACTTGCTGAACATGGGATCGAAAAAACCAAATCGCAGATGCATAACAAACTCAAGTACATAAGATCACCCACGTTGCGAGCAGAAAACCCGTCTAGGGGAAAGTTTCACCGAGAGCAGTGTGAAACGACGGGACTGAAACTTTCACCGAGAGGTTCCCCGGTGAATTCACCGGGGAACCTCTCGGTGGTTCACCGAGACGGGCAGCGGGAAAGGGGTATAAGTCTAGATGAATAGCGTTGGATAAGAGTCGTGTGTAGTTTCACCAGGGAGATGTCTCTTCCACCTCCCTGGTTTCACTTAGGCAATTTACATTTTGTGAAAACATGGTCGGCGTAATCAAATCTACCAATCACCTTTGATGTTGAAACCACTAAACGAATTCTTGAAGGTAACAATTAAAACTATGACATAAAACGAAGTAATGGATTCAAGTGAGACGCGCACATCCAACACTACGCATTCATATTGTGCGAGCGTACACGCACATCACACATGACATAATCATAACAATGAATGTTTTCATATAGCTCTTTAAATCTGTTGGTGATATTTTTCCTCATCAATTAGGAGCTTGATTATTATTCTTTTTTTTTCCGGAAAGCATTACTTGTTAATATGATGATAATATATCGAGCGAGGTCCTCTACACTTTGAATGGCTTGAACGTGCCCCTTCAAAACCTTCGGTAGTAAGAGCTATCCTTTCGTCATGATAATACTGTATACTGAGGTATTCTTTTCTAGTCTTATTTTTCATACCTTTTTCCCACTACCCTTTCTCTACTGAAATGGTTCGCATGCCGTAAAGTGCCATCTAGAACGAGTAATTTCTTAAAAGACAAGTTCACCTTCATAAACATAAGGATTGAGAAAATGCAGCAATATTAGTAGAACACATCAGTGAAAGTTTGAGGAAAATTGGACAATCGATGCAAAAGTTATGAATTTTTAAAATTTTTGTGTTGGAACTGCTGGACGAGGAGACTACTACAGCTTGTGATGTCATATGAGTGCAACAGTATAAAGAAAATGTGAAGAAAATTCAACATATTTTCATTTTTTTCGCATAATAAAAGAGCATTTGACTTGCCTCTTTCTAAAGGTAATAGGGGGAATAATATTACCCATGACATATGTCGGTAACGAGTCAAGGGAATGTGTACTTTTTTTCAAAAGATGAAATTTTGTGAAATTCTCTTTATATTTTCCTTATATTGTTGTACGCATGTGACATCGTACACTGCAGTAGTCTTCTCATCCAGCGGTTACTGCACAAAAACTTCAAAAATTCATAACTTTTGAACGGATTGTCCGATTTTCCTCAAACTTTCAATAATGTGTTCTACTAATATTGCTACATTTTCTCAATCCTTATGTTTATGAAGGTGAACTTGTCCTTTAAACAGCCATGAGGCGAGCGACCCAAACTGAAGGTGGAATTCGCCTGGTTCCCTTCAAATAATCTATATCGATTTCCTATGTGTTGTTTTTACATTATCCCATCCTTTAAGGCATTAATCCCACGAGATTCCCCCACGCAAAGTCGGAAAAACAACTTCCCCCTTTCTGTCTAAATTGCAGCCGTGACATCAGTTACGATGAGTACGCTTGGGACAGTAGATTAAACCTATATAAAGACGGTCACGAATTTCTTACACCTGTACAGGGGCTCTTCAAACTTTGTCGGAAATGTAGTCTCTATCCCAGTCGCATGAAAAAAAAAATCAACGACTCAGCATGTTTAGCATGATATTATTCATTTCCCATCCTCGACAGAAGAAGCCAACTTTGTTTTTCTTTTTAAATTTAGAAACCTCGCCAGTTTTCACTCAGTTTCACGTTGCTACCCATAATGAATACTTGAGTAACTGTCATTAACTTTTTCTAATAATTTTATGACATTATAAAATGGGCTGTAGAATCTCTGCACTCTGATTGGTCAATCATCATGCATTAATTTTTACTGATCCACACTGAGCCATGCGTCCGGTAAAATCCGAACGCATGGCTCAAGCCTTGTACAGTGTATTGTAGGTGAACTGGACGCATGATGGGGCAAAAAGTTGAATTTCATGTATTTACGGGCCCATTTTATAAAACGAATGGTGCACAAGCCTGTTTCGAGGATCAGTGATATTTAATCCAGTATAGGAAGACAATGATGTACATGTACATTGTATATTGATGCGTATTTCTTTTGAAGTGATCAGCATAACCGTCCAGGGACGTGAGAGTATACGATCATTTTAGGAGAAAGACGGAAAGGAGATTTTCTTTCTATTGCGATGATTCTGTAGTGAAAAGAGACTCGTGCGTTGACCCCACTAGCAATGTACATGGTTAATGTCTTGAGAGCGATATGCATGAAATACGAGTAGATCATATCTTTCTCCGGATCATCTTCTATCTAATAATAATAGTCGTGATAGTGTCGTTGTCTGCCTTGGTCTGCCCCTACTTCTTCTTGTTGTCCAGACGAAAAACAATTTAGAATAGCTGCAGCTTCCAACAGCGAATGGTAACTCACTATGACACGAATTTTATAATGTATAGCGAAATGTTGATATAATTATGATAATACAGATAGTATAACGGACCTTTGAAAGTTATGTGACTAAAAATCCCAGCGCATGTACAATGTAAGGCATCTATCCTCCAGGAGGTATAATACTAGATTTTCTGCACATGAGATTTACTAATAGAGTGGGAAAAACTCGGCTTGCGTGCTTCTTTCACGAACTGTCTCGTTCTTGTTAGTCTCGATTAAGACGCACGTTGTTGAACATAAACCTCATTCACAAGGCTTTTACGTGACGTTCCCTACAACGTATTAATCATTTAGCCCTATATTATTACAAGGAAACATGCTCGGTGTAGGGGAATTTGCACTGACATGCCTTTTATTAATCATATGTCACTTTGCCAGTGATGGGCAGGTGATGTTACTCACAGAATCTTTGTTTGGAAGTTTGTTCATTTTTTTTTGTGGGCGTGTCCAGGTAATCTGAAGAAAAATATTAGAAAAATTATTGTAAGATGTAAAGCACATATTGTTTGAATAGTCTTTTAGCCACATAAGTGAAAGTCCGGGTATTATGAATCAATGCAATTACAAGTCAACATGCATTCGCATTGAACATTCCCTTTAAGCTGGTATCGACACCAGGTAGCTCCATAGAATTTGTATAAATCTCATTAGTAAGACAGTAAGGGGGGAACCTCTGACTGGAGATCGAATTTGATTTACAGGTGTGACTCTGTGAGACAGGTAGAAGTATGTAAACGTCACGTTACCGACTCCAACGAGACACTCATTAGTTGACGTGAGCTATCCTTGGGCCAAGGCGCGTCCCTGCTGGCAGATGGCTTTCTCAGAGATAATCGTCCGTCGCGTCGCCGATGTCCCTCATCCGGGGACGAGAACTGAAGTTAAAAATCTAAGCTTAGTTGTTTTATTTCTATCCTAATCCGTCCTTCAGACAGTAAGCTTAGTTGTTTTATTTCTATCCTAATCCGTCCTTCAGACCACAAGACTGAATACCTACTGAACTTATAACGATTACGAGTTAAAGGGATCATATAGTTTTGGTTAATACCTAATTTCAGGTTTCTAACATATTTTGGTGAGATAATGAGAAACCTCTTATGAAATATGAAAGAGCATGTAATTCCATGAGGAATTCAACATTTATTTGATGAAAATTGGTTTTGAAATGGCGGAGATATCCAAAACAGAGCGATTCTAATAAAGTGTGGGACCCAAATTTTTTTTACGACCGCTTTGTTTTACTTTGTTTTTGGATGTTTCAGTCATTCCAAACCCGATTTTCATTAAATAAACTTTGAATTCCTCTTAGAATGGTATGCTCTGTACTATTTCATAAGTGTTTTCTTGGTATCTCGCAAAAAGTTAAAAGCGCAATTCTCATCTCCACCAATACTGTACCATCCATTTAAACTGTTTTCCAAAAGAAAACCAAAAAAACAAAAACAGGGAGGTGAGAGAAAACCAAAATCACACATTTTTTGCCACCTGTCCCAAATCTTTTGAAAGCAGAAATGGCACTCCGTAGTTTCAGTTCAACTTTGAATAACAGAGTAAAATCAAAGAAAGAGAACATTAAATGTTTCTTTAAAATCGGACAAAAAAAAGAGTAGATCAGGGAGTTTACAATTTTCATTTGTCTTCTCGATAAAGTCATATACTAGTCACAATCAATTACGAAAAAGAAATGAATTGACTGCCCTGTTAAGTTTATTTTTTATACGTAATCCGATCGTTTTTCACAAATTTCTTATAAAATACATGTATTCCCATAATATGTTTTAGTGGAGGAAACGTTTATTCTTTGCAGAGGTTCATATTTAGCGCTGATGACTTTTCGGGGGGGGGGGGGAGGGGGGCGGTCATCAGTCACTTCATATTCTATTTTCCGTAATGTGTAACTGCGACCGGACTCTGGAAACTTTGGCGTCCTTTTCACAAATTATTTGTGTAAAATTACAATAATATGATTTAGTGGAGGAAATGTTTATCCTTTGGAGATGTTCATATTCAGCGTTGATGACTTTTTTTTTTAACTTGGCCCGGGGGGGGGGGGGGGAGGTCAACACTCACTTAATTCTTAATTCCGTAATGTCTGGCTGACCGGACTCCCGTAGTCGTGGAAGCACATGAACTTCGAGATCTTAAAGATCGCGCTTCTCGATCTTTTTTTTTCAGTCTGAACTGAGTTTCTGATTTTGTCCGATATCTCTGACGCTATGTTTAACCCTATACCTTTTCTGAACATATTGGACCTATAAAAAGAGTTTTCTCACAGAATATGTGAGATTATCGTGTTTCTTCCATTCGCAGTCACCTCGTTCGGTTTACAAGCACCTTGCGACATAAAGAAATCTTTTCCTTCCCTTCAACGAAGGCGAAAGGGGTTAGGAAGGGAGAAGGGGGGGGGGTAAATTTGTCTGTACAAGGTAAATGAGGATGGACCAATAAAGATGATTACGTAATAGATGTTCAGCCACGCATCGCATCCACAGCAGGAGCGCATTATTCCTCATTTTCTCAGGGACATTTTAGGGCGAATGTTAAAGTTGCTTAAGCGGAAGCTGGCAATGTGCCGCCTTCCAGTATATGTTAGCCTTTGGTCCGATGACCTCGTTTTTCTTTTCCCTGGCTGATAGCTGCTTTTATTGAGATCATGGAGCTACTCTTTTGTAGCTCCGTGTTGAGATCGATGGAGTGCTTTTTAAAGAAAAAAACAAATAGAAATTACTGTTCGGTGAAAGCATGCCCAGATACCGTAACATTTCTATTTCATGTTCGAATTTTGGTGAAGGTGCTACCGTACTTTTCGTTTGATTTTGATTTACTTTACTATATTTACTTTATTATGTTGGACATGGTAAAGGAGGTTGCCCTTTAATGTTCCATGAGAAGTTGATACTGTTGTGATGTGAAGTGAAGGGTTAGGGTTAGGGTTACCAAGTACAGGATAGTGTTGCTATGTTGGTACAAGATTGGTTAGGAGAAATAAAACGATGTGGAATTATTACCTGTCACGTTCTAAATATAAAGTAATGGATCAACACATCATTGTTCATATAGTCTTGATCTATTCTTCCCACGTTATCATATCTCTCTGTCACTTCAGCATATAGGCCTATAGGTTGCTCAGCCATCAAATTTGCCTCAGTAGAGGTATGAAGCGCAGTCTTCCGAGATGCTGCCCCATTGCGCATGCTCCTTTCTCCTCCATTCGGATTCGGGGGGGGGGGGGGGGGTTTCACGAGTAATCAAAGTCGAACTTAGAATTATAATATGCCGTTGGTTTATCTTTTCAGTTTTTCCTTCTGTTTTCAGAACCCACTTCAAATTATTATCAAAATTTACAGAAAAAAATCCTTTGTCAATTGCTTTTTGTTGATTAATACCTGTAGTATGAAAAAGTCTTCAAAATTTTCATTCTTATATGAAAGTCAGAATATCATTGAAGTTGCACACAGCCTACCATAATTCTAAGTTGATCTTAGAATTTAAGATCGACTTAAATTCTTTGTGAACCCCCCCCCCCTTAGTTTTGTCTGTCGAATACATCGTAACTTTGAAGATAAATCAGGCGTTTACACAATTAGTGTCGAAAATTCGACGATATCCCTTTCTTTCCTTCTTTATTTCTTTCTCTCATGATATACGATCGAGGCAACTGATGGGGATATATTTCCTTTAGTGGTTATGACCTTGCACATCATGGAAAGTTGGTCGTCAAAAAAGAAAAGAATGTCTTCAATTTGGTCTGCCATCTGCATAGCTATAAATTTCATCTAATTTTATGCCGCTCGGGCAGGAAGAAGTATCCCAGTATACGAGACCTCTCGAAACCAAAAGGTTTTTCTATAATTCAAGCTATATTGCCTTGAACCTTCCCAGGTTTTGACTCTAACTTTAATGACGGGATTTTGAGATAAGTTCTTGACCTGGGACGGGAGTCGGGTGAAACTTAATCTGTCCATAGCTTTTGAAAAATCGCATAAAACGTAATTTGTGTGAGCCATTGATGTTATTAACGACGAACCCGTGCAAAGGAATACCCGTCTCGAATACTCGTCGTTTTGGAGAAGGCCTAACTCTAACCAGGCAGGTGCTATAGCACCTCCCTGCTCTTACCATGGAGCTATTAGTAGCTCCATGCTCTAACCATGTTCTAACTGACAGACTTTTGCTCTCTCTGTTCGTTATTCCGAAGGTTCGTTATTCCGAATGTTCGTTAATCCGAAACACACGAATTCCCTATACCTAGAGGTTAGTTAATCCGAAAATGAAAAAGGGTTCATTAATCCGAACATTTGTGGCGTTATTCCGAAGGTTCGTTATTCCGAGGATTTGTTAATCCCAAAATGAAATTCGGAATAACGAGCCTTCGGAATAACGAGCTGTAACCAATACTATTAAATCATGCGTGCACTCACATAGGCCTAATAGTAATACTCGGAAGTATAGGCAATTTCTTTTCATCTCCCCCCCCCCCCCGTCTTTCTCAGGTTAAGTTGAGAATCAATCACGTTTCTATTCCCTTTTGCTCCAAGAATTTTGCAGCTGATATCTTATTTCAATATTATGTGTCATTGCAGCTTATTTATCATTATTTTATTTATTATTTTCATAATTTTTATTTTTCATCATTTTTTTTATTTTATTTCTATAGTGCGTTATGATTATACCTTTGATGTGGTAAAATACCTGCGATGAGGTCTATCCTGCCTTGACGTCTGTATGTAATCTTGGAAATAGATAGGCCCTATTTCTATATGGCTTAATTGATACATAGGTCTATAGCTCAAAACTGTTCATTTACAGAAAAATACGCTTAGTACTGATGTATAGGCCTACATTACTCACTGTTATTTCCGAAGAAGCTCTTTCGAAGTTATTCAAAGTTTATTTTTTATTCTATTCAGTGTTTTTCCCTGTCATTGTACTATTGTGACTGCGCAGCAAAGTTTTTTTTCTTTTCCATATCTCAAGTATTGATTCTGATTCTGAGAGACAATTATGACCTAATGCAACACCTCCAACCCCTATAAAGCTCTGAGTTGGTTTGGTTCATCGTAGGAAAGACGTCGTTCTCGGGTTTGGTGGTCCAAGTGGAGTGGCAAGGACAAAAGTTGAGGATCCTCCCAGCTAATCATATACACAGAATAATCGCATAGCTAATGGTCATAACAGAGCGAGAGGAAGTTTGTTTTGTCCATCTTTTGGCGTCATCCGACCCGATAAGGCTCTTATTTCAAAGTTTTGCTTGTGTGTTTGTTTTGTTATATATTTTTTTTTTGTTTTCCATGTGACAAGATGGTTGGATAGGCAATATTCAGTTGCATTAGCTGGTATTCCATGGGGCCCATTACAGATGTATATTATGTACAACTGTACTTGGATGTGGAGGAAGGGGGGGGGGGGGGGGAGTGTGGGACCACTTCACCCGGGTGGTGCACCCTACTCTGTGCGACGGATGAATGAAAGTAGATCTTTGGTTACAGCTCGTTATTCCGGAGGTTCGTTATTCCGAAGGCTCTTTATTCCTAAGATTTGTTATTCCGAAGGTTCATTGTTCCGAATTTCATTTTCGGATTAACCAATCTTAGGAATAACGAACCTTCGGAATATCGCCACAAATTTTCGGATTAACGAACCCTTTTTCATTTACGGATTAATGAACCTCTAGGTATAGGGAATTTGCGTGTTTCGGATTAACGACCCTTCGGAATAACGAACCTTCGGAATAACGAACCTTCGGAATAACGAACAGCACCCCTCTCTGCGACGGATGAATGAAACAAGATCTTTTACGTGCGACTGTCTCACAAATTGCACGTTCATTTCATGTCCTATCCTAGGGACAGATTGTTTTGATTCTATCAGGGAGCTATATGTAACATTATTTTGTAGCTCCTCATGACTCTATAGAGGGGACGACATGAAAAACACACAACATTTTCTTTTGCTTGGTTTCGAATCCGCGCCCGAACACGAGCCATAAGATTGAAAGGCAGACGTACGCTTCCCACGGAGCCACCTCGTCAAACAAGCTATAGTGTACATGACGGTCCGAAAAGCGTTTTGCAACATTCTAGTTATTTTTACTCTATATAAACCCAAAATGAGATTCCCAAATTCAAGCACAACGTACGTCATGCATTTATGCATAATGTAGGGCCTATATGTATTTTTTTACCCACTAGTGAAAAAGATACAGTGTTGCAAGTGTTATATGTTTGTGAAGCTTGGCTTAAAAAAAAAATGGAAAAGGGTAAATAAAAAAAAAATCGTCGTGGTAGGCGTGATGTCGTGATGTCTTTAGCTTTTCACGATCTGTCAAAGCAATCAAACGGCACTTCAGTCTCACGCGATCAGTATTCGAGGTGGGGTGACAACGCAAGGGACTTGTAGAAAAACACACGGGAACGTTTTGAGGTGTCAAAGCGAGAAACTCCTTTCTTTGGTGTCCTTATCATTTTCGCGCTCAATTTGGGAAAAGTTAAGACTCGCTTCAATAATTTCAACGCTCGTGTTCTCTATTCCCTTCGCGTGTTTATTCAAGAAAGCATCAATACAAAGGGGCATCCCTTTTTTTGTTTGTGTCGACGGACAGAATAAACGGAGTGGGAGACAAGAGAAACAAATGAAGTTACCACTAAAAATATCTAGCAGGGAATAAAAACAAACTTGCCTTTTCCTGTTATTGATCACCGGGTAGGCCTATACTCCGTATACTGTTGTATCGTATAGTGCCCGCCTGTGTTTAGGCTAAATCTGTACCGAGGTATTAGGCATAAATTTCTGGGTTTGTTTGTTGTTGTTTTTTAAACGGTCACTGTTGTAGACGAACCGGAAAACGCGTTAGGTTATCAGCTTCCCCGGATGAAGTGCATTTGCTCGCGAATAAATTGAAATAGCATAGATATTTTTTTCTTTTTTTTTTAAAGGAAGTTGAGTTTATATACATGTACATCGCAATGAAGTGAGCACCAAAAAGGGCACCAGCCCAAACACTCCCACACTATTACTGGACCGATAACTCCTGTGTGATCGTCGTCATTGAACCCGAGACAAAAGTTCACGCCCCTGTGGGACGGAATCCCGCCCAGCCATACGTTGTGCAGCGGGGTCTAGATGGGAAACCCATGTTTCGTTTCCAGTGTTGCCACCTGATTTGGAGTTTGTGGAATTAGTATCCAATCCACTGCACTATGATGACTTACTACTTGCTCGTGAAGTTCTCATACACGTTTCATGGTTACAATAGGTCATACTTTTTTTTTTTGTAGTAAATGAAAAGTTACCTGCGGGTTTGGAAGTTTATGTCCCTATGTGCTCGGAATCGAGAATATAAAAAGAATAGAAACGTTGTATTTAAGTTTGTTTATTTATTTCTTTGTTTCTTTCTTTCTTTATTTATTCATTCATTCATTCATTTTTATTTATTTATTTATTTATTTATTTATTTATTTATTTGTTTATTTATTTATTTATTTATTTATTTATTTATTTATTTATTTATTCATTCATTCATTTTCATTTATTTATTCATTTATTTGTTTGTTCATTCTTCCATTTATTCATTCATTCATTGAATCATTTATTCATTCATGTATTCATCCACCCATCTATTTTGTACCCTCTTCCTAACTACTCTGTTGCACAAGATGCAGAAAGGTTCGGCATCAATGCAGGATTGTATTTACAGGTGTGTGAAATTTGACAGGTACCGTAGGGTTCAAGGATACGAATGATGCAAACAGCACACGCCCCATCACAACCACCACCACCACCTCCCTTTGATACCCCCACCCTCCCTGCCTGGATCTTTCCCCAACTCCCTGGTCTGTATCTTTGTCTGCTGACGTCATCGTCTGTATTACTTTCTCAGTTAGCAAGCAATATACATTCATCATGTGTCTATACGGGTGCTGTTCGTTATTCCGAAGGTTCGTTATTCCGAAGGGTCGTTAATCCGAAACACGCAAATTCCCTATACCTAGAGGTTCGTTAATCCGAAAATGAAAAAGGGTTCGTTAATCCGAAAATTTGTGGTGTTATTCCGAAGGTTCGTTACTCCGAAGATTGGTTAATCCGAAAATGAAAGTCGGAACAATGAACCTTCGGAATAACGAATCTTAGGAATAAAGAGCCTTCGGAATAACGAACCTTCGGAATAACGAGCTGTATACGTAGGCCTATGCAGAGAGATGAAAACTTTCATCTCCTCGGTATTTAATAAGGCGTTTTTCTCTGTGGGTACTTAAAGTGCCAGTTTACGTTTGGTTGTAGTGATTTCATCAGTGTTTGAATTACGACATTTGATGTGTATGTATAGTTTCTTTGTATCACAAAACACACTATCATACCGAAATTGCGCCGTAAAACTCTCAAAATTTGAAATAATCACGATGTTTCTGGTCGGTCTGGACCACTTCCCATCATAAGAGGAGAAGATTGAGAAGCAAAGAGAAATAGATAAATCAACAGATGTTACTTGATATAAAATTAAGTATTTTAAAGGGACTGTACAGTGCTGGTTGAGGTGAGGATTCAGCTTGTAACGTTTTGCAAGATATTCAGAAACCACTCTTGTCAAAGAGCATGCAATTCTAAGGGGTATCAAAAGTTTATTTGATGAAAATCGGTTTTGAAATAGCCGAGATATCCAAAAACAAGGTGAAACAAAGAGATCCTAATAAAAGGCGTGGCCTGTCGCCTTTTATTATTATCACTTTTTTTTTGATATCTCGGCCATTTGAAAACAAATTTTCATCAAATAAACGTTGAATCCTTCTTGAAATTACATGCCCTTTCATATTTCATAAGAGGTCAATCATTATCTCTCCAAAAAATGTTATAAACTTGAATCCTCACCTCAACCAGGACTGTGTAGTCCCTTTAAAAAGAGACATTTGGTAGGGGTAGAAGGACAAAAGAGAGAAGTATTTAGGTATGGTTCAGGTAGTCAATGAGAAGCAAACGTAGGCGCTTTCATAACAGCCATCAGCCTTTGCCTTACCCCTTCATTTAGGTCAAAAGATTAAAGGGATGACACAGTATTGGTGGAGATGAGATTTGGGCGAGATACCAAGAAAACACTTATGATGTAGACAGTACAGAGCATACCATTTTAAGATTAATTCAAAGTTTATGTGATGAAAATCGGGGTTTGGAATGACTGAAACATCCAAGAACAAAGTAAAACAAAGCGATCGTAATAAAGTGTGGGTCCCACACTCTATTAGAATCGCTCTTTTTTGGACAAAACCAATTTCCATCAAATAAACGTTGAATACCTCATAGAATTACATGCTTTTTCATATTTCATACGAGATTTCTCATTATCTCACCAAAAAATGTTAGAAACCTAAAATTAGATCTCAACCAAAACTGCACGCTCCCTTTAATGTCACCATGTCGCTGTGTTGTTCCAACTAATGGTGTTTATTAATTTTTGTATGTAACTGAAATGAATTATGTTAAAAATTATACTTGACGTCAGACATGTTTGCTTCAAAACGGATCAGCGAACAAATCAATGTGCAAATCACATTGTCATGCTTCGGGGTAAGTGTAATAGGTTATTGTTTCGTCCGCGGTACAGTGCTCCCCTACGCCCTCTATAGTGTCTGTTTAGGTATGGCACCGCTTGTATTTAGAAGTACAGGTGTACAGTAATTCCTATTATGTCGTATTAATATATTTGCCTTGATTTGAGTCGGCATGTATCATGTGCCTTCTCATCGTCCGTATTCAAGTGTGACGTTTGATCTTCGCTTTAAAATTGTATAGTTTTGTTTGAGATAGGGCTTCAGGTTTCCATTTTTTTTTTTGTGATAATGAGAAACTTCTTGTGAAATGTGCAAAAGCATATAATTCTAAGAGGAATATATTCAGCGTTTGTTTGATGAAACTTGGTTTTGAAATGGCTGAAATTGCAAGTGAAAGCTTAAAATTGTATGCATTTTATCATTTCAAATGTGGTTTCTAATCTATCTTGCAAAAAAAGTTAAAAGTTGAATCCCTATCTCAACCGATACTATACCATCCCTTTATTGACTGTGATAAGACAGCAAACGTCTCGTTTGAATGTCGAGTTCAAATGAAGAGAGAGAAGTTGGTTGAAAAAAAGAAAAAAAGGATGGAGGGGGGGGGGGGAGGAGGAGGGAGTGATGTGGAGGGCGCGAACTGTGTGATAAATTAGATGATAAACCTGTTTAACCTCCTGCCGGAGTTCCCACCGGAGTGGTGAGCAGACGGACGGATACAGTGCAGAGAGTCGATGCCCCTCCCGCTGTTGTAGGGTTATCATGGGGCGAGAATATACCAGACTAATGGTTCCCGAGAGAAGAAGATGGGGGATGCGGATGTAGGGAGGGGAACGGAAAGAATTTGTACGCCCCATCCCTCTATGCTACTAATTCTGTATGGAACGCCATGTGTTACACTTCTGGTTCACTTGCTGAACAGTTCAGCCCATGTGAGGGCAAAAGTGCAACGCAATGTGTCCCAAGTGAACCGCTTAGGGCAGACACATACTTCCCTCCTCCTACAATATTTGAGGAAGAAACCCCGACGTTTCCATGGATACCTTGCAAAATAAACTGAATATAATATCATGGTATCTGACCAGCAAGTAGCTAAACGATTCAGAACAAACCAGGCGTGATGTTACAATTAAGAACAACACAAAACAGAATGATATTAAAAAAATCATATGTATACTTTATATCAAGGTCAAGGAGTCAATTTCATTCTACTTTTTGATATGACCATAATCCGATATAAGTCTTCTGCCTTTCAATTTTCTAATGACTGTACAAAAACTGTTTTTGCGGGGTTTTACGTTTTGAAAATAATTGTAGGTTAACTGCACTCTATCTAGATATAGAATGATGGCGTATGGCGGAGACGGTATGATTTGTTGACATTGTCTGAGGAATTGTGTATGGATTATTGTATCTGTCATAAGATGGTATATACATTGTAGCTTGTGCTGTATATAGGTTATTACATAACCTTTCACGTTTATAATGCAAATTTTGCTGCGTGATAAGAAAAAAAAATAGACTTAAGTGTTGACGAGAAACCAATAGGGAAATTCTCATTTCACATTTTCAAACTAAGGAGAAAATCGATGCGATTCTTGACACTTTAATTGTAATAAATGTAACCTATTTACCTTATCACTGTTGTGGAAATGGAAGTTTGCATGATTGAAGACGGACGAGGTTTTGTCGTTGTCATAATGATTAATATTCTCTTTAATTCCCCCCCCCCCCTCTCTCTCTCTGATTTCTCTAGCAGCAGAAAACCCAGCTGCTGACGTTCATCTCCATTTGCAGCTTGCTCGTCTACTTCAGCTGCTACAACCGCGCCGTCTTCCAGGACTTCTTCTCCACGTCGCACGCGAACATGCTCCCCTTCGACCAGATGCAGGCGAGGCGCGGCGACGGCGACGGCGACGGCGACGGCGGCCGTGACTCCCGAGCGGCCCAGAAGAGCGAGGAGCTCAGCGGCGGTTTCTACCGCGTGCCCGAAACTCCGGACACGAGCTTGCGGAGACTCGCCCGAGGCGTAAGACACACAGTCACGTTAAAGGGACTGTACAGTACTGGTTGAGGTGGGGATTCATGTTTTGAGCGTTCCTAAGTGAGATAATGAGAAACCTCTTATGAAATATGAAAGAGCATGTAATTTTAAGAAGGAACCAACGTTTATTTGAGGAAAATTGGTTTTCAAATGGCTGAGATATCCAAAAAAGTTATGATAATAAAGGTGACAGGCTACGCCTTTTATTAGGATCTCTTTGTTTCACCTTGTTTTTGGATATCTCAGCCATTCCAAAACCGATTTTCATCAAATAAACTTTTGAAACCCCGTAGATTTGCATGCTCTTTGACATCTTATAGAGTGGTTTCTGAATATCTCGCAAAACGTTAAATGCTAAATCCTCACCTCGACCAGAACTGTACACACCCTTTATTAACTCTTTACTGCGAAACAACTTACCTATTACAAGTATACTCGTACACGATATCAATTAAATATAA
Source organism: Diadema setosum (assembly GCF_964275005.1). Lineage (NCBI taxonomy): Eukaryota > Metazoa > Echinodermata > Echinoidea > Diadematoida > Diadematidae > Diadema > Diadema setosum. Next base: position 5,998,068 of record NC_092705.1, read on the forward strand.
GTACTGGTTCTGAGCGATTTAAAGGTTCTCTGAAATACAACTGGATGTTTATTTGTGTTGATTTATGATACCCTCAACATCACTTTTTCGGTGAAACGAATATCTAGAAACACTCCATATATTTTTAACAAATTTTTCTTCAGATTATTTGGATACGCCCACAAGAATCCTTCCAAGCAAATCCCTGTTGTGACCTCATCTGTCAATCATTGCTAAAGTACTGATATATTTTACAAAAGACATTGGAACGCATCTTCCCCTCAACTCAGCTTAACTTGCATGTTTCTGTTACTAACAAAAGACATGGCGAGGGAACAGATCATATCAGTACTTTAGCAATGATTGACCGATAAGGTCACAACAGGAATATTGGTTTGGAAGTTTTTTGCTTTTTGTTTTTTGTTTTCTGCCGGCGTATGCAAGTAATCTGAAGAAAATAGAAGAAAATTTATTTAAAGACGTAATGGAATGTTTCTAGAAATTCGTTTCACCGCAAAAGTGATGTTGAGGGTATCATAAATCAACACAAATCAACATCCATTTGTATTTCAGAAAACCTTAAAGTAAAACTCCACGTTCTCTTTGACTATTGTGTTAGAGTTGAATCAAACACATGGAACAGGTGAAATGTTTATAAGATGGGCCGTACGTGATACATGATGTGGGATGTCATTCTTAGATTTCATGAAGTTAGGGCACAATTAGACATAATAGCAAGTGCAGATTTGATGAAGCTTTGTTGCCGTTACAGCACATGAAGTGCCCTAATGTTTAGAAATTCCTAATTTTGAAATTAAAGCGAATTTATATGAAATACTGCCCATTACATTTTTTTTTTTTTAACTGGGTGGGATCAACAATAATAAATCTATTTTTAGAGAAAACTTACTTCCAGTCGCTGAATAATTTATAACCAAGCCAAACTTTATGACATTTTCATGGACGCTATAATGCAAGACTATATAGTCGATGATGTCATTTATAATCATAATCTGATCATCCACCGCGTAATGGTATTACAACATGTATTTGTTCCCACAAACGATAACTATATCAGTAGGAATCAAGTGAGAAAGCTGTGTTGAAAGAAATCGGCGAAATCAATGCAACATGCTGTGTTGAAAGAAACCGGTGAAATCAATGCAACATATCGGAAGAATGGAAAATGCAATGGTCGTTAGACATTTAGCATAACGCGCTCACACGACCTGGGAGAATGTTATGATTTTTTGGTTTATTTTTCTTTTTACGATGGCATCAACTGTCTTGTGTATGCTCAGATTATGTGACGTTACCCGAGCCATAAAGATTTTTTTTTTAAAGAAAATGTCAAAGTAGTTACAAATCACCCTTAAAACAAAAGAGAAGGATTTCGTGAGTTACGACACAGTCACAATTACGTGCAGAGCGATCTTTTCCTATAAATGTCATTGAGCGTCGTGATGATTGACTAGCTGACATGAAACTGGTCGCACGATCTTTTCCGATTACATTCCCAGTTCAGCGATATTTGTATATTTCTTCACCCTGATGGGTATGTGCATGCATGCATGTGTTTGTGTGTATGTTTGTGAAGAGAGTGTGTGTTCTCCAAAAGGGTTTCGTCATCATGTACTTTTTTTTTTCCCGTTAGGCTATCTTAGACCACGTTTACACCAACCGAAAGGCCGGCCTTTCGGTTGGTGTAAACGCACAAAAGTCGAAATGCGGTACCAAATGGGGTACCAAATTGCGGCCCGAGACTACCTCGAGGAGGTAGTCTCGGGTCGGCCTCGGGTCGGCCTTTCGTTGGTGTAAACGCAAGCGGACCCAAATGCTTGCCTTTAATAGTTGTTTACCATTTGAGCGCCACAAACGACGAAAATGAAACATGCGGGAGGGGATTTCTCTCCGAGGCCGCTGCTCGACAAGGCAGTGTAAACGCACGAAAATGCGAGTCCGAGGACCGCAAAGCGGACCGGCCTCGGGCCGGATCGAGGCCGGCCCGTCACTGTAAACGGGGTCTTACTTTATCGGCGATGTGAATTGACAAAAGATACTCTAATTGCAAGAAAAGCCCATAAGAACCACTGTAATTAGTTCCTCAAATACTTCCTGTTAAAAGGGAGGCAGATTGCTATCTGTTGCGAAAATACTCCATTGTGCTGAAACGGCGAGTTTGTGAACACCAGAATAGCGGCACTGTAGTATTGATTAAACAGTGTCTTAAATAGTCTGTCAATGGCGTCTACCGAGTTTTGAGAGCTCTCCGAGCACGTTGAGTGTGTAGAATATGAATGTTTAATATTCTTACAGTTATGTTCTGTTTTTTCTTGTTCATACCTGATCAAAATGCAAGCAGAATCTTTGTGCTTGCATTGACTCATTGATAAAGCTAAACTCGCACTCATAAACACCTCTTGAGATAAATTCTATTCAAATAGGGGTAATAATGAAAGGTAACTGAGTACAAGTGCATTTGAAATATGCAAACTGATTTCATTTAATTCATTGGTTGCTGCAAATTTTTCATGAGCAAAGTTATGTATATTTATCTACAGGGATCGACACTCCTTTTTCCTCTGGGGCCGTTCGGGCCACTAAAATTTTGGTGGCTCGAAATAAAAGTACATACAGAAATTCCTTTGGAATAATTTCGGATGCCCGATCGGACTTTTATTTCGGGGGGGGGGGGGGGGGATTTAGTGGCCCAACATCGGTTTTAGTGCCCTGGGCGACCAGGCCAATGATATCTCATGAAATCTCATGAAATTCCATGAAAGGGATTTAAAGGGACCGTACAGTACTGATTGAGGTAGGGATTCAGGTTTATGACATTCCTATGTGAGATAATAAGAAACCTCTTGTGAAATATGAAAGAGCATGCAATTCTAAGAAGGATTCAACGTTTATTTGATGAAAATTGGTTTTCAAATGGCTGAGATATCCAAGAAAGTGATAATGATAAAAGGCGACAGGCCACGCCTTTTATTAGGATCTCTGTGTTTCACCTTGTTTTTGGATATCTCAGCCATTTCAAAACCGATTTTCATCAAATAAACTTTTGATACCCCTTAGAATTGTATGCTCTTTGACATCTAGAGTGGTTTCTGAATATCTCGCAAAATGTTATAAGCTAAATCCTCACCTCAACCAGAACTGTACAGTCCCTTTAAGACCTTTTTGTTTCGATGTGGCTACTTCTGGTCGTCTGATGGAAAATCCCTGACATCCGTTAGCAATATAAGTTTGGAGTTCACTGACACAGCTGCAGACAGCAGTATTATGATTATAGCACTTCTCTTCCCCGTCGGCCGTAATGCCGACTCACTTGAAGACAGGATATTACCTGGATATCAAGGACAAAGTGCCGGAAAAGCTATCCTATGGTTAAACCTCCGAAATGTGGATATATGAATAACCCAGATTTGTTTATTTCATATCTTTCTGTATATCTATAATTGTTTTATTATGTTTACATAATATATCTACTATATACATATACGTACATGTGTATATGTAATGTATATGTATATATTTACATATACACGTGTGTATATGTGTGTGTGTGTGGGTCCTTTCTAATCTTTCATACTGTGCTGCTCTTGAATTTGACATAACGATAAAATTTTAGATGATTTTGTACCGAATCATTATTATTATTATTTTTTTTTTTTTTTAAAGAAAACCAGACATGGTTCCTTTTGGCGCACCATAGCAATGCCGTTACCGTGCTCGGTGTGCCGAGGCAAGAATGTCAACGATAAGCCTCGTTGGTCTTGCAGTCCGAAGTTTGATTCAGTGTCCAAGCTATTATGACAATTATCACTCTAAGCTAATGGCGAAAATCAGTTGGTCTCATTAAACAGCCCTAAACGTTTTGCTAGTTGGTAAGGAAGAAAGAGTACTGAATAGGGCCTACATTTCTTAGTGCGAGTGTAAATGAATTAGTAAGTACAAGAGGGAGAGAGAAAAAAAGAGCGAATGAATTGCTTGATAAACAAGTAGATGAATGAATGAATAGAGTAATGATTAGATGAGTGTAGTACATTAGCTAGTTAAGAAAAAACAAAACAAAACAAAAATAACAAAACAAAAACCCACAGTGTTAAGACACGACCTCTTCTAAAGACTACTCGCAGTGCTGTTAAATGGGAACAACATGTGCGAAAATATGAAAAGATGTTCTTCATTAGTTTCACTTTTCTCTCCCCTAACCTTGTGTTGCTTTCTTTCTGTTCATTCCACCCCTTCTCCCTTTTTTACAGCTATTTCAAAAACTTCCCGAGCCGTTTTCGAAGAAGTACAAGAACCCCTGCTGGAACGTGAGGCATAAGCCCCGCCAGTGCCTGCCCTACTTCTACCTCATCGGGATGCCGAAGTGCGGCACGACGGACGTGTGGAACAAACTCATCGCCCATCCCCACATCGTCGAGACCGGCAAGGAACCGCACTGGTGGAGCAGGGTTCGAATAGGTGAGCACATCGTCGGGGGAGGAGGGGGAGGAGGGGGAGGAGGGGAAGGAGGGGGGGGGGGGGACGACGGAAGGGAAGAGGCAGAAGGAGGTGCTACTTTTGCAACTCCATGTACGGTCTCCATGGTTACCAAATAGAACTGAAACTTCCAGTAAGATGGCGAGAGGGGGTAAGCGCGATGCTCAACAAAAAGTTATTATCTACACACACAGCTACAAAACATCATGATCATGATGGTGATGGTAATGATATTGATAATCATTACGGAAGGAATATTAATCTTTTGTGTCAATTGTGTAGCGCGTTTGGCATTGATGTGGCAGTTAAACATGATTAGAAGAAGTGGAGGAGCAAAGTTTGAAATCTTGGGTAAGATGACTTGCAAGACCTTCCACGAAAACTGGGAACACGGGAAGTTTCGAGTAAAGTAGAGCACCCACATTCCGCAGGAGGCTCCTCCATTACAGATTAATTCTATTTCTACAAAGCCTGCCTGGTTATTTATTTATTTATTTATTTATTTATTTATTTTTTTTTTTTTTGGGGGGGGGGGGGAATAATCGTCTCCCATTTATCAACCTACCTCATGCATGTAGCACTCAAGTACTTATCTCTTCTGATGTTATAAGCTCTTAGGAACCTCCCTGTTTTTGATGTACACACATTGGCAGTCCTGGTAAAATAGGTTGGTATATTTTTCTTCTTTTTTTTTTTTTCATCGAAGAGGTAAACTTTAGCCTCACCGCTATGGACAAAGGTGGCGATCTTTTACGGTGGTTCAACTTTAGCAAGACTGGAGTTTAGAATTGCTTTGTTGTTCCCTGTAAAGGGAAATTCACCCCATACTATATGCTGATATAACAAATGCAGAAATATTAGTATAGAACAGGTTATAGATCATTTGCAATATAAGCTTGGTAAACGAACGCAGTGAGTATTATGACGTCATCACTATGACGACTACGTCACAAGTTCGTCGCCGTGACTAGTCTTTGTGAACTGATTAGGGTCTCAAAATGAAATAATGGTGCATCACTCGTTTATTAACCCTCTGCCTACCGCGTAACAGTACCTGCTCATTGGTTTGTGTGTAATATTTTGTGTACATTTGACTCATTGGCCCAAAAAGGGTTAATAAAGAAAACCTCCCGACTCGTCTGCTGATTTTTTTTTTCTCTGAGTGGAGCTCCATTAGTCGCTTAAGCTAAATTGGAACAAGAACGTCCTGATGATGTAAATTCGGAACAAAAAGAGGCGTTACTTTTATCAAATCTCCGAAGTCTCCGTATAGTCTATGTGATTCCTGGTTAAAAAAAAAAAAAAAAAAAAAAAAAAAATGTCTGAAGTCATCCGACACAAGCATTCCCTTATAAGTAAAATTATGTACTATTTTGTTTTTGTATATGCTGAGGGGAGGAGGAGGTGATTCTTCAGTATTCAAGTTTCTGAGTTTCATCATAGCTTTGGATGATAGGTTTGAAAGTAAAGTACACACAAAGCAACCACATATACGAGACTAAACACACAAGCAGACACCCCCCCCATATGTCACAGATGTGTTTATATAATACGTTGTCTTGTTTCTCATTACCAGACCGTGTTTGTGCTTCATCACACACCCACGCATCAAATCCATTGTAGATAAGTCGTGTTTGGGAGAATGATGGCGGTTTGTTTCTGAGAAAACAGAATCCCTCCCCCCCCCCCCTCCAAAAAAAAAAAAAAAAAAAAAAAAAAAAAAAAAAATTGTTGGTCATGGCGTGATGACGAAACATGGCGTTTCCTAGGTCACGGTAAGGTTTTGAAGCTGTTCTAATACTGTGGAGAAGTCTCTGAACCAGAGCGGAAGTGAGAATCAAATGAATTAAAGTCGACATTTTCTCGAGAACCAAGCCAATACGCACAAAAGTCGACTACTTGCTGGTTAGTGGGGATATAGGTTTACCGCAAAGGAAACAATGGAATCGTCAAAAGCAAAAACGTTGCGCTCGACGTCTTTGATGAACGCTCGTATAGTAATGATAATCATGATAATAATAATAATAATAATAATAATAATAATAATAATAATAATAATAATAATAATAATAATAATAATAGTAATAATAGTAATAATAATGATAATGATAATAATAATAATAATAATAATAATAATAATAATAATAATAATAATAATAATAATAATAATAATAATAGTAATAATAATGATAATGATAATAATAATAATAATAATAATAATAATAATAATAATAATAATAATAATAATAATAATAATAATAATAATAATGTGCTCAAGGGGCAACGCCCAACATGACGCATCATGGCTCTCACCCCGCCGCCGAACTCTTACCTCTGTGATTGCAAATCAGATGTACCTCACCGACTTAAGTCGTTCTCAAGATTCCTACCCCATTTCTTTCTCTAACACCTGCAGCTGATGTCTTCATTTTAGTTGTTATCTTCTTTCTTTCTTTTCCTGTTTAATGTATTCTATGTATGTAGCCGAGTTGAAAAGAGGCTGGGACAGACTGAACGAAGATCCAGGTACTTACTACAAGAGGTGGGCCAACGCTCTCAACAACTATGCCGAGGCCTCCAAGCAAAACATCAGCAAAATTATCGTTGGTAAGCCAGGCGTTTGTTGGTATGTATGTATGCATGTGTGTTTGTTTGTTTTTTCGGTGTCAAAGCACAGGGGTAGAAAAAAAAAAAGATCAGAAGTGTAGATGGAAGACGCGGGGGGGGGGGGGCGAGGATAATCCACCACGCCCAATCATTACGATTATTGAAGAGCGCAGTTAGGAAGGACAACAAAAGCCGAGTCCGAATTAAAGTCATTTAATCCCCCCTCACCTCTTGAGAGCTTGGCTCGTTAACTCGGCTCACTGGGTTTTAGATTGCTGTTACGTACCGCCAATTATGATAGAGCTATAGTAAACAACAACAAGAATAACAAGTGCAGCAGCAGCAGCAACAACAACAAAGCAACAACAAACACACACACACTTTTTTGGGGGGATAATTTCGTACCATTTCATATCATAGAAACAGAAATGTTCACAGAAACAAAACAAAACATCATACAAAGACACACGCACACACACACACACACACACACACACACACAAGAACTATCCTGGGATTTGAATTCCGTGGCCATCACCCTATACAGGGCAGCTACTCTTCCATCTCATGGATTAAATTGTACCAAATATGGCGCCTGGTCTTTTGGTCTTGTGCATAAACAAGAATGAAAATAAATGATTCGATTTTAACAATTACTTTACATTGTTCAGTGATTGTGTTATTTTAATCTTGGAAATTGTTTTAAATAGTGTGATTTTGTATATTTTTTTTCAATATAACATAAATACAAAAAAATAAATACATGAATCTAATTGAATTGAATTGAATTGAATTGAATAGAATTGAATTGAATTGAACTGTATTGACATGAACTGAATTGACACAATCTTTCAGACCAGGTTGATGAGAAAAGGAGCTTACATAGAATTGCTAACTTCTTTTTTTTAATCATTTTTGTTGGGCGATCGAGAATACTCAGTCTCGGATTTTATCACATTTAATGTGCCAACACCACAAACAAATAAAATTCATATTGAATTTTCATTAATCTAAATGTGAGAAAACGAAAACAAGAATATATTGTTTCGTCTCTGTCAGGTTATTGCCTGAGAATGCAATATTTTTTCCCCCCAAAAAAGCTCGTTATGTCTGAACTCACTTCTACCGCCTGCCTTCTCTTTTTACCCGCCCTTTTTATCAATTCACATTAAATTATTACCCCCCATGTGTGTTTTACTGGTTACATTTGAAATTCACACCATACTTTTAGGACTGATGGTACTGATATACAGAGTAAAATCAAACGAACAAACCGGTAGAAATATTACGGAAACCGGACCCAAAATAACATTGCTATGGAATTTCGATGTTTTCCGTAGATTTTCGAGGTAAAACAACAACAACAACAACAACAACAACAACAACAGCAACAACCACCCAACAATCAACAAACAACAAGAGACGGCGAATTAAAAAAAGTCATCACTTCCCAGCTCCCCCGAGAGTAATTAGAGTAACTGATAGATCATTAAGCAGACTGCAGTAATTTTCATGCGAAGGATACCCTTTATTTGTATTAATGTTGTTTCATGTCAAAACAGGAAATTTCATGCAGATTTCCGTAGAGGTTAGTGGGTAACTTGTATGATGATGACGTCATTTCCTCTTATTTGCAAACTATGGTTTTGACTGTTATCACTACCGGTATTTCTTGAAAACAAAATTCGTCGACCTTCGTAATATTAGGTCTGAATTAGATGAAACCTCTGCCATTTGATCATCTGCCTTTGCTCTGTTTATGAAAGCGAAACTGATAAACTGTTTGGGTTCACTACATTGAAATACATACATTCACTTCATTAAAAATCAACCTGAACAGGTGGTGGAGAATTGTACTTTCATGCTGTAAATATCATTATTATAAAATGACAGAGCAGAATAAAAAAAAAAATGATTTGTGGAGAGCGTACACGTGACCAGACATTTATTTCGCCTATCACATAATTTTGTTTATGACCGGTCATTGGTAAAGTATAATGACCGGTGATTAGCACTTTCACGTCGTGTTTTATAGTAGCTCTACATGAACGGGCGAGATTCGATCGTTTTCTTTTCTAGAGGAAATGACTGCTGCAGAATTTTAACAAACGACAAGTACCGGCTTCAATTTTTTAATAAAACAAATAATACACAACATTTTTCTAAAGTAAAATTGCCCACTTTCAAACAGTCCTAACGCACCCTCGGCTCTCACTTCGGGCGTATAGACTGCATCTTGCGTGGATAATTCTTACTAATGCTCTCACTGATATGTATTTTGACTCTTGTATACCAACTGTTGTCTCGGCCCTTTGCTTGACAGGGGACGGCTCGGCCTCCACGATGTGGGATAACCAGCATTGGAAACTTTTTTACCCGAACTTGAACACAGGACCGCCCCACGTCAACGGGGAGCTGATCGTCACCATCCAGCCAGACGCACGAGCCATTGCAATACTGAGGAATCCCGCAGACAGGTGAGCTTGATATCCCCTTTGACCGCTTCCCCGTGACAAAATGTGGTGGAGTTGGGAATTGGGGGTCCCCCCCCCCTAATGTAAAGATGATAGACGTACATGTTTAGTACACTGGTCTTTAACTAGGTCCAAATTGCTAATGTATTCAAATCTACGGACTCTCACTTCATGGGCTTGAGATAATTTGGCGACATCGCGCTGTTAGTAGGTGTAAATGCGACTTTGGTGTGACTCGAGTCTCCCTAGTCGAGGACGTCTCCACAAGGTCTCCAAGAGGTCTCCACGAGGTCTCCGCGACGTCTCCTGGAAAGTAACTGACTCTCCGGGGAATTACGAGAAAATCAAACATGTTCGATTTTTTCGGAGACTCTTTCCAGTTTCTAGCTGGTCACGGAGACGTCTCCGCGACGTCTCCGTGACGATGTCTCTTTCCAGTCGCGGAAACTAATCTTTGTGAGCGAGGTCTCCGAGACGTCAGCGCGACTTTTGCGAAGACTCATCAGCGACCTACCGGAGACGTTGCGGAGTTATCTTGGAGGTGGTCGTCGGGACGTCTCCACGACTTCTGGACGAGTAATTATTACCTTATTTGGAGACGTCTCTGAAGTCGCCCTGTAGTTTCCTTCTTGGTGAGAGCGCAGACCAATTTTTGGTCCCTCGAGTCGCACTAGTCGAGACGAAGTCTCCTTCAGTGAGATTATACTCCTTTTACTTTTTCTCTTTTGTTCCAGAAGTACCTAGTATAGAGCTATATAATAGACTAGTTTACTGAAATTATTCAAGTCTTATGCATAAAGTGTGTTAGAAAACAAAACAGCCATAAAAGTTGAATACGTTTAATCTATAGTGCTTATGGAACATGATGTATTACTTTTACAACTCTCCCCCCCCCCAAAAAAAAAAAATGTACATGTATATATGAAATGAAGACACTCATAACACACACACACGCACACCCCCAAATTTTCCGCAGTATACGGTATTCCAGATCCACTACCAATCGCTTCCGTACGCACGCACAGTGCACGTTTCAGGAATGCGAACAGTCTCTGGTGTACAGCGGGTCGTCGCGCCGTCGGCAATGTCCCATGGCATTATGTCGTCATGAAGCCTCTTCTGCAGGATCGCTTGTCTGTTGTTACGAACACACTTTATCTTTTGATTGACAAGTCTGGCAGTCAAGGATAACGTTGTTATGGTCTCATGGATCTTTTCTGTGTATTTTATCATTTTCCCTTTATTTTGCTTCACTTGTTATCATCCTGAGATTGTTGAAGGTGCGTGGAAAGGTCCAGGGTTACAATAATAATGTTAATGACACTTCCACTGTAAATTTTTTGCACTTTTCTAAAACAACAGTCTCCTTTATGGCACAAGCTAGTAGGGCTGTAAACGTCATTGTTACTGGTTTGCCACGAAGAAAATGTAACCGCAATATTCGTCAAGGACTTTTGGTGTACTAGTGGTGGATAGCTTATGATACCCACAACATGCATCTTTATTTTCTGTGTTGTAGTGTTTCTTCGCAGGTTTTGGTTTTGGTTGTTTGTTTGTTTTTTTTTTGGAAATATATATGGGTTATTAAGTCATCAATGTGGCAACGAAGAAAGGAAGTCATGAAAAATATTTTTATCTCGTAGTTGACAACTTTCCTTGGGATGAAAATTGTGATGAATATTATGGTATGATCATCAACAAACCCTTCGTAAAAGGACGTGTACATTTCCACTTCGTGTATCCTGTGCTATACATTCATTTCTGAACCTGTTATAACATTTGGGTCACCGCCAACTTACACCCGGACCTTTTCCCTTTTTGTTGCTCTGTTTTTGCCCCTCAGCTCAAAGGATAAGAGTAATTAAGTTATGAAATATCAAGAATCAAACCTCATTGTAATTATGAATTATTGTTTTAACGTAAACATCTATGGATAGATTTGGTAAATATAAATGAAGTCATGAACCAATTTGTCTGCTCAATAGACAGTGTTTATCATTTTGATTTAAACTAGAATAACGACAAAAATGCAAACCCACATGCGAAACCAATTAAAAAAACAACAACAACAAAAACAGAAAAGAAATGCGTCAACTGTACGAACGGAACAATGAATGACAACATGAACAGGAACTATTTCGATTGAATTAGCATCATTTTCAAACAAATACAGATAGGCAGGAAAAGTGAAAGGCCGTTAGAGCAGGATGTGCCGAGGTCGCGGAGACATCATGGTCGTGTGCTGCTTGGCAATCCACCAGTTATGGTGTGAATAAAAAAAAAAAAGAAGTATTGAATGAAAAAACAAAATCCCTGTACACAGTGCACTATCCGTCCTGCATCCTTCGTGCAAAGAGCTTCAAAATAAACGACCCGAGGATCCGGTGTAGTTGTGCCAGTAACACATAAAACCTGTTGGAAGATGAATAAGTAACTACTGCCTGTCGAAATTTCAACTGACAGAAATATTTTTTTACAGAAGAATTTTTGAATTTTACGAAGCATGATACTGTGTGTACTCAAAGACCTTATCTCATGTATACGTCATTGGATATATCAGCCTTTATTTGTTCACTATATAATGATTATACACATTAATGTTTAGATATATTTATGCACGAAAGTTTGGTGAGAATGAGGAAAAAAAGAATAGGCAAATGGCCAAACTAGTGATTGTGGGCCTAGGTTGATATAGGTGAAATTGTTGTTGTCATGACAACAGTGGTGTTAAGAAGCCAAATAAGGCAATCATAATGACAATTTTGGTAATCGCTACGAGATTAAGATCCGTTCCTCGATGTAATAGATCAGAAAGATTTATGTGCGAGGGCATCAAATATTGCACGGCCAGCGTGGATGAACCCCGGGGTCGATTTTGCGAATCGTGACCCGGAACAAGCGTGGCTAGGTAAAGTCGCATCAGTGCAGAGTTCGCCTACGACTTCGAATTGATTATTTATCTTCTCTGAACGAGGTAGTTTGTCTTTTTCTGACCCCCAGCGTTTGACAAGAAACCACGCAGGCAAACAAACTTTGCATGCATCATAAATCATTACCAGAAATGGAGCAAAATATATAAAAAAGAGACTGGAAAATCTTATATTCCTCTGCACTGTCGAAGGCTTACCTACGCCTGGTAGCCCTGTTAGTTAGGTCTCGACCTGTCTTTTCATTTCTACTTTGTTGCTGTGTTATGATCTATTTTAATCTTTGTCATGCTGAATCAAAATTATTTTGTATTTGTTTAGATGTAGACACGTTTGAATGCCGAATAAATGATGATGATGATGATGATGATGATGATCATAATGATAATAATGATGATGATGATCATCATAATGATAATAATGATGATGACAGTTATAACAATATTATTATTATGATAATAATTTTCCATATTTAGAACGTTTTATACTCGCTTATACGAGTGTATAACAGAGAATATACAAACGTTATTATAATCCACAGTTTTATCCTGGTCAGCTTTTGACTGTCGTATAATCCCCCTTAGCGACGATACGCTGGTCATTGTGATGGGGTACAGCTAGATATTGATTATCATTCTTTGATATCAGGCAAATAAATCAGAATTGTCTTGAGGGTTAAAGCAGATCGAGATATCCTTAACTTCTGTTCCTAATCTATAATGGATATTTTTCCATCGTCGTGTGATATTATTGTTTTTATCTGAACTTGTAGCTTTATAGGCTTATGCTATATGAGAGAAGCATTTTGTCCGCGTTGGTCTTGTTTGTTCGAAGATTTATGAATGCACTTCTGTCTTTATCATGTTTGTTTTTTTTTTTTCAGATTGTACTCCGACTACCTATTCTTCACAGACGAAAGTATGTTATCGCCGCAACATTTCCACGAGAGAGTTAAAGTCAGCATCATACGCTTTCACAAGTGCGTGGCAAAATTGGATCTACGCACGTGTACGTACAGCACAAGCAGCATTAGTAAATATGTGGTGAGTATGTAATTGTTGCGCCGCTCAGATGCTCATTCTGTGTCAATGTGCTATCAATAATAATTGTCAGTGACACGTTATTCTACCAGCAATATTTTATGTGTGGTACCCCTGGTATTACTGCCATGATATTCCGCGTAGTACTGTAATGGCTTTGACTCTGACGCTATTCCACAGCACTCTTAGACAAATAACTGCGTCTTTTCATATACTCCTACTAAAATACTACTACTGCTACTAAAATACTGATATACTACTACTACTACTACTACTACTACTACTACTACTACTACTACTACTACTACTACTACTACTACTACTACTACTACTACTACTACTATACTACTATTACTATTACTACTACGTTTACCAGTATGTAAGTAATAATATTAGCAGTGGTATCAGTACAGCAGGTTGAAATATTCTTCTACTGCTGCTACTTGTGGCAGCTCTACTACTCTTACTCTGTCTGTCTGTTTGTCTGTTTGTCTATTGTCTCTCTCTCTCTCTATCTATCTATCAATCTATTTGTCTGTCTATCACTATCTATCTGTCTATCTATCTATCTATCTATCTGTCTATCTATCTATCTATCTATCTATCTATCTATCTATCTATCTATCTATCTGTCTATCTATCTACCTACCTATCTATCTATCTATCTATCTATCTACCTATCTATCTATCTATCTATCTATCTATCTATCTATCTATCTATCTACCTATCTATCTATCTATCTATCTATCTATCTATCTATCTATCTATCTATCTGTTTCTTTTCTCGCGTTGTGGCGTTCCAGAGATCTGTACACACGTACCTCTCTCCGTCCTTGCGCGACTTACGTTCTTCCCTTTAATGTTTGGAATGCAACTTTATCTGTTGTATGTCGCCCGATGTCATCCATCTTCTTCTCCCATCGTGGCCCTTTACCCCTCCACCCTCACATTAACGTCTTAAAGGAGTCCATTGTATGTCTCAAGATATCTTCCACCTGTTTCGCTGTTATGTTTCTTCCCTGCCCCGATCAGCTTTCTCCCCTGCTCAACTTTTCGCATAACTCTTTCACACTGTCGCCCTGTCAACTTTTGCCATTAATGCTCCTCTTTTTATTCTGTTGTCCTTCCTCGTGTTCTTGTTGTCTTCTTTTCATCGTCTTCATCATCATCATCGTCTTCATCATCATCATCATCATCATCATCATCATCATCATCATCAATATCATCATCAACAACATCATCGTCATCATCGTCATCATCATCTTCATCATCATCATCATCGTCATCATCATCATCATCATCATCATCATCATCATCATCATCATCCTCTTCTTCTTCCGCCTCAATGTACTCTTCAATTCACTACTACCACGTTTTATTTCATTACCATTTGTAAAATATGCATTTGGCAAATATTAATTTGTTTACTGAATCATGTTATTGCTTTTTATAATTGTGAGAGCACGCATACTTTACACATCGACAGAAAATGTCCAATTTTGTCTCTAACTTCTTGAAGAACTAGCACCCTCCCCCTCCCCATATAAAAATTATTTCAATGGAAATGTTCCTTTTTTGGAAAGATAACAGAAAGATAGAATCATACCCAAGCTTCTTTCTACCAGTTCGTTAGTATAAGTTCGAAGGTTAGGATGGGCCATGAATTTATTATAGTCTTCCTTCTCACGCATGGAGGCCCAACTCGTCGAATGACCTGCCTGCCAACTCATGTGTGGCCTCGAGATGCGATTCCATTCGATTTGACTATAATCGTGATGGAGGCCACTATCTGATGGTGGATATATTGGCTGAATAGATCCATCCCGTGACTTTAAAGGGATTGTATAGTTTTGGATGAGAGGGTGATTCAGCTTTTAACTTTTTCAAAGCGATAATTAGAAACCACTTATATGAAATGTAGAAAAGCGTACAATCTGAGAGGAATTCATAGTTTATTTGATGAAAATCAGTTTTGAGATGACTGAGATATATAAAAGAAAAACCAAAGTAAAACAAAGTGGGCTTATAAAAGATGGGACCCCCTTTTATTTAGACCTCCTTGTTTTTGAATATCTCAGCCATTTCAAAACCGATTTTTGTCAAATAAATTCTTCATTCCTCTTGGACTTGTATGCTCTTTTATAATAGCCCCCATTTTAGATAAGATGTTTCTAATTATCTCATAAAAAGTTAAAACCTGAATTCCCATCTCAACCAAAACTATACAATCCCTTTAACAAGCGTCTGTCTAGTATTTCCAGGAGTCCTTGACTGACTCATCCTTCCATACCATCTCCAGCCAAAGGAATCTTACGGACAATGACGAAAGTGTGACCACCTCTTGATACTCGTATACCCGTATTCTGTCTGCAGCCCATGTTGATGATTTTTTTTTTTTCACAAAGAAAATTTATTCATATAAACATTCAGGTACAAAATAAAATAATGTCACATGCAGTACATAAAGACAAATGATCGACATTTGACAGGTAACTGCGAAACAGTTAAACAATATAAATACGATTCCAATTAATATTAGATACAAAACCTTTGGTTTTCTCAGACATATATTTGTCTATTTTCTTTGCTTGTTTTAAGAATTGACAAAATTGGCTAAAATGTAACGATTTCTTTTTATTTTTGACAGAAAATATGAAGTATTTTGCGTACAAATAAACCACGTTGTAACATTTTGGATTTTCTGTCGAACCAAGTATAAAGGAACTTTTAGTAATTTGAATTTTATTCTGTAGCATAATTTCTTGTAATTTAAAAGTAATTTGTTAACACCAATATTTCTATGTAAAATTTTATACTGAAAATAACGAAGTCTTTGATTTAAAGTAGATGTATAAGGAACATTATATATTTTAATCCAGTCTAAGTTTTGATTAAAAATTTCTTCCCATTTCCTTTCTGATTTAGGTGGTTGAAATATCCTCTCACATAATATTCGATGTATATATCGACATATCTTAATTCTTTTAAACAAATTATATATTGTTTCTTCTTGTTGTTGATGTTGATGATGTCTGTTCCTCTTCATAGGTCTTTCCTTCTTTTTTTTATTGTATGTAGGGCCTATGCACACTTTCTTTTTTTTTTCACACAGAAATTTCATTCACTTATCAACACTCAGGTACAAATAAATGTCACATTATGATAATACATAAAACAAATAATACGGTTTGACATGTAGCTACAAACAGTCTAGTTAATATGAATACGATTCCAGCTAATATCAGATACAAAACTTTCATTTTTCCTGACATATATTCATCCACTTTCTTCGCCTGTTTTGAAAAATAACAAAATTGGCAAAATTGCAATTATTTCTTTTTGTTTCTGGCAGAAAATATAAAGTGCTGTGCATGAAAAAAAAAAAAACAACCCAACACGTTGCAACACTGAAGGTTTTCTGTAGAACCAAGTATTAAAGTACTTCTAGTAATTTTAGTTTGATTCTGTAACATAATTTCCTGTATTTGAGAAATATATATTTGTGTAACATCGCATTCCAAAAAAAAAAAAAACAAATACGTAATTATAATTGTTTCTTTTGAGCATAAACAAAAAGCACAGAGGTCTGTGTTAAGATTCCCATTGTAAAAAAAAAAAAGTAATTTATTAACACCAATATTTCTGTACAGAATTTTGTATTGAAAATATTGAAGTCTTTGATTCAGAGTATAGATCTATAAGGAATATTGTAAATATTAATCCAGTCTAAATTTTGGTTAGGTAATTATTTCTTCCCATTTCTTTTTTGATTTAGATGGTCTTTCCTTCCTTTGTTTATCTCCCCCTTCCTCTGTGACCATGTCTGTGTGTGTATTTCTCTCTTCTTATATCTCTCTCAATCTCTTTTTTCTCTCTCCCTCCATCCGCTCTTCTTAGACATTTCTGTCGTGAGAATAGCACACATGCGCCATGCATGTTCCATGGTCTCACATTAATAGTTCAAGGTATGTTGACATCATGCGGTTCATAATCGCGGTCGACGCAGATACACCCGCGGCCTCGGGAGGCGTAGCGAGTTTAAACAGTTGTCGAAAAGATGTTTGTCGAAGTTACAGTCGCTGTGTCTGTCTGTTGGGCTGTCTTGTCACTTTTTTTTTTGATCGTTAAAGAGTGGCTTACAAAATGGGAGATACTGCGTGTCTTTGTGTCTGTTTGGACGGGTTTCTGTCGCGAGGGTGGCGCGGTAGAAGGCTACATCTGCTGGAAAATTATTTTGTGCCTGGCCTGTCGTTGTCTCGTACCGAGTCAGATAGCAGCAGTGAGTGAATGAATGAATGATTGAATGAATGAATGAATGAATGAATGAATGAATGAATGAATGAATGAATGAATGAATGAATTAATCAATTAATTAATTAATCAATGAATGTATCAATGAATGAATGAATCAATCAATCAATCAGTGAATCAATAAATTGATCAGTCAATCAATCGAACCATCAACCATCAACCATCACTCAATCAATCAATCAATCAATCAACCAACCAACCAACCAACCAACCAACCAACCAACCAACCAACCAACAATCAATCAATCATCACTTGATCAATCGACCAATCAATCGACAATCAATCAACGAATCAATTTATTAATCAATCAAACAGCCATCCAAACAACCAACCAACCAACTAACCAACTTAACAAACACGTAGCAATTAAACCCTTACAGAAACAGAAACAAATATCAACAAACACGAAACAAAATAAGATGAACCTAGAAACTCACTTGTAGCCTATATTTCTTATTGGTATGGTTAGTCCTTGTCGTGTGAAAAGCCAGTTAGTCGTTCAAGCTGAAATCACACTCATTTTCAAATTTAAAGGGATCGTACAGTTTTGGTTGCGACATTTTCAGGTTTCTAACATTTTTTGGTGAGATTATGAGAAACCTCTAATGAAATATGAAAGAGCATGTAATTCTATGAAAACTTCAACATTTGATGAAAATTGGCTTTGAAATGGCTGAGATATCCAAAAAAAGAGCGATTCTAATAAAGTGTGGGACCCACACTTTATTACGATCGCTTTGTTTTACTTTGTTTTTGGATGTTTCAGTTTATCCAAACCCGATTTTCATCAAATAAACTTTGAATTCCTCTTAAAATGGTATGCTCTGTACTATACCATATAAGTGTTTTCTTGGTATCACAAAAAGTTAAAAGCCCAATTCTCATCTCCACCAATACTGTACCATCCCTTTAAACTTTTTTTTTCCTTGAAAGCAGCACATTGTTATGATCTGATTGGTCTCATTCTTTGAAAGGAAGACCGACAGAAGACATTTCGTAAATGAATTAACCCTGTTGCCTTCGTGTGACATTGGCGGCCATCATTATGTCTGTGTGCTAAGTCTCATGAGCACTTAGACGCTGGTAAAGTTGTCATTGAAAAAAAAAACATCGAGAACGATTCGAAAACCAGCACCACTAACTTAGGTGGAAAATGAAAACTTGTGATTGCGCATTGCTTCATTCAAAATTGTTTTATAACACTCTTTCGGCAGTACATATGGCAGCAAGGTGTAATTGTATTTCATAGTGCTTTAAGACAGCCGCCAGGTGAATAGAGATGTCTCGAATATTATGGCTATCAACTGTTCTTGTTGTTTTTCTTCTCTCCCACAGAGAATTGAGGTCGGCCTGTACAGCGTGTATATAGGGGACTGGCTCTCGTTTTTCCCGCGGAAAAGGCTAAAGATCATCAGCATGGAAGCATGGCATCAGAACTGTCTGAAGTCACTCATTGAATTATACGACTTTTTAGAATTAGGTGAGAGAGCTCTTTCTTGTTTTGTTTTCTTTTTTCCAATGGCTCGTATTTCACGGGTTGCTAGAGCGTTTTCGAGACAGGAATCGTAACTTCATTTAAAGACAAAAAAAAACCCCAAACAAACAAAAGAGGGAAGGAATAGCAATATTTAACGATTGACCAAAAAAAATTGCATTGTTTATATCTCTCTCTTCATGATTCAGATTTTTTTAATACTTTTTAAATCTTGTACCGTACGTTTAAAAATCAATCGGCCTGAAGTGTGAATACGAGATGGAATGACGTCATGTTACGAATTTTCAGATGCAGTAACAGTCATTTTTTCATCTTTCACTGAATTATTAAGATTTTTTTAGTAGGATTTTTGTCCTGAATTTTACAATTGTGTTATGTGTTATTAATGTGAATTCAGACGTTTTACACTGAATTGTATTCAAGAGATTACATATCTTTATGAGATTCGAAAACACGCTCAAGAGAAAAGGTAGAAATCAAATTAAAATCTGGCTTCAAACTTGAACTCAAACTTGAACTCAGTGAGAATGAGAAACGATGGTCAAAAAGAAATGTTCTAGAAACAAAAATTATTCTCGGAAAAAATTATAGCAAGGAGGGGGTTACCTTTGATCAGTGTTTTGGATTTTTGTAATGGATTTCTTCTTTTAGAAAGTTCTGCTCATCCCCCCCCCCCCTCTCTCTCTCTTGCTTTTGCGGTTATACGAAGAATGTTTATCGTCTGGTAACATGGTTGTTAATGTTTTGTTTCATTCACCCCCCCCCCCCCCCCTCTGACGATTCTCGTAGAGCGACTTCCGCCAGCCGATGTCTTCCGAATATGCACGAACGACACGAAGAACATGCGATCTCCGGATAAGCAGCTGCTGGGTCCCATGCTGCCGGAGACGAAGAGACTCCTCGACGAATTCTACGCCCCGTACAACCGCGAGCTGGTCCGTCTCGTCGGCAACCCGGCGTTCATGTGGGCGGACGAGCCGACGGAAAGCGAGGAGATCAATTAGATGGGAGCGTGGAAGAAATATAGATCTCTCTTCTCGCCTCACCCACACCCCCCCCCCCAAAAAAAAAAAAAAAATAAATAAATAAATAAAGAAAGAAAAGGCTGGACTTGTAGCGCCACCCATGAAGAGCTTTCAAAACTGCTACAACATGTCCCTCCCTTCAATATCAATATAGCGTGTCGAAGACGCCTTGTGCAACCACGAATAATCCAGTGGATCGTAACGATGATGAGTTGTGTATTTATTTTATGTGCGGGATGAAGCGCACCGAGGCTTGACGAAAAGTTCTGGACATTTTGATGCCAGCTATGCTGCAGTGCCGCCGTTCATTGATGGTGTCTCGTTGTTTACAGTCAACTCAGCGATGCCACACAATGAGAATCACCGAGCCGAAAGCCCCCTACATAGCTCTCGACACATTAGACCTATAATGATTGGTGCCATATTTTGGTTGAAACGTGTGACAAGTTGTTGATCTCATGTTTTGCAACGTTCGCCGAGTTTTGGGCCTGGAGTGGATTTTATGGTCTATAATTTCAAACAACTCAGGTGGTCAACATATCAAGGCATCAAAGTTATGATCTCAATGTTCAACCCCCCCCCCCTCAAAAAAAAAAGGTACTCTGAAGATTAATTTTTTTTTATTCAGTGATCTCATGTAAGCGATTACTCTGACTGATCCCATGTCTCAAAGCGAAAGCCAGTGGTCATGTGAGATATACCGGGTATCATTTTTAAGACTCCATATTCTGTCAGCGCACGAAGATCTGGTTAACTATCAAAAATGCCTGTCAAACGAAATGAACTTGCTGTTATTGTTGCATAAGCATTGATGATAAACATGAGTCAGAAAAGCGGTCATAAGCGATGAGTCCGGGAATACTTACTCCATATTGACCTGATCGGCTGATACCTGACTTGTGCGTTATTTTCTGATCTATTTTTGATTGCATCTGTTTGTGACACAAGTGTCCAGGGGTTGAGGGAAAATACAAAGTTCCTATAAACTTGGAAGGGAAGACTTTCCCAGCACAACCCAAGGAGTTGAGCACAGAGAGAAAACAGGACAACTTAGACTAGTATACATGCGTTTGTTTATTTTGATTTGTGGGATATCTGTTGCTCAACAGCAACCACCTGGTTATAGTAACCAGACAGACAAAATTCTGAGAGAAAGAACCCACGTCCCTCACATTGTATCAAAACATTTCATGCGTCTTTCCAACATTATCTTTGTTTACAGCAGCAACTTATTGTGCGTGTCTTTGGAAAAAGCCAAAAACATTGTTGAGTTGCATTGCGAGTTTCTTATCGTGTTCAGTTTCCTCGTCTTTCTCTTATTCTGTTTGTTTTATGTGTTTGTTTGGTTGGTTGTTTGTTTTTGAAGGAATGAACATTCACATTTACGTAACCTTGTCAACTGGTTTTGGAATGATTGTAGAAGTATGAACGAAATCGTTCATAATTAATACTGAAAAAATTTCATTGGTTGGGGATGACAATAAATTTAAATGTTTAAGCTTCTACCAACCTTCGTCCTACTCCTGAGGACTTTCTCAAGCCTTATGCTATGAGGTGTTGTCTTGCTGCCGTTGCCTGTCTTTGTTGATCACTGGACCATAGATGGGTGAGAGGGTGTAGCCAGAGTCTCTATTGAGAGCTGGATTAATCCTTCTGATCCAAAGTGATTCCTTTATTTTTCTTTTCAACCAGTTGCTTTCGAAGTCAATGATAAGAGCCTCATCCCATTCAATGTTATGTCCTTTAATGGACCATCTATGGTCCAGTGATCAACAAAGACAGGCAACGGCAGCAAGACAACACCTCACTGCATAAGGCTTGAGAAAGTCCTCAGGAGTAGGACAAAAGCTTGCCCACTGCATTTAAAGGTTGGTAGAAGCTTAAACATCTAAATTTACGTTCATAATTACTTATTCATTTGTTTTCTAACACTCCCACAATGATAATAATAATAATAAAAATCATCACATCGAAGCAAATCTGACAAACCTCATCACATGATAAAAACCATTTTCAGCGTTTGTTTTCATGGCTCGATAGTCAGTATGACATTCCACCATGATTGTAGTCTTTTTCGTTTTGTATTCTAACCTCATGATTAGACAGCGAACAAACCTCCAAACCTCTTGCCATAATGTTACCCATTATAGAAAGAAAACGGACAAGATATACAAGATAGTAATATGTATGTTTGTATGTATGTATGTATGTATGTATGCATGCATGCATTTCGTTTATAAGATATAGGGTTTGTTAGGTACATTTTTTTTTTGTCACAATATTCCTGTTAGCCGTCGATGTAAGGGGAGATATTCTTTGTGCCTAGTAGGATTTGATATAAAAGTTTACCGACATATTTAACTCGTTCGCGTTCCTTTATCACAAAGACTTTTCATTGCAGCTTCCTTCTGTTCATAGGGAACAACCAGAGTAGTATGCACACGCGGGCTTGTCCGATATTGATATGCAGCTGCTTTGTGTTATATTGTCACTGTGTCCCTTCAGTGATCCAATACTGTCTAAAGAGTTAGATTATTGTCCTATCTATTCTTCTTCTTCTTTTTTTTTTTTTAATGCCATATACTTCTTTTCAAATGATAGAATTTATTGATTTCTCGAAGCAACATAATTATACATAATTATATTACTTCAACACCATATAAAGCCATTTCTTTGGTACAAACAATTTAAACACTTATCTGTGTTTTTTCATGTTTTTTCCAAATATTCAAGTTACTCCTTACTAGCAAAGATACAATAAAGGGTCGTGTATGCAAGGGTACCCAATAATGGAGACAAATAGCTGTACCCAACCAAAATGGTTTGGCAAGGACCTACGAAAGCAGCTGATTATGACCAGCTCGCCTCCGTAGTGCAGATAAGAGTATTATTCATTAACATAGTTATTCAAATCCATTTCGAAAACAGGACAAAATAACTCTTGGCAGTCCGAAAGCCCGCCAAGGCCCACCCGACATAATGCCATATACAAGTCTATCCAATTTAAATGGAGCATCGGACGGTATCCTAAGACGTTATTTATGTAAAGTGTGTACGGCAGAGGTTATAACAGTTTTTCCGGGAAAACCCCGTTTCTCTTCCACAAGTACTGTTCACTCCCGCAGAGAAAAGTCCATGATTGAAAGCGACTACTAACTGGTGCCTGTATTGACTAAATTTCACCCCCGATCTTATTTTGCACCCACTACTCAATGACATGATAATTATCTTTGCATTAAATGTTACGAAACCCACTTTCCATTTCCGCTCTATTGTAATCATGTTATAGAATATCATCACAATTTTTCGTTAATTCCATGAATCATGTATCATATCTACCTCATGCCCTTTGCTTCTCATCTCGGGTCGGTTGTGTTTTTTTTTTCTGTCAAAGCTTCCTTTGCCTTAAAGATACTATTCTTCCAAATCGTTTTCATTCTTTTCCCATTTTTAATTACATGTGCCCATATAGCCGAATTTTAGCCTTATCTTCTGTGCCTTATCTTCTGTGCCTTATCTTCTGTGTCTTATCTTCTGTGCCTTGAATACTGCAACTCATATTGTTGGGGCAGTTCTGGCGTTATCTGTCTATCTGTCTGTCTGTGTGTTCGCGTGTTGTTTGCTATTTTATGTTTATACATGGATTTCCATGTGCTGTTGTATAGACTGCCGACTTATAGGCACCATGTGCTCTTTAGCAGGCAATAACCGTCAACGAATCCGGGAACTCTTCCATACTGTGTATGTATGATGTGAATTTAAACCGAATGTCTTCTATTGCTGTCTGATTGTGTCTCTTGAGAAATATTGCGTTCAATGTCATATTTCAATAAATGATTTATATCATATGTGATACAGTATTATTGTGCTGCCCGCCAGAGAGTGTAGAACAATTTTTTTTTCGCTCTTCCCATGCAATACATTTGTGAATATTACTGTTACGTCCGTTCATACTCGGGTGACAATAACTCACTTTAGAACGTCTGCAAGTACAATGTGAATCGAGAGCTATTTGCCACGTTTTTATATCAATTTTAGGCGTTCACATTTGTAAATGTTCATGTTCTTTGATAACCCTAAAAGGGCCGGGGGGGGGGGCGGAATCCGCCCCCCCCCCCTCGACGTTTCGCGCTATAATTCTGTAACGCGAGAAGGCCTCGTCGCGAGGCTTCTTGACTTTCTTCATTCAAGTCTCGCGCAACTTTTGAGACCAAATTTGCAACGTCCGCGCATACTTTTGCGAAGCCACGCCCATTTTTGTAACGGAATGTCGCCCCAAAACAGGCACAATTTTGTGATTTTGTGTACATTTCCTATGGAAAACAGTGCTCTGTCATGAAAGTCATGAAAACCTGATTAGTTTTACAATTAATCACTTTCATTGATTAATTTTGTGCTAATTATGGTAGAAAAGTGGTCAGTGACAATTTCCAATGAAAAAACAAAGAAAAAACAAAAGTTGAAAAACAAAGAAATACATAAGAAATTCTGAAAACGATAAAATACATAACAATTAAAATGAGTTTTGGAAGTTTTTGTGATGTACAATTGTTAAATATGCTAAAACAGATTTACAGATCAAAAATTAGACTCTCAATACTTTTAATTAGGCTAAAATATCATCTTGAGCTTAATTTGCATAATTAATTAATTAAAATTAGAAATTGGTTGTTTCAAAAAATCTTATGACACACTCTTGTAGATTATGACGCGGGTCTCACGCATGCAAAATTTCATCGCGATCGCACCACCGATGGCCAAGATCTCGGGGGGGGGGGGGGGCGGAATCCATCCCCCCCCCCCCCCCCCCCCCCCCCCCCCGTCTGAGCATAGCCAAAAAAGCCCGGCCCCTTTAGGGTTAATGGATTCGATGTGTTTCCTTTTATTACATACATGTATTGTCTTTTGCTAACAATGCTAACAATGAAATGTTTTTTTCTTTTTTTGTGAAAATTAACAAGGTCTGATTCCAGTAACCGTTTAACCTTGAATGTTTAAAGTTTCCGCAGTTCTAGTTTTTCTCGGGGGCATGTCCATGTTATAGTATCCCCCTCTCTCCCCACTCCACTGTCTCAGGTGAGAACAGTTTCTTATCTCGTTTGGCTCAACTAGTGCCAGATGACATACCTGCATTATGGATCCGACCGAATCGTCCCGATATTAACGAAAATGGACCGATCGCTGGAAGATTTCGCTAATTTCCTGACACTTCGACAAAATTATGTACTCATAAAACTGCTCTTTGTAACCCTCTCTGTATGAGTGCGCTCACACTTTAAACATGGCCTTACCATTTCCTATCCCCTCCCTTCGAACACACCCTCCGCCTCCTCCTCCTCCTCCTCCTCCTCCCCTCCCCACATCTTCCCCTCCCCCCATCTTCCCCTCCCCCCCCCATCTTCCCCTCCCTCCCCTCCCTTCCCCTACCCCTCAGAGTCACGGAAAACCGTCATCAAATCTTATACATATTTATGGTATAATACGTGATGGAGAAAAAGTCATTCACTAAGCAGGGTAATGTCGCCATGGTTGTCGGAATTTGTCGTAAGTTGTTGCTACCCGAGATCCCCATGACAACCGGACGCACACGCCATCTTCATTGCAAGATCTTGTCACACAGTATGTAAATTAATATTGTCACTGGTTACGACTACTTGTTATGGTAGCTGAGAAAGATTTTGGTTGAAATAAAATGTCTTCGTTGTCGCAAGATCTACGTACAAGCAGCTTTTCGAGGTGATTATTTTAGTATTATCATCATCATCATCACCATTATTGTCATAATTATAATTATCACATTTAAAGTATTCTGTTTTATCACCTATTTATCATCTGTCCTTCTTTATGGGGTATCTCACGTCATAAGCACTTTGTCAATCAACAAAATTATGTGTTAATGATGTACACACACACCCCACACGCACAATTATGCAAACATGGATGGATAGCTAGATAGATAGCGAGTTAGATACACACACCTACACACAATATTATACACGCATACATTCACGCGTACATACAGTGTACATGCATACATAGCTAGAGATAGATAGAAAGATGGATAGATAGATAGATAGATAGATAGATAGATGGATAGATAGATAGGTAAACAGATAGATAAATAGATGGATAGATAGATAGATAGACAGATAGATAGATAGATAAATAGATGGATAGATAGATAGATGGATGGATAGATGAATAGATGGATAGATATGTAGATAGATAGATTGATAAATAGAGAGATTGATAGATAGATAAATACATAGATAGATAGATAGATAGACAGATTGATAGACAGATAGATAGATAGACAGATAGATAGATGGATGGATAGATGATGGATGGATGGATAGATATAGATAGAGGGAAAGATGGACAAATAGAGAGAGTATGATAAGAGATGGGAGAATGACTAAGTGTGTGTGTTTGAAATAAACTAGAAACCCATTGAAAGCCAGTGACAATATGTCGATCTGGATTCAATACGTTTCAAGACGTCAGAAGAGCGCTTTGTTATCAGTGAGGGAGGAGGTCATCGTAGAATACTTACGTCAGTGCTACAAACAAGAGGAGATTAGCTTGGGCATGGCTGCTCCGAACAATAAATAACCAGCCACTGCGCGAATTCATCCGGCAGATTACGCACATGTAGAGCCTTGTTGAATGGACGATTGTTACGCAATGACCACTGTATAGAAGCTTTCTGTATCTCCACTCAAGTGGCTAGGGTATTATTGTCAAACCTAGGAGGTACGAGGGAGACCGGTCTGGTCTTTCAGACAGTAACACCACGCTCTCAATGTCGGAGTACTGGAAATGGATCACGGGCTTGAGTGGACTCACTCGAGAAGGAAAGAAACAAAATTTAGCAAAGCGGAAAGACGGCTTGTTTCTGCAGTGAAGCTTGAAATGTGAAGGATTAAAGCAAAGCATTCAACACTGCCTTACTTCCCTCCCAAAAATGCTATGTGTCCCAGTTATTTTTCCATTTAATATCACAACTTGAATAAGAAGCACGAAGAAAACAGCGTACAAAAGGCATATACACGAGACAACATAACATTATACAATTCAAACATGTACTCTTCTCAGATGGAAAATGAACAAACAAACTCCAACCAAATAATGACGGCATAGATTCAAATTGGGTAGAAAGAAAGAAATGCCATTGACCTGTCAAGGTTTCTCTCTACAAGTGAGACAAAAACAGAAAGAAGAAAAAAAAAAAGGACTATGAATACAGTTTGCATTAATGATAAAGGGGAAAAACAATGTCTTCGCTTTAATGTGGACAAGCCAACACAAAGGTATTATCTTTTCTGAAGTCTTTGGAGTGATGATAGCCTCTTGGTGCATATCATTTGTCCTGTCTTGTGCCTACATCGTCAACATACCAGAACAATTGAAAGTGTTAACTGTGTCCCATTCCAAAGAATGCGCCCCGTCCATAACGATATATCTCTCACAGCGGTGTACTGTACATGTATTCACCACACTAGTAAATAAAAGGGTCAGACTATATATAAAATATCTTTGATAAGTGTATATAATATGTAAGTTTGCATGTTTGTGTGTGTGTGTGTTTATTGGAAAAAAAAAAAACCCAAAACAAAACGTGTGTGTGACTGTATTTTCCAAAGAAGACTGCTGGAATTCAATGTTTTTATGTATTGTTGCTCATGCCCGTTTTGCTTCATTAATTGTTCCCGACACTTTAGCAAATACCTTCTAATTACATGTATCTTATTTCGTTTTTGTATCGGGAACCTCGTTTGGCTGCTGCTTTCAGAACAAAGGATGTAATACATATTATTTGTTTCTTTCAGAGTGTTCCCTGATTTTGACCATAATACATGTAACAAGTAAAATTGATTGGGGCCCCATTTTATAAAATCAGTAACAACTGCCACATTTCTATGACAAATTGCTGTCAGCCAATCAGATTCGAGGATTTCAGTAGCTTATCACACCTATAACAACTTGTCACTGATAACAAGTTTTATGAAATGGGGCCCAGGTACATAACTGCCACACACACACACACACACACACACACACACACACACACACACACACACACACACAACACTTCAGAGTAATTATGCGTATATCGGTTCAATTCCATCTTTATTTCGATCCCATGTTCGCTCTCATTTCTTGTTACTTCACTCAATAGTATGAGGTAATAGAAAAACAAAACAAAACAGAACAAACACACAAACAGGAAGAATGTTGTTGTCTCCTACTATAACTATGAGAATGCCTCATTTATTCTATTATTCACAGCGAGATCACAATATGTATATACAGTCATACACACAAAACATAAATACAATTTTGCTGGTTGTAACAATGTCCAAACTAACAATGGTCATTCCAGTCTCATTCTAAGTACCATTTTGCAGAAAAGAAAAAGAAAAAGATAAATGTATAGTTAGCGAGTTTAGGAATTCATCCAAGGGTAGCTTCAATTAAATTGTGTATGATATCTCTTGAATTGAAATATTAACCTTTGGAAAACACAAGCCATGATTGGCATACTGTATAAGCTGTTATTTTCGCGAGGGTGTAATTTTCGCAAATTTCGCGAGTCGCTTTTGAACCTAGAATTTAAGAACACGCAAAAATGTTGCCATGCGCTAAAGCAACGTATACATGTACACGTACGATAGCCGTGATTTCGATTCGCGAAAACAACATCTCACGAAAATGTCCGAGACCACCTCATTCGCGAAAATATCTGTACGCGAAAATAACAGCTTATACAGTAATATTAATGGAGTGGGATAGGGATAGGCTCCACACAAATAGATGTGGTGCAAGTTATGATCACACTTCCTGAAGTTTCTGACTTGTAAATGAACAAATCAAAGGTCTTGACAACAAGTAATAAAAGATTCATTTTTATTTTTGCACTTTACAAAAATTTTATGGCAGCAAGCAGAACTGGAAAGGAACAGAAGATTTTGCCTTTTAAAGCAACAACTAAGTGGCATATGATAATAACATGTGATTGTTGAAATTGTTGAAGTTCTACACAACAAAAACAAGACAATTCTTTTGCTTCATGTGTGGTTGAGAAGTTAGTGCAACAATATTCACACTACCTACCACAGAACAAACAACGTTACTAATACAGTGAACTCCCGTTATAACGAAGTGCTCGGGACCGGCAGTTTTCTTTCTTTATATCGAAATTTCGTTACAACCGAACGAATAAACAATATAAATATATAGAGTAGATAACATTGCGATCTGAATTTTACTTCGTTGTAACCGGAATTTCGTTATAACCGTGTTTGTTTTAATGGGAGTGCACTGTACAGTGAAAGAAAATAGCATCTTCACATT
This sequence comes from Diadema setosum, assembly GCF_964275005.1. Classification (NCBI taxonomy): domain Eukaryota; kingdom Metazoa; phylum Echinodermata; class Echinoidea; order Diadematoida; family Diadematidae; genus Diadema; species Diadema setosum. The sequence continues at coordinate 6,027,776 of NC_092705.1, forward strand.
AAACATATTTATGATAACATTTTAATAACAAATGATGACAAAGTTTGGACTGTTTTTAAATCATGAGAAATTATATGAACGACTGCATGCTAGAAACTCAAATTTACATCATCCCTGAAAAAGGGGGTTCACATCTTTCTTGTGAAGTCTGTTCTCTACCCTCTGCACAAAAGTCCCTCTCCTCCCCTCCCCATTCTCAACCCATCCCCTCTCCCCTCAAGTCTCTGTCATGACATCATTCGGAACAAAGAGGATAACATCTCCCCCGCAACATCAGGGGGACAGTTCATGAAGCGTTTTGTCCGACAAAGTTGCTCTCAGTCAATCAGATGCAAGGATTTCAGTAGTTTACAAGAGTTTGTCAGGAAAACTATCAGACAAAATGCTTCATGAAATGAACCCCCCCCCCCGTACTCTGTTTCCACCCTCTATCTCCATTTTCTGGACTCCTTCCCTCCTTGATCTTCTATCATGTGACCACCACATCATTCATAACATAGAGTACAAAGTAAAGATGTCACAGTCTTTTGGTACAGCTTGGGTTGAAACTGGATGGTTTGCATGGCTAGCAACAACAGCGTTCACAGATGTTCGGGCCAGTTGAGGTTGTTTAGAACCAGTTTCCATGGTGATTAACGGCTATGATACCACATTTTGCAGTGGTGGATTCAGGGGGGGGAGCGCACCAGGCCTGCACCCCACCCCTTTATTTTTTTGTTCAAATAAAAGAAATAAAAAGAAAAAAAATTGAGGGGGCGCATGCACCCCCCTTTAATTTTGTAAAGCCCCACCCCTTACAGAATTCCTGGATCCACCCCTGCTTTGGTACTCTATGGAGGATAACAGCTGTCGCAGTGGGACCCCTGTCTCCACAAACTTCTCCCCCCACCCAACCCCTCCCCTTCCTTCCTATCCACAGCCCCTCCCCTCCCTCATCCTCTCCATCTTGATCTCTCTCGAGGGGTGCGCTCAGAGGACCAGTCTCTCCTCGTTGGCCGCCTCGTCGCGCACCATGCGGTCGGCGTCCACGTCCCGTCCCTGCTGGAGGAAGCAGCGCTTCTTGCACTCCATCAGCGTCTGGAAGTCAGACCACATCTTCATCTGCTTCATGCTGGGCCCGTGGCTCTCCTTCACCGCCTTCTGCTTGTCCCTCAGACTCTGTGGATGGGGGGGGGGGGGGGGGGAGGAGGTGGAAGGGTGATGCCAACATTAAATACAACAAGGGAAGTTAGACATTAGATGTGAATTTTTACTTCGTTGTAACCCAAACCTCCTTATAACCATGCTCATTATGACGGGAGTGCACTATTGATAAGGACCAAAGTTTTGGCTTCTTGAGCAAATTCAAGTATGCTTTCAGCACTCACAACAATAAAAAAAAAAACAACAACAACAACAAAGAACAAAATCATACACATTTTCATCATTTCTTGATATTTTGGCACAGTGCTTAATTGTAGGATTTCTTCAATTACCATTGAATGTATCAGGTAGTTTGAGGAGCTCAATTTCCAAGACTACCAATGTCCTGGCTAAAGCTGGATGTGGACCCACAAAAACAAACAAACAAACTAACTTGAGAAAACATATTTTATCAAAAGCTAGATATTAGGCTATACAAACACAATGTGTCTGCAGTGAACAAGTCAAAAAATTTTGTCTAACTGTTAGATTTGAAAGACAGAATCATTGCTTATGCTTGCATTCATTACATCCAGTCAATAGCATAAAAAAAGAAGACATTGTAAGTATCAACATCATTGCAGTTAAGCAGCAGCTTAAATTATGACACCAATTTTGACAGCTATCATGACAATCTTCTGGTGAAGAGAATGCAATTAAGCACTTTTGGGTTGTTCCCCCCCCCCCCCCATGCCAACAAGGTCGTGGGAAACACTAAATCTATTCCTGTTTTTCAACTCACGGTCAAGTGACTTGAACTACCACAAGGACGTTAAAGTTGCCGTCACTGCATTATAAACAATATAATAGTTCACACGTCAAAGGAGCACTTCCTTTCAGTGAGAATGAGAATGATTAGTGCTTTTTTGAACATAAATTGAGATCCTAGTATCACCCTTGGATTGGTACCTGCCAAGTTTAGTGAAAATCTGTTCAGGGGTTTTCAAGGGGAAGATGAAAATGCAAAGAGTTCACACACAACCAACAAGAAACGAGGGACAATGCATGATGGACAACGCACAATGAATGTTCACAATAGCTCACTTGGGCATTTCATTCAGGTGAGCCTAAAAAAAAGAAAGAAAACTTTTCAAATTTTTTCCTGCTAATTCCTATACAACTATTTTACATGTGCATGAACACACTACCAAAAATGCACTCTTTCCAAATGAATCGTATAATGCAATACTAGCTTGATTTATGTGTTGCTGTTAAAAGCATCAAACTATTTAAACACCGGATGAAATAGAAAATTAAGTCATTGTTTTGGTTGCCATGGCAACTATAAGGGATGCAGCCACCCACCTTTCCAAGGTTCTCTTGCTCCTGCAGCTTGCGTGTGTACTGGTCACGGAAGGCCTTCTTCTTCTCAGCCTGGTCAGCCGAGGTGTAGGCCTTCATCTCGCTGGCCACCCGCTGGTTCTGCATCTCGATCATCTTCAGCATGCAGTGGAGGTAGTGGTAGCGGCTCTCCTCCTGACTGCATTCCTCCCGGTAGGCACGCACCTCCTGGAGACAGGAAGGAAGAATCGTATGCAGGAAGGCGAGGGTTATGAAAAGTTCATTCAGTTCAATTCAATATGGTTTATTGTGCAAATACAAAATAACAATCCACCAGCTCGAAGGCTGATACGGTTGCTTTACTTCAAATTCATAAATGAAATAAAAATAACACTGATAATATAAGCATACATGCGAATAAAATTTGTGATATCTATACACATCAAACCTGAGCATCAATAATGGGATAGGTGAGAGTATAGGTCGAGAGATAGGTTCCAGACTGTTTGGCTGAGCAATGTTGTCCATGTGTAACACTTTGTGAATGTTAGACTTTGTATCATATGGCACAATAACTGAATACTCCTTGCCAACTGGGGATAATCATGAGAGGTCTACATTTTTCCCCACTTCTAGCATGGAATGCACAGCCCGTTTCACCTGGCTTGCATTATTTCCTTTGCGCAGGGTATGAAGTGGAGTCTTTTACATGTACAAGTCGAGACTCACGAGCAGTTAAAGGTCCAGTTTACCTTTGGGAGCAGTGATTTCAAAAATGTTCAAGATATCACATTTGATGCATACGTGTAGGTCTGTTGTATCATAAAACATCCTACCATATGAAATATTTGCAATAAAACCTAAAATATAAGGAGATATCAGGGTTTTTCTCAGTAAACCGTAACTGTATACGGTTTAGTCTGGAAACATTTTTATTATAACTATTGTTCACATTTTGTGTATTTAACAACACTTCACATCAATTATACGGATTCAAATTTTAACAGTGGTTGTTTCTATCCCTAACTCATATTTTAGAACTATTTTATAGCACTAATGCTTTCATCTGCAAATGGTAAATTATGCCTTTAATGGTTCTGCAACTTGAATCAGGATATTCTAATGAATTAACTTTCACAGAATCACACACAAACCTACAATAGGCCATCTGTGTGTGTAAAATAATGTCATACACATACATTTAATCCCTACCTTGTCTAAGCCAGCTGCAATGCATTCACCTTGTGCAAGCAATACCAGCTCAATTTTGGGTAGGGAGACTCACTTGTGTTTGACATTAGAAGACTCACTTCACTCTACAGTCTCTCACCACTGCTGTTGACTATACTTCACTGATTGTCACTAGTACCCTATCGTAGCAGTGAGTGAAAGGGCTAAAGATGCTCAACAAGACCTCACCTGTTCGAGCTTGGAGCGGTTGCTCTCCAGACCGGCGGCCTTGGTGTCGTAGGCGGTCTTTTTCTCGTCGTACTCGATCTGCAGCTCCTGGGCCTGCTGGCGGAGGGGGCGGAGCTCTTTGATGATTGGCGCCAGGTCGGCCTTCTTGGCCGCAATGCTCGTGTTCAGCTTGCGAACCTGAAAGGAATGAAAACAACTCCTGTTATAACAAAGTCCTTGGGGAAGGCAGTTTTTCTTAGGTTATACTGAAATTTCATTATAGCAGAACAATTTAAGTAGACAAAGATACATACGCAATGATTTTGGGACCTGAATTTTTATCCATTGTAATAAGAATTTTGATAATAACTGTGTTCCATATGACAAGAGTGCACTGTAATAGCGGCAGGAGAGGTTGGAGGTACCCACTAACAGGATCCTCTACTCTTGCTGAGTGCCACAGATGCAGAGAGAGGTGTAATTGCAGTAAGATTGTTTGTTTTTTGTTTAGTCTACAATTTGTAGCTGTTTTTCAGTGTCACCTGCACTAGATATCGGCATCAGATTGTGTAAACTGAGTGTCGATTAGCATAGAAAACCCAATGGCATTGTAAACACTGTCTAAAGTCCGTGGCACAGAGAGGCTGAATGCAGAGCATGTTAGGGTGAGATTTTGGCTCAAAAAGCATCCCACTGTGTCAATTCAGAATGTCCATGTTGCTGAATAGTAATAGGTAACAACATTTAACATCTTACTTCTTTCTGTGCAAATGTAAAAATTACATTCAACAGTACAGACAGCATCGTGGTAAAAACTTCACTTGAGAGGGATCCTTCTTTCCAAGTGCTTGGTTACATAACGATAGAGACACAAATTAGGCAGGCTCATTTCATGGCTATGACTCGGAAAAAATTATCAAAGCATGCTGGTTAAGATATATGGCAGTGTTTCCGAGTCTACCACTTACGTGTTAACACCATTGATGAACAAGACACTACTTCTTTTGTTTTGTTTTTTAATATATATGACATTATATGACTGTATAACTGAAATATACTCACCAACTCTGACATATCTTCCAGAGTCCGACCTTTGACCTCGTCCAATTCACTCTTGATGGTGGACACTTTCTCGAGCTCCTCCTGAGTGTCATGGTAACCAGACACGCCCTTCTTGGCTTCCAGCTTGGCCTGTTAGTTGGAATGAAATACAAGCATGTAAACACACACACACACACACAATCTTGTTCATATCTGCCACACCTTCAATCCTGATTGCAGGTACATAACAGTGGTGTTGAAAGGCATGATGTATTGTAGAACATTTTCCCCATCCTATATCAGAAAGTGGGAGCATTTGAAGAACTGTGCTTTGTTCTTATTACCTAACTCAAGGGCTGCAGAACATTTAAGAGTGTTGGCGGGGGCTCATGGGAAAGGGGTCAATGGTCTGCCAGCTTGGGGCTGTCAGAACCCTCAGAAAGTCAGGGGTTTTGTTGTGTTTCTTTTATTTTTGTCATTTTTTTTTTCATTCTTTTGTAAAAGCCATAAGTATGGGGGTGGGGCAGCATGTGAAACAAAATATCTACCTACACATTATGGAAATGTAGGAAGTCAATCCAATGAAATGTGCTGTGGAGCTACCAGAATGCAGTCATCTCCTGTAGCCACTAATAATTCATGCATGCCAACAGCTAACCAACGAGAGCAAAAGATTAGCTTGGGACTTGTATACAGGGCTTGACATTAGCAATGGCCCGGCGGCCCAGGACTACTAAAACTTCATGTCGGGCAACGAGATTTCCAAAAAGGCTATCTTTTGGTGGCCCAATCATGCAGCTAAAATTCAAAATGAATTTTCATATTTCCTTTTATCAAGGGCCACGACATTACTTTTTCAGGCCACCAAAATTTCAAATTCAAAGATTTAAGTGGCCCGAACTGGCCACCAGAGGAAAAAAAAAAGTTAGTGTCAAGCCCTGTTGTATGTATCATGAACTCACCAATCGTTGCTGGATCTGTTCATCCCTCTGCTTCAAGATCTCCTCTGTGCGGGACAGGACGCCCAGCTCGGCCCGCAGCTCGGCCAGCTCCTGGCGTTTCTTCTTGTAGTCTGTGCTCTTGCCTCGCAGCTTGTTCACGTAGCGTTTGAACTGGAAGCATTATACAAGGCAGCAGGGAACTGGACTGTAACCAAAACTCTTTTCTTTTTCTTTTTTTTTTTTAAATCTTCACATGCATGCAATATGCACAACCAATTTTTGAAGTCTGTTTGGTTCAAAACGGAAATATCCATTACTCTGCCCTACTCTTGGGCTCACCATAGGATTATATCAGAAAAGATTATTAGCAATAAAATATTCAAACTAGATATATGTATATGTTGATGTTATTGTCTCATAAGCCTCTGATTGGCTACACAAAATTTTTTGCTAAACTTCATTGTATGGATATGAAATCAGACTTAACCCTATTCTGACTGGAAGGGGGGGGGGGGGTCAAATAGGTGAATATATGATTTCAACGCCTAAATTTGCATAGTTGATTTACTAAAAATAGAAAGCCAATATTTTTCTATTGTATGACTATGTAATCTCGTAGTTGACATCCGGCTCTATCTTCATGCGATCGGCGGCCGAGATCTGAAAGGCCCCCCCCCCAGTAAAACCTTGGTCTCAAATAGCCCAGTTAAAATAGGGTTAAGTACTATTGACTAAAACAGAATTAATATTCTTCTCATCAAACTTTGTTTCATTTGGCATCTTTTTTATCAAGGTAACTTAGAAAATATAACAACAGACCTTAAATACCCATAACATATAGTCACTTCTAAAGAACCTTTTCACTTCAAACACCCTTGATCATCATCATCATCATCATCATCATCATCATCGTCATCATCGTCATCATCGTCATCATCGTCATCGTCATCACCATCATCATAATTGTCATTGCCATCATTGTCATCGTCATCTTCATCATCACCATCATGTTCACTATTACCATCACCACCACCACCACCACCACCACCACCACCACCACCACCACCACCACCACCACCACCATCACCATCACCATTACCATCAACATTATTGTCATTCTCCTCACGAACCCTATTGCTATTACCTCATCTCCCTTGAGCACCTCCTCTCCCTCGAGGTTCTTGGCCGCCTCCCTCTTGTCGGCCAGCTCCTGTCGGGCCTGGAGCAGTTCCTCCTTGGCCTCCCGCAGGGCGTCGGCTGCCCCCGCCTTCTTCCGGGCGATGATGGATGCCTGCTGGCGGAACAGGGACAGCTTGTCGTCCGTCGGGTTGCTGTGCATCATGCGCTTCTCGATCAAACCGTTCACCTCCGAGTTCATGGACTTTATCTGCAGGAGACAACAAAACAAGGGAAATGAGCCTTTAAAAAAAAAAAAAAATTGATCTCTACACACATAGTGTGTTCCTATGCCACAGGTCTTATGACCAAGAGCCACATAAATACTGTTTCGGTGGTAAGACACCATACTTGTTACCTCCGCCAAGGGAGGAGGTCATGTTTTCGTTACCGTTGGCTTGTTTATTTGTTAGTTAGTTAGTTAGTTTGTCCGTGTGCAAAATAACTCAAAAAGTAGTTCACGGATTTGGATGAAACTTGCAGGAAAGGTTTAGAATGATATAAGTAACAGATGATTAAATTTTGGTAGTGATCTGAGAATTTTTTTGAATTTATGAAGGATTTTTGGTATTTTGGCAGGTAGGGTCAATGAACTTGGGAGTTCAGACTGCATGTATTTGAGGTTTGCATGCACGCACTTAAGTGTGTGCTCCATTTTCTGCTAGGGCGAGGTGCGCCGCGCAGCTGATGAGGGTTTATGACGTAACAAAGGCTTCTATCCTGGGAAATCGGGCAATTTTTCAGCATGTATACCTATGAGTGGAAATCACTGATCTCTGTAAGAGCCTAAAGAACTTTTCCCCAGTGGTGGAGAGGAGAAAAATCTCTTTGCGAAGAGCAAGATCATCGGTGAAAGGCAGCTGCTTGGCGGAGGTCTGCACTCTCAGAGTGCTTTTCTAGTTATTGCTGTATTTAGGACAGCCACATCATCATTTACTACAAACATTTAACATAGTCTATCATACCGTTATTGTTCAGAAATGTAATTTGATGAGGTCACTGCACCGAAGGGCAAAAGCACAGAAGTGGCCACCGTTTCAATAGGCTAGGTGGGTGAACGTCATAACACAAATCCATCCTGTAGCACATCTGATGCACGAATCCTTGGCTCATGCTTCCTACCATTTCACTATCACTGCCTCATAATTCATGTTATAGATCGGTAGCCTTGCAATCGCTTTGACGGTGCCTGCGCATTGGCGGGATTACAGTGGAGCTGAAATGGTACTACTGAGTTCTGACATGTCTTGCTTGGTCTCCATCTAATGTGGCTTTGTGAATGATACTTGAGTGAATGTATCAATATTCTCTGAGGTCACAAGATGGAATGTTAAGCCACTGCTTACTGGACCAGCAGAGTGCTACGTACCAAGTCTACCGGGATAACTGCATCCCAGAGACGAGGGGGTAATATGAGGAGCATACATTGTCCTTAGATGATGCGGTGCAGTGCCGTATGTAAAGGGAGTCTGGCCAACTCGGCTTTTGGCTTATGAGCTTTGAAGCCTGTGATTGCTTAGTAGCTGGTCTCGTGACCTACACGGAGCCACTGTCGTTAACGAAGAGACCACATATGCAGTGCCCATTGTTAACTACACTTTATTTAGTTTGCTTTGATTATGACGTCTGAGCAACATGCTAACCCTCTAACGCGTAATGCACCGAGTAACGACATGACGTCCAATCTAGCAGTTGGCCAGACTCTCTTTATATACAGCACTGATGTGATGAGACTCCATTGCCATAGCGATGTGGCCAGGAAGGAATCTGTCCACTCAATGCTGGCTGACCACAAACCTGGTTCTGAATTTCCTCCAAGTCTCCCTGGCCCATGGCCGGCTCGTTGACCACTCGTTCCAGGTCCTGGCAGGCCTTCCTCAGTGTCTCAAGGTCTTTGGGCAGCTTCTCTTCACACATGTAGGCATTCACCTTGTTCTCCTCCTCGAGTTTTTTCACAAGATCTACAGAGATAAAGAAAGACAAAAAAGATAAGAAAAAAAAAAAAAGATTAATAAGTTGTGGCTCGAAGCTGAAGCTATGCCTACAGTCTCACACTTCTGTGCTGCAGAGAAACATTGTAATCTCCTTAAACTTGGATCTCTCTACTTTAAATCCCTTGAGCTGAATTATAAGATCAATCCAATCAGAAGCCTGCTATGAATACTGCATGCACTTGTACTTGGCTCTCTTGTGCATACGTAAAAAACACACACAAAAAAATATATATACATATTGGCCCATGAGTTCAGTTGAAAAATCCACAAAAACAGTGCAAATGATTGGTTTGTGACAACTTTTGATTCTATCTTCTCCATCATTCACAGTGATGGACTGTGTTTCATTCATCAGTGAATAAAACCTACTTTCCTTGCCAATGTAATATGACTAAGAACAAAATTATCTGGCTGGTGTCTACTCATAAAAAAAACAATGATAAAAACGACAACACACATTCAAATTTGGATCTGAGTGTCTGAATATCAAAATCGAACTTACCTTACAAAACTATTGTACTCGCCAAATATTTTGTGAGGTTTTTATTTTCGTGGCTTTCACAAGTCAGGTACTATTTGTGAATTTAAAGACACATAAAAATATTGACCCTGATCCTGTGAATGTGATGTGCACGCATACATTTCTCACGTCACTACTGTACTCCTTGATCGCAAATTTAACCACTTGTGAAGTCATCAGGAAGTCCTAATTCGTGAAAATTTAGACTTGCTAAATATATGGAGTATACAGAACTTTGTCAAATTGTAGCCTTAACTCTTATACCAGCATTGAACATATCTTGTCAAGTTATGTGACGGCAGTGACAATGCCTTGTATCATCACAGATTTATTTCAACATTCTGTTTAACATACCTTCTGCGGACACTCCCACAGTGGATTGCTTCAGGTCCTTCAGTTGGTGCTTCATCCTCTGCAGCCTCTGCTCAGCATGGTGCAGCTGTAGGGTACGAGAAAAATAGCATAAACTAGTAAAAACGCAATGACGTACAGCATGTATGGCATGAAACCGACCCCATAGTTGTTGTTGTTTTTTAAATTGTTGTCCCAGCTGGGCAACAGAAATCTACAAAGAGGACATCAGGGCACCGTTTCATAAAAAGTTGATACGATAGCAACTCTTGCTGGGATGGCAATTGTCATGGTAACAACAAAAATCCAGCTTACTGATTGGCGGCTGCGATTGGAAGTTGCCATTCCAGCAAGAGTTGATATCAGGGTCATACTTCAAGCCACCTTATATTATTTACAAGGGTGTAATGTCGGTGATCTTCTTCTGCAAAGTAACAGCAAACGATGACATCCCACGCTATTTGCACTTTGATATCTACATTTCGTCGGTTGAGAATGATAAGGGCGTTAAGTTGCCTCTAAACCCATAGTGTTCGGGACAACTTAACGCCCTTCTCATTCTCAACAGACGATTTGGAGAAGCAAGTAGGATTTAGAGAAGCCTAAATTTATCTATTTTGAGAACTTGCAATGATCATTCACATGATGTTGTATCTGTTAAGCATCTCATGATCATTGCCAAACTAATTACTTCTTACATGAGATATGAACTAAAAAAAAAATAAAAACAACTTACCTGATTCTTCTGCTCCTGCTTTTGCTGGCCCAGAGCCGTTTCTCTCTCCTGCTCTTTGCGGAAGTTCCTCGCAATGGACATCATGTGCTCATAGTTTGGCACCGATTCCACCTGGAGTTCACAGGGCAACAGGTGTGAGACAAAATGTAACAAACACATAAATAGACATACAAACTAAGATACATTCAATTTAGACTGGAAATCCTTTTTAAGAGACACTTAGAAGAAGAGTGTCTTGCTCAAGAACACAGGTACCGTATCAGGCTGGAACCCTGGATTTTCCAATCTAATGATAATATTAATAATAGCTGGTTGCTATATAGAGCATTTCACACTTGTTAAGTATTTCAATGCGCCTTTCAGACTCTTATTACCCTGGTCACTGGATACATTATTTCCAACCAGCCAAAATCTATAGTGCAAGCGCACAATCCACAATACCTAGGCACTGCAGGCTGTATGGATTGATGATATCCTTACATTAAGCACCAACCTACAAATTGTAGTTGCAATAGAAACAGCTCAATGCAAGAATTCATTACTTGCTGCTATAAGAGATAAGAACCAGCATTGGCTGTCCAGTGAAAGCTTGGTGGTCTGGTGATTATGTCAACTGTCAAACACTCACGAGATCATTGGTTCTAGTTCAACCCGAGTATGTACGTATGCCCATGACTTTTTTGTTGTTGTGATCATGGCTAAAACTAAAATACTGAATAAGTGCTTATCGACGTTGATGAAGGGCAATTGCCAATCAGTTGCAATTGGGTACACTGCTGATTCAAGGTAATGACTGATCTTACATCCTTGTGCAAGGCCAAGGCCTTTTTCCGTTAGTTTGCACAGAGATAGACACAGACCGGTTCAGTAGAGCCATGCTTACGCTGGTGGTTTCTTGCTTCCTTGTTGAATCAAATGTGCAGCCTTTTCTGATTCATACAACCATAAATGTTTTACGATGATCACGCCATAGTAATACATGAGACTATACTTTTCTTATGCTTTTTTTCAATTTAGCTATATTTTGTATAATTTGTTACAACAATGCTATTCTGATTTGTTTTGACTTGAGAAGCAGAATAAATAAATACAAACAAACAACCAACCAAACATACCTTCTTCTTGAGTCTCTCGATTCTCTTGGTCACCTGATCCTTCTCATCCTCCATCTGCGAGATGTCCTTTCGAATCTCCGTCGTCGAGAACCCGGACGTCTTGAGGGACTCGGTCGTCTTGTGGAGCTCTGTGAAGGACTCAATTAGACCTTCATACTGCAAGAGCGAGTACATAGATATAAAACAAATGAAGCATGGCTCTTGTGATTTCCCCATCATATCAGCAGGTAGTATTATTATACATTGTACCTTAAAAGCACAAACATTATATCACATCATGCTTTCTGTCAAGAATATGCCCACAATCGCATCACATCACATCTCAAGGATGCATGAATGAGAAATACATGCCATGTACTTAACTGTGGATACATATTGTGCATAGTACAACCTAGTTAATAGGTATGCACAACTGTGGGTGAATAATGTGGGCTTGGTAAAAAAAAAAAAAAAGGAAAGATGGCATGCATGAGCACTGGTGTATATCTGTGTTTTGCTGAACGCTGTTAAAATGGAAACACTTGCGGTATGAAACTTTTGCAAATTGGAGCTGACAGCCTTTTTCGTGGTACGAAACTGTCCCAAAATGCTACCATGAAAAAATCACAAGTATACTACATGCACTTCTAGGTATATGTTGAACACACACTGCTGGTCGATATAAACATGCACAACAAAACTGAATGTGCACTACTTAACAGTGACATGTTAAGTTAAAAAAAAACAAAACCCAAAACGAAGGCTCACTACCAGTATGCGTATGGTGTGCAATATTGTATTGGACTCCATACAATGTGCTGACAAAAACTTTAACAAGTATTTTACTTTCGCGAATCTTGGCCCCTTGCATAATTTGCAAAAGTTTCACGCACGTGAAGATGTCTGGTTTTAGAGTACATACACACTTACGCTCGTAAGCAGTGCATACCTGAGTGTAAGTGTCCATAACCTGCTCATCCTGAAGGATGTCACCTGGAACTTCGATCTTGATGAGGAACCTGGCCAGGTAGGCTCGCTTCTTGAGCTCCGGCATCTTCTGGAACAGCCATTCCAGGATGGAGTAGACGACTGGCTTATCGCCCGCCACAAGCCCACTGCGAAACTCCCCCCTGTCAACAAGTACATAGAGGGCCTAATTTGTGAGAGATGCCATTGAGTACCTACAACCAATCTGAACAAATTTTCATGGGACATTCTATATGGAAGTTCTCATTGGGCATAACATTGTCTAGGCAATTAAAAGCATTGCCTAATTTCATTGCAGTTTGTGATGTGCATGGAAATGAATATAAGCAAAGATTGATGATAAGAATGATAGTGACCATGGAATGCTCAAATATCTATAGGCCTATTGATAAAGAACGACAATTATTTCACTGCACCAAATCTTTAGAGGCAACAGACAAACTTACCTGTCTGCACTCAATATTTTCATTGGGTTTTGAAATAACTTTGTAATTCGTTTGCTACATCATCTCACAGTAATACTGAATGAAAAACAATTGCAGCAAAGACACAAGGTACAGTGTATCAATCAAGAATATACCAGTCAATTTCATAGAACACATTAACTTTGTACAATTGATACAGATACTGAAAATGCATAGTACTGCACTCAACTTGAGAAATGGCAAACTTACGGAGGAACAGTTGGCTTGTATTTGAGCACACGCAGCTCTGTCAACATTCTCATTGCTGTAGTATCTGGGGTCTCCTCCCTGATGTCCAGCTTGTGCTACAATTCATTAAAATGAGATGAAGACAACATCAATTATCTTATCAAAATGAATATTTTTAATCAATGTTGCTTGAAATTTTACAGGATAATTGTGTAAACACACATTCATGCACAGACACACAGAAACAAACTATGGTGTAGTGTAGCAGTTGTAAGTGACCTTCACTTTTCACATTTATTTTTGTATTTTTGCCCAGAACCCTTTATGATTAATATGCACATAGAAGAAATAATCATTTGGGTGTGTGTGTGTGTGTGTGTGTGTGTGTGTGTGTGTGTAAGAGTGACATCATGCCATGTGAAGGTGAAAATGTGGGCATTAATCATGACCTGTAAGATAAATCTTTATCAGGCTTTGCATCATAGTTTGGTAAAATCCCATGGTTTATTGCACAAATATGAACACTCAGAATGCAATTATGACCTTGGACATGACAATCACCAGTTTTTTCCCACACCTAATCAGTAAATTGCACATACCGTACATGCATGTCTCTAGAACCATGTACTACAAGTACATCTGATCAAATATTGCACAATATTTCTTTGGGTAGAATGTACACATTCAAAGACTACAAAGTATAGTGCAATATTTTTTTTTAACTTGACTTTTGCCTCAAAGTCAAACTGGACCTTTAAAACAAGAGGGCCACTTTATACTATGTTGGGTAACAGCTACTCTACAGTCTCATGCTAACTAGCATTAAATCATAATAATAGATGAATACGATGAAACAAGAAAATTGTCATCTCGAGGCACTCAACATCATAGAGTCAGAACCGGTTCTGGATCTGGATGAATACACTGAAAAACTCTGAATAGAGTATCACTCAGCACTGAGTGATACTCTGTGACAACAGAATCTAAAGAGCAGGAGGTTGGAATCTGGTTTCCATGTACCTGGGGGTTGATTTCAGCCAGGACATCATTGAGGACCTGCAGCAGCTGAAGCTGTTCCAGAGAGTCGAAGCTGATGAGATTGTAGTTCCGCCGGAATGGCTCCTTGTTGAGTTGGTCAACCACGTACTTGAGCTGGGCACTCATTGTGCTATGATGCTTCAGTACACAGCCAGTTGGTGATGAACTCGTAAGAAGGTCTACTCACTTGCACATTTCCTGTCAAAAAAGAAAGAAAGAAAGAAAGAATTTAAAATGAGTGTAGAGCATATCTAAGCTAAGGAGTAAAAAAAAGGCAGTGTGCATGTATACAGCCACACACATGTACTATGTACCTTTGCCATCCAGCCACACACGTCATGAGACTGTATTCCATGGCCTGAATGGCGGAATACCTAACATTAAACTTTACTCAAACTGCTTCTTTGCTCTTCATATCTAGCTCCCATTCACAAGTGATCCAGTTTAAGTTCTTGCCCTCCATTTTTCCTCTTTTTTTTTTTTTTTTTTTTTGAGGGGGGGGGGGGAGGGTCTGGTTGCTTTTAAATTGCACATGCGCACAAATTTCAAATCCATTGATCGGATAAGATGTCTGTGTGCGCATGCACTGGCCGTCAATTCAGTGTAGCTGTCCCAGGTTCCTCTCGACCGAGTCACATTAAGTCATCAATTTCGAACAGAAAGGGACTATTGGCAGAACCAAACGTTGCACGCTACCTGTTGTCAACACTTCAACTTCACCTGTAAGTCTTCAAATTGAAGAAATTGTTCAATTTTAAGTTGATATTTATCTGCGATACTACCCATGTCATGATCCTGAATGCTACAGTCCGCAGCCCCATTCCTATGTAATGCGTTTGGGGCTGCTGGTCGCAGTTAGTTAGAACCTAGAATCTAAAAGTGTAACGTGTTAGGCCTAACCGTTAACCAGTTAGAACTAGACAAATCTAGACCTATTTCCTCTAGACCTTTTTTTTTTTTTTTTTTCAATTTTAGCGGAGGGCACATATGAAACTAAATTTCAGCCAAAAAAGGATGATACGATTACATCCGCATCCAAAGAAATCTACAACTGTAGAGTAAATGCCCCAATTTTCGGACACTTAAGCTTTTTTGCAATATTCATTCAACTCAAATAATTTTCCACAAAATGAAATCAATAATAATGTTTGTTACATATATCCAACTAACTTTTCGCAATATTGATTTTGTTAAACCGATCGTAAAATTTCACAAAATCCCCAAATATTGTCACCTTGTCAATTCCCCAAAATTCGGACAGCGTCTCCAAAATCCGGACACGCGTGCAATGTCAGTACGCATACAAGGCCGCTGAAAAATCCGCGCGCGCCATACCTTGTTGACGCAAGGTTGCATTGGGGATGTTGCGGCGCCCGTTCGTGTCCGAAGTTTGGGGACTCTCCACTTGCATTCAGGCCCTGTACATTCATTCACTGCATCGGCACGTACAGAGATTTTGTTTTTCTTTTGTGTTTTTGAGGATACCATCACACTCTGAGCTTGCGATAAGCGAAAAATCTCGCAACCAAACGGCGTAATTTTAAATTTTTAGCGCTTTTTCGGCGATCCCGATTCTTAACACGGGCCCTAATTTGTGCGCGCTTTGGAAAAATCGCGGCGATTCCGCGATTTTGACAGCAAAATTTGGGATTTTAGATGGATTTTTGGAGGTGACTCAGGCATTTTCGTGTGGTGAACGAGTGTGCTAGTATGTGAAACGATGTGATATGCTTGTGCTGTGACAGTCGACTTTGCTGCCTTGTGATAAGTGGCAAGTGTCCGGATATTGGAGGCCGTCCGAAAATTGGGGTTCTTTTACTCTAGGTTCAAAATACATCACATATTACAAGTGTTCATTATTATTATTATTAATAATATTATATCGAACGGTATTTCAAGGAGACAGAGAGAAATGAGAGCGCCCTCGCGCTGATCGCTCGAGCCCTCCTGCCTGTGTAACTAGTTAGCTAGCTGTGCACTGTGCTGTGCAAATGATACATCCAAAGAAATCTAGGTCCATTAAAATACATCACATATTTGAACACGTGGGACTGGGATTTCAGATCGTATACGAGTTATCATGTTACCCGTCATTTGTGGCAAAAGAGTACTTCTGATTGATCACAAAACGGACGCACAAGACCGTAATGAATTACTACAAAACTTGGGTGTAGGAAAATGACTTTACTTACTTTAAAGAAGTTTTACGGAGGACTTTCTCAGACAAATCATCTGACAGAAAGCATTCGGTCACGAACAGAAAAGCGTCATGAAAATATTTCGTTACCCAGAGACGCAAAGGCTTGTGGGATATGATGGGACTTCAGTCATTATTTCAGGCACTTAGGCAGTTCTAACTAATGGATCCAACGTGAAAATGTCAGGTGACGTGTCCTTAGCTTGCTGCTAGTTCGTTCAACATGCCACCATATGGCTTTTAGTACAGTACACCAGCGCTGCAGTACACGACGCCTTGAATTGTGACCAAGCTGAAGCCAGCGCCCAAACTCAGCGCCCAAACTGTGCTCTCGATACCTACTGTTATCGATACTAGGCCTCCGCGGCGATACCATTTGGAGTCCAAACTCGCCCTGTAACCACAGAACTTCTATGGTCACGACCTCTACGGCACAAAACCACCACGTTCTCGTTCCCCTCCTCTTGGGACGTCTGTCACGGTTTTTTTTTTTGTTTTTTTGTTTTTTTTTCACGGAAGCGATTGGAGGTAATTTAGTAAGGTTTCGAACCAATTAACGGGGTCACATTTTCCAAGTATATTTCATGACAAATACAAGAAGGGTATTTCTGACAATAAGTTATTAAAACTATAGAAAACATGAATAGTCGGTTACGACAAAGTTTCAACGAAATGTTTAAATGAAATCAGGTTATTTTCGCCCTTATATCGATACCTATTTTTTTTTTTTTTTTTGTAAGATGATTTTTGTCAAAAGTTTGTGAAGAATGAGCAAAATATGAAGAGTCGGCTGCCATTCAAAGGTTTAAAGGGAATTAATAAGATAAATTTGGGTATTTTCTGCCTTTATTTATTCTTTCCCTTTTAAAAAAGAAAAAGAAATATATATATATATATATATATATATATATATATATATATGTATAACACAATGTATATATATATATGCATGATAATCTGATACGAAGTGGCCGCCCCTAGTTTAATCAGAAATACTTGAAAGATGATTTTGGCAAAAATTTCTAAAGATCGGCGGCCATTCAAAGTCAGAAAACAGTTTTGGCACTGAGACAAATTTTTAGTGTGGCGTACTGATATATTCGGTCTGGATAGTTGCTAAATAGGATGACTTCTCTACCCTTTTCGAGTGCTATATTTCTTTAAATCATGAAAGTCTTTGATACAGATACAATGTTCGCTCTGTACTTAGTGACAAATTCACGACACGTGTTTTTGATAAAATTTAGATGAAATCAAAGGAAGCACAGATAATAAACGCCCATTTAAAGCAAATAATCAGATGAAATTTTGGTATTCTGTGCCTTTGTTCAATATTTCCCTTTCAAGAAAGTCAAATGAAATAGTAAATGTCAGCGCCCGGTTGAAGGGAATAATGAGATGAAATTAAGGCATTTTCGGCCTTTGTTTAATCTTTCCCTTTAAACAAATATATTTCTTGATATGATACAACGCACCCACCCCTAGGTTGATTAGAAATACCTTAAATATGCGGGTCGGGGGCCATTCAAAGTAAAAAATGAGTTTGGGCGCTGGGACTGAAAGTTTCGTATATTGGGTCTAGGTATACTCGCTGAAAACAAGTATGACGTCTTTCAACTATCGAGTAATATATTCCTTTAAATCATAAAAGTTGTTGATACAGATAACATGTTGAGCTCTTTACTTCATTTCATATTCATCAGACATGTTTCTGATGATCTTTGGTTGAAGTCAAATGAGGTGTAAATAGTCACCACTCGTTTAAATGGAATAACTAGCTTAAATTGGGGCATTTTGTGCATTTGCTTAATCTTTCCCTCTAAACAAATATATTTTTTAATCTGTTACCACGCGTCCACCCCTAATTCGATTGGAAATAGTTCAAAGATACTTTTGGTAAAAATTTGTAAAGATTGCCAAAAATACGAAGAGTCGGCGGCCATTCAAAGTCAGAAATGAGTTTGGGCGCTGGGACTGAAAGGGGTGCATACTGGGTCTGGATATAATCACTGAAATCTGCAATGACTTCATCACCCTATCGAGTGATATATTCCTTTAAATCATGAAAAGTCGTTAATACAGATATCATGTTTACTTTGTATTTCATGACAAATTCACGGCACGAGTTTCTGTTGATCTTTCGTTTAAGTTTAATGAAACGTTAAAAGTCAGCACCCGTTTATATGAAATAATCAGATGAAATTTTGAGCTTTTTCGGCCTTTTTTTAAATCTTTCCCTTTAAACAAATACATCTTCTAATCTGATACCACGTGTCCACCCCTAATTCGATCAGATGCAGTTCAAAGATGGTTTTGGCAAAAATTTGTAAAGGTTGCCGAAAATATGAAGGGTCGGCGGTCATTCAAATTCAGAAATGAGTTTGGGCGCTGGGGCTAAAACGGGTGCATACTGGGTCCGGATATGGTTACTAAATTCTGCAATGACTTCTTTACCCTATCGAGTGATATATTCCTTTAAATCATGAAAAGTCGTTAATACAGATATCATGTTTACTCTCTATTTCAGGACAAATTTACGACACGTGCTCCTGATGATCTTTGGTTGAAGTCAAACGAAACATTAATAGTCAGCGCCCGGTTAAAGGGAATAATCAGATGAAATTTGGGCATTTTCGGCCTTTGTTTAATCTTTCCCTTTAAACAAATATATCTTCTGATCTGATATCACGTGTCCACCCCTAATTCGATCGGAGGTAGTTCAAAGATGATTTTGCTAAAGATTTGTAACGCTTACCGAAAATATGAAGGGTCGGTGGCCATTCAAAGTCAGAAAAGAGTTTGGGCGCTGGGATTAAAAGGAGTGTATACAGGGTCTGGGTATAGTCGCTGAAATTTGAAATGACTTCTTTACCCTATCGAGTGATATATTCCTTTAAATCATGAAAAGTCGTTAATACAGATATCATGTTTACTCTGTATTTCAGGACAAATTTGCGACACGTGCTCCTCATGAAAACGCCCATTTAAAGCAAATAATCAGATGAAATTTTGGTATTCTGTGCCTTTGTTCAATATTTCCCTTTCAAGAAAGTCAAATGAAATAGTAAATGTCAGCGCCCGGTTGAAGGGAATAATGAGATGAAATTTGGGCATTTTCGGCCTTTGTTTAATCTTTCCCTTTAAACAAATATATCTTCTGATCTGATATCACGTGTCCACCCCTAATTCGATCGGAGGTAGTTCAAAGATGATTTTGCTAAAGATTTGTAACGCTTGCCGAAAATATGAAGGGTCGGTGGCCATTCAAAGTCAGAAATGAGTTTGGGCGCTGGGAATGAAACGGGTGCATAATGGGTCTGGGTATAGTCGCTGAAACCTGAAATTACTTTTTTACCTCATCGAGTGATATATTCCTTTAAATCATGAAAAGTTTTTAATACAGATATCATGTTTACTCTCTTTGTCGTGACAAATTGACAACACAAGTTTCTGGTGATCTTTCGTTGAAGTCAAATGAAATATTGATAGTAAGCACCCGGTTAAAGGGAATCATCAGTTGAAATTTGGGCATTTTGGACCTTTGCTTAATCTTTCCCTTTAAACAAATATATCTCCTGATCTGATACCACGCGTCCACCCCTAATTCGATTGGAAATAGTTCAAAGATAGTTTTGGCAAAAATTTGTAAAGGTTGCCGAAAATATGAAGAGTCGGCGGCCATTCAAAGTCAGAAATGAGTTTGGGCGCTGGGGCTGAAAGGGGTGCATACTGGGTCTGGATATAGTCACTGAAATCTGCAATAACTTCATCACCCTATCGAGTGATATATTCCTTTAAATCATGAAAAGTCATTGATATAGATATCATGTTTAATTTGTATTTCATGGCGATTTCACGACACATGTTTCTGGTGATCTTTCGTTTAAGTCTGATAAAACATTAACAGTCTGCGCCCGGTTAAATGGAATAATCAGATGAAATTTGGGCATTTTTGGCCTTTGTTTAATATTTCCCTTTAAAGAAAAATATCTATTAATCTGATACCACGTGTCCACCCCTAATTCGATCGGAGGTTGTTAAAAGATTGTTTTGGTAAAAATGTGTAGAGATTGACAAAAATATGAAGGGTCGGCGGCCCGCAAAGTTAAAAATGAGTTTGGGCGCTGGGACTTAAAGGGTGTATATTGGGTCTGGATATCGTCGGTGAAATTTTTACCAAAACCATTTCTGAACTATCTCCGATCGAAATAGGGGTGGACACGTGGTATCAGATTAGAAGATATATATAAAGGGAAAGATTAAACACAGGCTGAAATGGCAATGCCCAAATTTCATCTGATTATTCCCTTTAAATGGGTGCGGACTGTTAATGTTTCATCAGAATTAAACGAAAGATCACCAGAAACACGTGTCGTCAATTTGTCATGAAATACAGAGTAAACAACCTGTATTAACAGCTTTTCATGATTTAAAGAAATATATCACTCGATAGGGTAAAGAATTCATTACAGATTTCAAGTACTATATCCATACACAATATACGCCCCTTTTAGTCCCACCGCCCAAACTCATTTCTGACTTTTAATGGCCGCCGACCCTTCATATTTTCGGCAACCTTTACAAATTTTTACCAAAACCATCTTTGAACTATCTCCGATCGAATTAGGGGTGGACACGTGGTATCGGATTAGAGAATATATTTCTTTGAAGGGAAAGATTAAACACAGGCTGAAAATGCCCAAATTTCATCTGATTATTCCCTTTAACCGGGTGTGGACTGTTAATGTTCCATTTCACTTTAACGAAAGATCACCAGAAACTTGTGTCGTCAATTTGTCACGAAAAACAGATTAACATGATATCTGTATTAACGACTTTTATGATTAAAATGAATATATCACTCGATGGGGTAAAGAGTTTAGTCATTGGAGATTTCAGTGACTATATCCAGACCCATTATGCACCCGTTTTAGTCCCAGCGCCCAAACTCATTTCTGACTTTGAATGGCCGCCGACCCTTCATATTTTTGGCAACCTTTACAAATTTGTACCAAAGCCATCTTTAAACTATCTCCGATCGAATTAGGGGTGGACGCGTGGTATCAGATTAGAATATATACTTCTTTAAAGGGAAAGATTAAACACAGGCTGAAAATGCCCACATTTCATCTGATTATTCCCTTTAACCGGGTGCGGACTGTTAATGTTTCATCAGACTTGAACAAAAGATCACCAGAAACACGTGTCGTGACTTTGTCTGGAAATACAAAGTAAACATGATATCTGTATTAACAGCTTTTCATGATTTAAAGGAATATATCACTCGATAGGGTAAAGAAGTCATTGCAGATTTCAGTGACAATATCCAGACACAATATACGCCCCTTTTAGTCCCAGCGCCCAAACTCATTTCTGACTTTGAGTGGCCGCCGACCCTTCATATTTTTGGAAACCTTTACAAATTTGCACCAAAACCATCTTTAAACTATCTCCAATCGAATTAGGGGTGGACACGTGGTATCAGAGTAGAAGATATATTTCTTTAAAGGGAAAGATTAAACACAGGCTGAAAATGCCCAAATTTCATCTGATTATTCCCTTTAACCGGGTGCGGACTGTTAATGTTTCATCAGACTTGAACAAAAGATCACCAGAAACACGTGTCGTGACTTTGTCTGGAAATACAAAGTAAACATGATATCTGTATTTACAGGTTTTCATGATTTAAAGGAATATATCACTCGATAGGGTAAAGAAGTCATTGTAGATTTCAGTGACTATATCGAGACCCAGTATGCACCCGTTTTAGTCCCAGCGCCCAAACTCATTTCTGACTTTGAATGGCCGCCGACCCTTCATATTTTTGGCAACCTTTACAAATTTGCACCAAAACCATCTTTAAACTATCTCCAATCGAATTAGGGGTGGACGCGTGGTATCAGATTAGAAGATATATTTGTTTAAAGGGAAAGATTAAACTAAGGCCGAAAATGCCGAAATTTCATCTGATCATTCTCTTTAACCGGGTGCGGACTGTTAATGTTTCATCAGACTTGAACAAAAGATCACCAGAAACACGTGTCGTGAATTTGTCTGGAAATACAAAGTAAACATGATATCTGTATTTACAGCTTTTCATGATTTAAAGGAATATATCACTCGATAGGGTGAAGAAGTCATTGCAGATTTCAGTGACTATATCCAGACACAATATACGCCCCTTTTAGTCCCAGCGCCCAAACTCATTTCTGACTTTTAATGGCCGTCGACCCTTCATATTTTCGGAAACCTTTACAAATTTTTTCCAAAACCATCTTTAAACTATTTCCGATCGAATTAGGGGTGGACACGTGGTATCAGAGTAGAAGATATATTTCTTTAAAGGGAAAGAGTAAACACAGGCTGAAAATGCCCAAATTTCATCTGATCATTCCCTTTAACCGGGTGCGGACTGTTAATGTTTCATCAGACTTGAACAAAAGATCACCAGAAACACGTGTCGTGACTTTGTCTGGAAATACAAAGTAAACATGATATCTGTATTTACAGCTTTTCATGATTTAAAGGAATATATCACTCGATAGGGTAAAGAAGTCATTGTAGATTTCAGTGACTATATCGAGACCCAGTATGCACCCGTTTTAGTCTCAGCGCCCAAACTCATTTCTGACTTTGAGTGGCCGCCGACCCTTCATATTTTTGGCAACCTTTACAAATTTTTACCAAAACCATCTTTAAACTATCTCCGATCGAATTAGGGGTGGACACGTGGTATCAGAGTACAAGATATATTTCTTTAAAGGGAAAGATTAAACACAGGCTGAAAATGCCCAAATTTCATCTGATTATTCCCTTTAACCGGGTGCGGACTGTTAATCTTTCATCAGACTTGAACAAAAGATCACCAGAAACACGTGCCGTGACTTTGTCTGGAAATACAAAGTAAACATGATATCTGTATTTACAGCTTTTCATGATTTAAAGGAATATATCACTCGATAGGGTAAAGAAGTCATTGTAGATTTCAGTGACTATATCGAGACCCAGTATGCACCCGTTTTAGTCCCAGCGCCCAAACTCATTTCTGACTTTGAATGGCCGCAGACCCTTCATATTTTTGGCAACCTTTACAAATTTGCACCAAAACCATCTTTAAACTATCTCCAATCGAATTAGGGGTGGACGCGTGGTATCAGATTAGAAGATATATTTGTTTAAAGGGAAAGATTAAACAAAGGCCGAAAATGCCGAAATTTCATCTGATCATTCCCTTTAACCGGGTGCGGACTGTTAATGTTTCATCAAACTTGATCAAAAGATCACCAGAAACACGTGTCGTGAATTTGTCTGGAAATACAAAGTAAACATGATATCTGTATTAACAGCTTTTCATGATTTAAAGGAATATATCACTCGATAGGGTGAAGAAGTCATTGCAGATTTCAGTGACTATATCCAGACACAATATACGCCCCTTTTAGTCCCAGCGCCCAAACTCATTTCTGACTTTGAATGGCCGCCGACCCTTCATATTTTTGGCAACCTTTACAAATTTGCACCAAGACCATCTTTAAACTATCTCCAATCGAATTAGGGGTGGACGCGTGGTATCAGATTAGAAGATATATTTCTTTAAAGGGAAAGATTAAACAAAGGCCGAAAATGCCGAAATTTCATCTGATCATTCCCTTTAACCGGGTGCGGACTGTTAATGTTTCATCAGACTTGAACAAAAGAACACCAGAAACACGTGTCGTGAATTTGTCTGGAAATACAAAGTAAACATGATATCTGTATTAACAGCTTTTCATGATTTAAAGGAATATATCACTCGATAGGGTAAAGAAGTCATTGCAGATTTCAGTGACAATATCCAGACACAATATACGCCCCTTTTAGTCCCAGCGCCCAAACTCATTTCTGACTTTGAGTGGCCGCCGACCCTTCATATTTTTGGAAACCTTTACAAATTTGCACCAAAACCATCTTTAAACTATCTCCAATCGAATTAGGGGTGGACACGTGGTATCAGAGTAGAAGATATATTTCTTTAAAGGGAAAGATTAAACACAGGCTGAAAATGCCCAAATTTCATCTGATTATTCCCTTTAACCGGGTGCGGACTGTTAATGTTTCATCAGACTTGAACAAAAGATCACCAGAAACACGTGTCGTGACTTTGTCTGGAAATACAAAGTAAACATGATATCTGTATTTACAGGTTTTCATGATTTAAAGGAATATATCACTCGATAGGGTAAAGAAGTCATTGTAGATTTCAGTGACTATATCGAGACCCAGTATGCACCCGTTTTAGTCCCAGCGCCCAAACTCATTTCTGACTTTGAATGGCCGCCGACCCTTCATATTTTTGGCAACCTTTACAAATTTGCACCAAAACCATCTTTAAACTATCTCCAATCGAATTAGGGGTGGACGCGTGGTATCAGATTAGAAGATATATTTGTTTAAAGGGAAAGATTAAACTAAGGCCGAAAATGCCGAAATTTCATCTGATCATTCTCTTTAACCGGGTGCGGACTGTTAATGTTTCATCAGACTTGAACAAAAGATCACCAGAAACACGTGTCGTGAATTTGTCTGGAAATACAAAGTAAACATGATATCTGTATTTACAGCTTTTCATGATTTAAAGGAATATATCACTCGATAGGGTGAAGAAGTCATTGCAGATTTCAGTGACTATATCCAGACACA
This sequence comes from Diadema setosum, assembly GCF_964275005.1. Taxonomy (NCBI): domain Eukaryota; kingdom Metazoa; phylum Echinodermata; class Echinoidea; order Diadematoida; family Diadematidae; genus Diadema; species Diadema setosum. The sequence goes on from NC_092705.1 coordinate 6,053,044, forward strand.
ATATACGCCCCTTTTAGTCCCAGCGCCCAAACTCATTTCTGACTTTTAATGGCCGTCGACCCTTCATATTTTCGGAAACCTTTACAAATTTTTTCCAAAACCATCTTTAAACTATTTCCGATCGAATTAGGGGTGGACACGTGGTATCAGAGTAGAAGATATATTTCTTTAAAGGGAAAGAGTAAACACAGGCTGAAAATGCCCAAATTTCATCTGATCATTCCCTTTAACCGGGTGCGGACTGTTAATGTTTCATCAGACTTGAACAAAAGATCACCAGAAACACGTGTCGTGACTTTGTCTGGAAATACAAAGTAAACATGATATCTGTATTTACAGCTTTTCATGATTTAAAGGAATATATCACTCGATAGGGTAAAGAAGTCATTGTAGATTTCAGTGACTATATCGAGACCCAGTATGCACCCGTTTTAGTCTCAGCGCCCAAACTCATTTCTGACTTTGAGTGGCCGCCGACCCTTCATATTTTTGGCAACCTTTACAAATTTTTACCAAAACCATCTTTAAACTATCTCCGATCGAATTAGGGGTGGACACGTGGTATCAGAGTACAAGATATATTTCTTTAAAGGGAAAGATTAAACACAGGCTGAAAATGCCCAAATTTCATCTGATTATTCCCTTTAACCGGGTGCGGACTGTTAATCTTTCATCAGACTTGAACAAAAGATCACCAGAAACACGTGCCGTGACTTTGTCTGGAAATACAAAGTAAACATGATATCTGTATTTACAGCTTTTCATGATTTAAAGGAATATATCACTCGATAGGGTAAAGAAGTCATTGTAGATTTCAGTGACTATATCGAGACCCAGTATGCACCCGTTTTAGTCCCAGCGCCCAAACTCATTTCTGACTTTGAATGGCCGCAGACCCTTCATATTTTTGGCAACCTTTACAAATTTGCACCAAAACCATCTTTAAACTATCTCCAATCGAATTAGGGGTGGACGCGTGGTATCAGATTAGAAGATATATTTGTTTAAAGGGAAAGATTAAACAAAGGCCGAAAATGCCGAAATTTCATCTGATCATTCCCTTTAACCGGGTGCGGACTGTTAATGTTTCATCAAACTTGATCAAAAGATCACCAGAAACACGTGTCGTGAATTTGTCTGGAAATACAAAGTAAACATGATATCTGTATTAACAGCTTTTCATGATTTAAAGGAATATATCACTCGATAGGGTGAAGAAGTCATTGCAGATTTCAGTGACTATATCCAGACACAATATACGCCCCTTTTAGTCCCAGCGCCCAAACTCATTTCTGACTTTGAATGGCCGCCGACCCTTCATATTTTTGGAAACCTTTACAAATTTTTACCAAAACCATCTTTAAACTATCTCCGATCGAATTAGGGGTGGACACGTGGTATTGGAGTAGAAGATATATTTCTTTAAAGGGAAAGATTAAACAAAGGCCGAAAATGAGGAAATTTCATCTGAACATTCCCTTTAACCGGGTGCGGACTGTTAATGTTTCATCAGACTTGAACAAAAGATCACCAGAAACACGTGTCGTGAATTTGTCTGGAAATACAAAGTAAACATGATATCTGTATTTACAGCTTTTCATGATTTAAAGGAATATATCACTCGATAGGGTGAAGAAGTCATTGCAGATTTCAGTGACTATATCCAGACACAATATACGCCCCTTTTAGTCCCAGCGCCCAAACTCATTTCTGACTTTTAATGGCCGTCGACCCTTCATATTTTCGGAAACCTTTACAAATTTTTTCCAAAACCATCTTTAAACTATTTCCGATCGAATTAGGGGTGGACACGTGGTATCAGAGTAGAAGATATATTTCTTTAAAGGGAAAGAGTAAACAAAGGCCGAAAATGAGGAAATTTCATCTGAACATTCCCTTTAACCGGGTGCGGACTGTTAATCTTTTCTGACTTGAACAAAAGATCACCAGAAACACGTGCCGTGACTTTGTCTGGAAATACAAAGTAAACATGATATCTGTATTTACAGCTTTTCATGATTTAAAGGAATATATCACTCGATAGGGTAAAGAAGTCATTGTAGATTTCAGTGACTATATCGAGACCCAGTATGCACCCGTTTTAGTCCCAGCGCCCAAACTCATTTCTGACTTTGAATGGCCGCCGACCCTTCATATTTTTGGCAACCTTTACAAATTTGCACCAAAACCATCTTTAAACTATCTCCAATCGAATTAGGGGTGGACGCGTGGTATCAGATTAGAAGATATATTTGTTTAAAGGGAAAGATTAAACAAAGGCCGAAAATGCCGAAATTTCATCTGATCATTCCCTTTAACCGGGTGCGGACTGTTAATGTTTCATCAAACTTGAACAAAAGATCACCAGAAACACGTGTCGTGAATTTGTCTGGAAATACAAAGTAAACATGATATCTGTACTAACAGCTTTTCATGATTTAAAGGAATATATCACTCGATAGGGTGAAGAAGTCATTGCAGATTTCAGTGACTATATCCAGACACAATATACGCCCCTTTTAGTCCCAGCGCCCAAACTCATTTCTGACTTTGAATGGCCGCCGACCCTTCATATTTTTGGAAACCTTTACAAATTTTTACCAAAACCATCTTTAAACTATCTCCGATCGAATTAGGGGTGGACACGTGGTATTGGAGTAGAAGATATATTTCTTTAAAGGGAAAGATTAAACAAAGGCCGAAAATGAGGAAATTTCATCTGAACATTCCCTTTAACCGGGTGCGGACTGTTAATCTTTCATCAGACTTGAACAAAAGATCACCAGAAACACGTGTCGTGAATTTGTCTGGAAATACAAAGTAAACATGATATCTGTATTTACAGCTTTTCATGATTTAAAGGAATATATCACTCGATAGGGTGAAGAAGTCATTGCAGATTTCAGTGACTATATCCAGACACAATATACGCCCCTTTTAGTCCCAGCGCCCAAACTCATTTCTGACTTTTAATGGCCGCCGACCCTTCATATTTTTGGAAACCTTTACAAATTTTTACCAAAACCATCTTTAAACTATCTCCGATCGAATTAGGGGTGGACACGTGGTATCAGAGTAGAAGATATATTTCTTTAAAGGGAAAGATTAAACACAGGCTGAAAATGCCCAAATTTCATCTGATTATTCCCTTTAACCGGGTGCGGACTGTTAATCTTTCATCAGACTTGAACAAAAGATCACCAGAAACACGTGCCGTGACTTTGTCTGGAAATACAAAGTAAACATGATATCTGTATTTACAGCTTTTCATGATTTAAAGGAATATATCACTCGATAGGGTAAAGAAGTCATTGTAGATTTCAGTGACTATATCGAGACCCAGTATGCACCCGTTTTAGTCCCAGCGCCCAAACTCATTTCTGACTTTGAATGGCCGCCGACCCTTCATATTTTTGGCAACCTTTACAAATTTGCACCAAAACCATCTTTAAACTATCTCCAATCGAATTAGGGGTGGACACGTGGTATCGGAGTAGAAGATATATTTCTTTAAAGGGAAAGATTAAACAAAGGCCGAAAATGCCGAAATTTCATCTGAACATTCCCTTTAACCGGGTGCGGACTGTTAATGTTTCATCAGACTTGAACAAAAGATCACCAGAAACACGTGTCGTGAATTTGTCTGGAAATACAAAGTAAACATGATATCTGTATTTACAGCTTTTCATGATTTAAAGGAATATATCACTCGATAGGGTGAAGAAGTCATTGCAGATTTCAGTGACTATATCCAGACACAATATACGCCCCTTTTAGTCCCAGTGCCCAAACTCATTTCTGACTTTTAATGGCCGCCGACCCTTCATATTTTCGGAAACCTTTACAAATTTTTACCAAAACCATCTTTAAACTATCTCCGATCGAATTAGGGGTGGACACGTGGTATCAGAGTACAAGATATATTTCTTTAAAGGGAAAGATTAAACACAGGCTGAAAATGCCCAAATTTCATCTGATTATTCCCTTTAACCGGGTGCGGACTGTTAATCTTTCATCAGACTTGAACAAAAGATCACCAGAAACACGAGCCGTGACTTTGTCTGGAAATACAAAGTAAACATGATATCTGTATTTACAGCTTTTCATGATTTAAAGGAATATATCACTCGATAGGGTAAAGAAGTCATTGTAGATTTCAGTGACTATATCGAGACCCAGTATGCACCCGTTTTAGTCCCAGCGCCCAAACTCATTTCTGACTTTGAATGGCCGCCGACCCTTCATATTTTTGGCAACCTTTACAAATTTGCACCAAAACCATCTTTAAACTATCTCCAATCGAATTAGGGGTGGACGCGTGGTATCAGATTAGAAGATATATTTGTTTAAAGGGAAAGATTAAACAAAGGCCGAAAATGCCGAAATTTCATCTGATCATTCCCTTTAACCGGGTGCGGACTGTTAATGTTTCATCAAACTTGAACAAAAGATCACCAGAAACACGTGTCGTGAATTTGTCTGGAAATACAAAGTAAACATGATATCTGTATTAACAGCTTTTCATGATTTAAAGGAATATATCACTCGATAGGGTGAAGAAGTCATTGCAGATTTCAGTGACTATATCCAGACACAATATACGCTCCTTTTAGTCCCAGCGCCCAAACTCATTTCTGACTTTGAGTGGCCGCCGACCCTTCATATTTTTGGCAACCTTTACAAATTTCTACCAAAACCATCTTTAAACTATCTCCGATCGAATTAGGGGTGGACACGTGGTATCGGAGTAGAAGATTTATTTCTTTAAAGGGAAAGATTAAACAAAGGCCGAAAATGCCGAAATTTCATCTGAACATTCCCTTTAACCGGGTGCGGACTGTTAATGTTTCATCAGACTTGAACAAAAGATCACCAGAAACACGTGTCGTGAATTTGTCTGGAAATACAAAGTAAACATGATATCTGTATTTACAGCTTTTCATGATTTAAAGGAATATATCACTCGATAGGGTGAAGAAGTCATTGCAGATTTCAGTGACTATATCCAGACACAATATACGCCCCTTTTAGTCCCAGTGCCCAAACTCATTTCTGACTTTTAATGGCCGCCGACCCTTCATATTTTCGGAAACCTTTACAAATTTTTACCAAAACCATCTTTAAACTATCTCCGATCGAATTAGGGGTGGACACGTGGTATCAGAGTAGAAGATATATTTCTTTAAAGGGAAAGATTAAACACAGGCTGAAAATGCCCAAATTTCATCTGATTATTCCCTTTAACCGGGTGCGGACTGTTAATCTTTCATCAGACTTGAACAAAAGATCACCAGAAACACGTGCCGTGACTTTGTCTGGAAATACAAAGTAAACATGATATCTGTATTTACAGCTTTTCATGATTTAAAGGAATATATCACTCGATAGGGTAAAGAAGTCATTGTAGATTTCAGTGACTATATCGAGACCCAGTATGCACCCGTTTCAGTCCCAGCGCCCAAACTCATTTCTGACTTTGAATGGCCGCCGACCCTTCATATTTTTGGCAACCTTTACAAATTTGCACCAAAACCATCTTTAAACTATCTCCAATCGAATTAGGGGTGGACGCGTGGTATCAGATTAGAAGATATATTTGTTTAAAGGGAAAGATTAAACAAAGGCCGAAAATGCCGAAATTTCATCTGATCATTCCCTTTAACCGGGTGCGGACTGTTAATGTTTCATCAAACTTGAACAAAAGATCACCAGAAACACGTGTCGTGAATTTGTCTGGAAATACAAAGTAAACATGATATCTGTATTAACAGCTTTTCATGATTTAAAGGAATATATCACTCGATAGGGTAAAGAAGTCATTGCAGATTTCAGTGACTATATCCAGACACAATATACGCCCCTTTTAGTCCCAGCGCCCAAACTCATTTCTGACTTTGAGTGGCCGCCGACCCTTCATATTTTTGGCAACCTTTACAAATTTGCACCAAAACCATCTTTAAACTATCTCCAATCGAATTAGGGGTGGACACGTGGTATCAGAGTAGAAGATATATTTCTTTAAAGGGAAAGATTAAACAAAGGCCGAAAATGCCCAAATTTCATCTGATCATTCCCTTTAACCGGGTGCGGACTGTTAATGTTTCATCAGACTTGAACAAAAGATCACCAGAAACACGTGTCGTGAATTTGTCTGGAAATACAAAGTAAACATGATATCTGTATTTACAGCTTTTCATGATTTAAAGGAATATATCACTCGATAGGGTGAAGAAGTCATTGCAGATTTCAGTGACTATATCCAGACACAATATACGCCCCTTTTAGTCCCAGCGCCCAAACTCATTTCTGACTTTTAATGGCCGCCGACCCTTCATATTTTCGGAAACCTTTACAAATTTTTACCAAAACCATCTTTAAACTATCTCCGATCGAATTAGGGGTGGACACGTGGTATGGGAGTAGAAGATATATTTTTTTAAAGGGAAAGATTAAACACAGGCTGAAAATGCCCAAATTTCATCTGATTATTCCCTTTAACCGGGTGCGGACTGTTAATCTTTCATCAGACTTGAACAAAAGATCACCAGAAACACGTGTCGTGACTTTGTCTGGAAATACAAAGTAAACATGATATCTGTTTTTACAGCTTTTCATGATTTAAAGGAATATATCACTCGATAGGGTAAAGAAGTCATTGTAGATTTCAGTGACTATATCGAGACCCAGTATGCACCCGTTTTAGTCCCAGCGCCCAAACTCATTTCTGACTTTGAATGGCCGCCGACCCTTCATATTTTTGGCAACCTTTACAAATTTGCACCAAAACCATCTTTAAACTATCTCCAATCGAATTAGGGGTGGACGCGTGGTATCAGATTAGAAGATATATTTGTTTAAAGGGAAAGATTAAACAAAGGCTGAAAATGCCGAAATTTCATCTGATCATTCCCTTTAACCGGGTGCGGACTGTTAATGTTTCATCAGACTTGAACAAAAGATCACCAGAAACACGTGTCGTGAATTTGTCTGGAAATACAAAGTAAACATGATATCTGTATTTACAGCTTTTCATGATTTAAAGGAATATATCACTCGATAGGGTGAAGAAGTCATTGCAGATTTCAGTGACTATATCCAGACCGAGAATGCACCCGTTTTAGTCCCAGCGCCCAAACTCACTTCTGACATGTAAAATGGCAGGCGACCCTTAGTCATTTTCGCCAGTCTTTAACAATTTTTGCCATCTTTCAAGTTTTTCGGATTAAACTAGGGGCGGCCACCTCGTATCAGATCTCAAACTATATATCTTTAAAGGGAAAGATCAGACAAAGGCAGAAAATGCATGAATTTTATCTGAGTTTGAGTGGCCGCCGACCCTTTATATTTTCTCCAATCTTCACAAATTTTTGTCAAAATCATATTTGAAATAGTTCCCATAAGCCAAGTTGTATCAGGTTATTAGATATATTTCTTTGAAGGGAAAGTATAAACCAAGGCAGAAAATACCCTGATTTATCTGATTATTCCCTTTAAACCTTTGAATGGCATCCAACTATTCATATTTTGCTCAATTTTCACAAACTTGTGACAAAAATCATCTTACAAAAAATAGGTATCGATTTAGGGGCGAAAATAATCTGATTTCATCTAATCATTTCCTTGAAAATTATGCCTACTATTGATGATTTCTATAATCTTAATAACTTATTGTCTTGTATTTGTAATGAAACATAGTTGCAGAAGGTGACCCATGATTAATTGGCTCGAAACTTTAACTAAATAACCTGCTATCGCTTCCTTGCAAAAAAGTAAATAAAAAGCCGTGACAGACGTCCTAGAGACAACAGATGAGGAGAACGTGAGTGATTTTGTGCCGTTCAGGGCGAGTTTGGACTCCACACGGTATCGTCACGGAGGCGTAGTATCGATAACACGAGGTATCGAGAGCACGGTTTGGGCGCTGAGTTTGGGCGCTGGCTTCAGCTTGGTAGAACTGTGCACTGTACACACGTAGTCGTATACGTATACGGTTCTGCTCTCTATCGCCTATCGCGGCTCGAAACGTGAGTGTGTGTTTTGGATTCTTGTGCATTTTTCTATTGAAAAATTAAAATTTATGTATATACCTCATTTGCTATTCTGAAAAATTTGATCAAAACCGTATATACCCTATGTGTTAATAAAGTGTAACAGTTAGTTCTATTATCACATGATTATGATGTAAATAGCACTCGAAATAGATCTAGGCCTAACACCATGAACACGTAGACCCTATAACGTTAGTCGAATTGAATTGGACGCATGAGTATAGGCCCCCTAATTGCATTTCATTTTTTTTTTTTTTTGTAAATTTGAATTAAAGTTTAAGTAAGGGCCAAATTACAGGCAAGTAAATTAAATTAATTAGCATGTTACACTGTATATCAAGGCTATGAACTCACATTAACCTGTCTCAGCTTAGGCTGTGCATGGGGTCTAACGTTCGTTAGCTATCTACCTGGATTCTGAGTGAGTACTAGCCTGACCAGATACATATGCTGTGTGAAGCATTTACAGCGACTGGATGGGTAGACAGAAAGATCCGTCTGTCCGGAGGACTCTTTTATATTTTGCCATTAACGCTGTCCTCCGTAGACATACGGAGGGGATCCGTGAAGCCAGACGCAGTCTCCGCGGAACATTCCCGACGGACAGATACAGACAGACCGATCTTTCGTTCAACTGGATGGGCTGCGTGTATATAGTTATCTGAGTTCATTAACATACGGTAATTACTGAGAACTGTATTAGCCTGAATGAGCTTATCAATAGAATGCAACTGCCATTTCTATTTTCTTGCAGGTTGCAGAGGAGTGATAAAACTTGAAAGAATTGCTGGACACAACAACGCAACGCAACAGTCACAATGGCTTCGAATGACCGCGGAGACCAAGGGGTAAGATTTTATTCAAAGTTTGCTTTTATTATGTACAAGTACCAATGCAATGGACCAAATCTTAAACTCATTCAGTAAAAATCTTATTATTTCCCATATGTTGAGTGGGTTCATAGTTCTACCAGCCGTTAGACCCCCAATTTAATAATACCTCAAATTGTAATCAATCCCCAGAAAAAAAAGGAGCTTTGTTTAGCATACATAAATAAACTGTAAATCATGTGATCAAGTTGTTGGTGGTTGTGATGGTCTCAAAATGTGACTCTCTGTGTTGTGGTTATTTTTTTAATTTTTTTTTTTACTTATTTTTATTTATAATTTTTTTTTTTTTTTTTTTTTTGGGGGGGGGGGAGGGGGAAGGACTTATATGTGCAACAAGTTTGTGTATTTTTTTTGGGGGGGGGGGTTTGTGAGGCATGATAAAAGCTGAAACTAAAGCTTGGTAGGCTTGTGAGCATGAGTTCATAAACACACCTTAGGTGCAAGTCTCATGCCTAGTATGAATGGCCTGAGACTTGACATGTACTTGCATGGTGTTTGTTTTTGCACCTCTGTGTGTCTTGTGCTATTAGCCACAGTGTGTGTGTGTGTGTGTGTATGTGTGTGTGTATGTGATTGTCCTACAAGAATATTTGACAATGTCAATGAGCTAGATAAACATTTCTTCTGATGTGAATGATGTTGTTGAATAGAAATGGATAATGAAACTCTTTTGGAAATGTATTTGTATTACATGTGTTCAGAATCCACACAGAAAATTACTAGATTTCAAACAGGATATGAATGGGCAACATCCCACAAATGCAACCTTTATTCAGGGCTCCGATTCCAAAACCACAGTTTATGCCCAGCCATTCATGAGACCGACCTATTCACCTGTGTGGTTTCCTTCCGTACATCAGCCATCACACATGGGCAGCATACAAACATGTGATAGCATAGAGTGATAACAAAGTACTGTACATACAAAGTGTAGCACTACAGTCCTACACTTGATACAAGCAAGCCCTTACACATGTCCTGAACTGAATGTGTAGCTAATGAGAGTGATCCTATAATACTCACTCATGCTTTATATATATACACAGAAACAAGACCAAGATCCAGTGAAGGTTGACAAATGGAATGGAACAGCAGTGAAGAATGCTCTTGACGATGCTGTAAGAATGGTAAGTGAACACATCAATAAAATGTGGAAGAATTCTACCTCTTTACAATAGAAGAGCTAAACAGAAACAAATGCAAGTCAACTGCAAAAAAAAACCACATAAAAACAACAACAACAAAATATTGCAACTTCAAAGGATGTGAGTTTATTGAGTCTTATTATGTCTTCCAGAGTATTTCAAGAAGAAATGTGATGAATTTGGTTTCAAAATGCTTTGTAATAATGAAAATGTCCATTATATACAGTATCTTCTTCAGATGATAGTATATTATGGAAGCAGACATGTAGCATGTGTGTTTATGTGACATTAACTATAGCAATGTGCCGAAGACCATGAATGTTTACCAGTATTTGTATGATTGTTTTTATAATATTGATGATTATGATGATTTATCTTAAACAGTTTATGATTTTCGAGAGATGTCATTAGCTTTGGGAATTATGATGCAAAACCAACATAATATATGCTGTTTGTGTCACATCAGGCATAATAAATTCTACATTCATATTTATTTCATACAACACACATAGCAGGGTCAGGGTATTCATTTTTCCATTGATAGTTTTATCTGACTTTCAGAGTTTCGAAAGATCCTGTTTCTTCAGATTGTGAACCTATAACTCTATACCTTCACATTCAATCTGCCATGTGAAGGACCTCCTTCAAAGAACATCTACCTCCCGATTTGTGTTTTGGCCTCCAATGTCATCAAAGGTGTATAACGTGTGTTTTACTTTCCTATCTCTTCATCTTCTTGTCACTTCTATCCAGATTTTTACCGATCACTTTCAGTATGAAGAGAACCACACGCTGATTGACAATCGTCTCATCCTCTGCTCCGTGGCCTGCATGTTCGCTGTTGCGGCTCTCATCTACGACTATCTGAGGCCTTTTCCCGAGTCCAAGACAGTTCTTGCCATCTGTGTTTTAGCATATCCTTTTTTTTCAAATCTTTCACTCTAATGGGCCTTTCCCAAGCTCACTTGATCCCAGTTGTAAGGACATTGATAGCTGTAGATCCAAATTTCCCTGATCCCTGATGCTTAACTGTGATGTGGCTTTGCCATGCTTCTCAACTTTTTTTAAATCCCAAAGCCCACTTTGGCCAAGGACTGCATTAAAAAAACAACAACAACATTTTATAGGCCTAGTTAGATTACATATCTCTTTCAATTTATTTTTGGCTGACATCGCGACCCACCTGCGAGAGCTTCCATCGGGTTGAGAAGTGTGAGGCCTAATGGATAAGACCCTAGTCTCTCAATGTTGAGCACCCTGATTTGAGTCCACTGTTGGCATTGATTACACCGTGAGGCAGTGGTCTTTATTGTTGTTTTTAAATCTTGTTGCCAATAGGGGACTTAGGGCAATTAGTTCCGTGGTAGCTCGCTCGTAAGCATATATGTATTTTTCTGTCAGAATGCTCCAATCTGTTTGAAAGTTCATGACAGAATTTGTGTGTTTTATCAATCTTTGTTGTAACAATGTAACAATACTGAAATGCTAATGGGCATGAGTATGAGTTATCTCAGAGTTTTTCTGTGAATGTTTTGGTGATTCTGTACACATGCATTTGCCAAAGAACCTGTAGATTGGTAGTTAGAGATTATCAAGTTGCTCTGTGACATGAAGCAAATAATAGGATAGGATTTTGTTCAGTAAATCATGATAAGAAAGGGATAGTAATATCTTTAGAATGGCTATATGTACCTGATATAATGTGCTTTTTTCCTGAGCTTGGAGTAGCAAGACTTCTTATTTGACCTTGTCACTGAAAGAGGATTTTTAAAATTTTAAAATTTTTCAATCTCACACCATTGAATGTGTCAGGACTCTAAGATTGTCGAGGGCCACAAAAGTCAATATCATTGTTCATGCATTGTAGAAGTCATGAGGACTTCTAAAATTCTTGAACAATAATCAGTCTCAACTTAAGATCATTTTGCAGAACAAGATAATCTTATCGTAACTAAAATGTTTCTGAATTGTTGCTTCTGTAATGCATGATATAACCCTTGACCCTTTCACACTTATTTTGCCATGATGTCTGTGCTGACACTGTACACAACAATGGTCGAGAAGAATCACTTTCTGGTCACCAACCAAAAGGATCCAGCTGGGGTTGACCCCAGCAATACGTGGTACTGTGATTCCATAATGAAGAGGTAAGATATTTAAAAGAAAAAAAAATCAGTCCAATACCACCATTTAGCACCAATAATTCCAGATGGCTAAAGAGTTTGACCAACACACGCAGATCGTCTTCATCTCAGTCAAGAATACATGCTTGCATTTTATGGAGATGCTTCAAGAGCCACTCAAAAGATAGTCTTGGAAGAGAGTGCTTCTTTGTCAACATGATGGTATTTGAATAAAGGTCCAATCCAGTCAAACCATGCAATCTTACGCGTCTTCATTTGAACTGGAATGTATATTGGGATTGAGTCGTGTGATAGTTTCAAATCACCCTCTCCTACTTATTAAGTGCTTGAAATGTGACAGCTTAAAGTCAATCAGTCACAGCTTTATTTGTTGGGGATATTTTCAGGAAGTGAATTGTTTTCATAGCTTTATTATTGATGAATCATAGGAAGTCATTGTTTGCCATTGTGTGCGGCTGTAATGTTGCTACCTCACTGGCAATGAAAGAAAAACGGAAAAACAATTGCTGAGTGCTGTTATTTAACGATGGTCATACCAGCCACTAAACAGTATCAAAATACTCTGTCAGTTTTCTCATCACAAGGAAAGCATCATTATGTATGTTTGTTGTGATGGCCCATGCCACGTGGAACATGCTTGATGAAGAGAAATGCAACAATTTAATGTATTTTGTATCTAAGTGATGTATTGAAATTGTTTGTAAAACTGTGTTATTGTTGTATATTCTTTTATAGATATATTTTTAAGGAAAACAAGTTGCAGAAATGAGTTTAAATTGAGATTGAAATTGAAAAAAAAAAATTATATATTGAAATATTTTCTTACAAAATTACAGCAAATTCATGAGTCAAAGTTGCTGAGCCAGAGGTGCCCTACTTGAGGCCAAAAGCTTAAAATACACATATAAACTTGTAATAGTACCATGAATGAATTTGTAAAAAGCAAAAACTTGGCAATCGTGAGATTTGAAAAAACTTTGATTCTTGCAAGAGTAGAGTATGTCTTTACTCAAAACACTCTCCCATCCAGATGAATGGGACTCACGTTAAGAGTGTATTGTATATGGGAATTCTTTTTTTACATGAATATGATGAATATTCTTATCAGCTTTAGCATTTATGTTCATTACATGTTTTGAAGGATGAGCTGCTAAGAAAGCTCAATGTCCCATTTTCTCCCCTCCTTTCCCACCCCCCCCCCCCCAGGTTTGATGATGAGTATAGTCTAATAATGCAGTTCACTGATGGTACCACGAAGGCAATGAGAGATGCCAGCTTTTCCAAATCTGTCGGGGCGTGGTTTGACGAGAATGGCACGCTTCTCTACGATCTCTTCCAGGCAGACGTCTGTTCGTTGCACGACAGTCTCATCAACGAAAGGAAAGACAAGTAGACGAATTAGTTTCCTTCAATGGGTTTCCTTCTTCTTGTCTGTTCGTGAATCCTGTTTAGGGAGACGGTATCTATGCCCAAGCATACATTGACACTGATGTTGCAGTATTGAAGTATATGTTCAAATGACACTCATATGGATGCTTTAGAATTAAACCTGAAGAGATTAATGCCATATTCATACATCCCATACAGGGACTTTTAAAAACCTCCTCAAGTTGAACTCCCTCTTGTCGTGTTTTGCATTCTGTTTGCCCCAGATTATAAATTCACATTCCTCATTCACCAAAGATTGTGGCAAATGAATGCCTTTTTTGCATGAAAATTGCAGTTGATCATCATTGAATTCCACCCCCTAAAAAACAATCAAAAACCTCAAACGGACAAACAATTTGTAGAAATTGTAATGAAAATGCTGTTGACAGTCTCACAGAAGCAAGCATATGAAGATATAGATTAGCATCTCCGCTCAGCAACTTCAAAATCTTTGTGGTCAAGAAAATGGGGTTGGTTCCACTTTCCTGTTGAAAACGATTACAGTAACTACATGTTGCATCTGAGAGTAAGATTTCTTCAAAAATGCATTTGTTCCGCAGAACTCGAAACTCTTGGGAACAATGCTTGATTTCCCCATTTCACCTTAGAGGTCCCTTCCTATGCAGAATGTGGCAAACTGATCGCTAGGTATTTCCAAAGAATTGTTTAAGGAAAGAATTCAAACCTGTACTATCAACGTGCGAGCTAGAAGGGTCAAAATGACCCTGCTGAAAATCTGTGAATCTGCTGAAAAATCTGTGATCTGTGAACCAACAGAGTGAAGATTGCATTTGTGGTGTGAGCGACATTGTCGAGATTATGCATGATGCAGAGATGCAGCCTTAACCCGTTGAGGATGGGCTGATTTTGCTATAACATGTATTTCCCATTGACACCTGCCCAAGTGATACTTGGGATTCGTCTTCGATGGGTTAAAATCTGTTCATGACAGGATACTGTAGATGTCATATGTGTTAAGCCTTTGGGAGGTGTCATATTCTGCAAAGATCTTATCCAGGGTTCCATCTACTGTATTGTCAAACAGGAATTGAATCTTCTTATGTCTGTTGTTGGTATAAGTAAAATAGAAGCACCACCTATTTATTTTTCAGCTTTTTCTCAATGCATTTGAGGCAAGTGATTGTGCTTGCTTTCTTATGAGGTTAGCTGGTTTTGCCAAATGAGTATCAAACAGTTACGAACTATTTACCGACACTTATCGAGGCATAACCTTGTAATGTCCACCTGGAGAGGAGATATGTCAGGATTTGTACATCACTGCACTGCACATATTTGCATTCGAATACATTGGGTCGCAGAGCACTTCTAAGCTTTCAAGGCTTGTGATGTTGACTTATGTTGATGTTTTTACATTCCTAGATCTTTCACAACTCACGGCGGAGCATGCATTGCATAAACTACTACTTTCTTGAATTATCGGAATTATCTGCTTTGCTGCAGCTTGGTATGGGTCTGTGGCTGCTATAGACTGGTCAAATTCTACCACGGGAGACAAAATTGGTGGTTGCTGGCCGCGTTAGACAGGAGGCCGCCATACATGGGAGGGGGGAGGGATTTTTCAGTGGCAATATACAGCAGATGGTCACTATAGACAGATGACCGCTGAGGCAGGTTTGACTGTATGTCATGTATTGCCCCATGGCAACATGTACGTCAAGGTATGCAAATGTTTTGGTGTCTAAGAAGAAGGGTAGACCATTGGAAGCTCATCATTGAAGCATAGTCGGACTTATTTGTTTTTTGTTTTCCTCAGCTGTAGATCGAGTCTCAGTTGTTGTGTTTAGCACATGATATGTATTGTTTGAGCAATGTTTTGTGAACTTTTGTGAATATCAGTATGTGTAGATCAACCCTGTTTTTCTTCTGCATAGATGTGTAGCAAACTCGAGTATGTAAATAAAGTGACCTTTCACTTCTAAACACGGAGAATTGACATTCTTCTTCTTATTCTGTTGTGTAGATTTCTTTATAATGAAGTCCTTTAGCCTTGCTGAGATGGAAGGGAAACTTTGTGTGTTATGACCATTGCATTGGTGTGAATTGTCTTGATGTAATGCTGCCTCCTACAGTTTTACTTCAAATGTGACCATGCATCAAAAACTCACAAAACTTTACACCAGCCATCTACTCAGTAGGTCAGGAAAGTGGGAGTACGCTGTACTATTATGAGGCCAAAAATGGTGCGTTTGGGGTCAACGGTGTTGATAATATGTGATTTTTAGTACTGTACATGTATTTGAAAATGTTGTAAATGTGGAAGAATGAAATCATCTAAGACCCATAGTTCTGCTATCTGACATATTTCTTTATATTCCACAAAAATCCTACAGGAAATTTCAAATAAGCATGAATAGATACTCGGTGGATATACCAATATCAATGATTATCTTATAATCCCTTTAAAGCGGTTGTTATGGAGTTTCATCTTTCTTCTGTGCAAAATAGTGGGTCAGTGAGCTGTGTCTTTTATACATTATGTGTATATATTATATTATATTTTATATATATATATATATATATATATATATATATATATATATATATATATATATATATATATATACACACACACATGTATATATATTTCTCCTCTCTCTCTCTAAAGTTTTTCATGAATGAAAAACTGTACACAACTGTACTTGAACGGAGGAGTGGTCCCAAAAACTTCAATCTTTGAGGATATGACAGAGCTAATCAGTCAGTCCGCAACACCCGATAATTCGCTCGTATTTATTCAACTCGTATGCAAGCCCGCTTTAGGCTTGCATACGTAATGAGGTGCGTAAGGGGATTTTGTCCTTGGGCTTTCGGCTACAAAAATACACCTTATGTTCACAAATTTGGTATCAAATTCAAGGAAAATATGTAAACTATTGTCACATGTTACTCAGATTATTGTAAATGAAAAATATCATAGCGTAATTTGAGCTTGAAAAATGATGAAAAAAGTAATTCGTGCAGTACACTTTCAAGACGTCAAAAAAATACCAAATTCACCTTGCGTCTCAATGAAAATGCTTTATTTGGTAGTCCATCTCCTAATCTTTGTATCCATGTAAATATCTTGACAATTTGTTGCTCAATCCGGTCAGGAACCAGTAAAATATACATCGATGTCAGTGCTGATCAGTTTGAAACCGTGCAATCTCAAGAGTAAGCTCTCTCATTGGACAGCGCCTGCACTCAGCGCTTGCATTACGTCATTACGCTGCTACATAACGGTTTCATGCCACTTGCGGTTTTTTGGCACGCGTGTAGTTCAAGCGCTGAACGCACGCACTGTCCAATGAGAGAGCTCTTTCGCACCACTGTACACTTTGTGCGGAGCATACTTCTGGCTTATGAGTGAATTTTACAGACATTTCAAAACGGAAAAACTAGTATAAATCATGCTTGCGTCTCCTTGACTCCGATATATGATGAGTATCTAAGTTTCCTCTCTAAGAAAAAGCCAAAATCAGAAACAACAGTTTCTTAATCCGGTCAGGAACCAAAAAAGAACTTTAGATGACAAAATCTTCCGTGAAAAGCAGGTAAAATTTACGCAAATTCAACTGATTATATAGTCATGATAAGATCCGATGTTATAGGCAAATTCTGTATCAAAATAAAGATCAAAGTCTGGAAAACAATATACCGTGACTTGTAGCCATGACGAATGTATGTACAAGTCGCTACACTGTGAAAACCATAGCCCTATCAAAGTCTCGCAAAATCTCGCACGACGAGACACCTTTCGAACGCAAAGATCGTCAACGAGAGTGCTGAATAAATCTTGCCGGATCGGCTCATTAGCATACATGCTGCGGACTGACTGTAATGGTTTTTCATATGTGATGTATATATATTGACATTTTTGCACATTCTGTGCAACATGAATCTAGCATGAAAAATAAAAACAAATATTTTTGTTGCGATATTTTATCTCTGATTTTGCGGACTTTAAAACAAGCAAAATTGATTTTACCAGACTGAGGGCAAAATGTTATTCATGCTAAAATGTCCACTTTTACAGTATGCTATAATGTATGTTCATGCTTTTCAGGGGTTAGGTGGTAAAGTTGTGGTTGATTAGACCAGCAGAGTAATTAAAATAATGAGGAAATATCATGGGATGACACATGTGTAGTTCTACTTCCATTTATTAACCCTTCCAGGGATGCTATAGTCTCAACAACATACATCAGCTATAGTATTTACTTCAAATTTACAAGATTTCACAGATAGACAGAAAATTTGACACAACATACAAAAATATATGATGTGAAAGATTGTCATAGAAACACATGGAATGCAAGGTACAGTATTCTGTAAGATTGAAACGATTGTAAAACTGCCTACCAAGAAAAAATAAACCTGATGCTTTTCTGTGTTACACAAATACTACCGATATCAGTTAATGTTTCAATTTATTTTTACAATGGTAATCAGAGGAAAGGATCTCTAGAAATCACATCTTTTTTTTTTTAAAGCTCAGAAATGCCATGATCATGATTTTATTACACCAACAAGCACACACTATTGACCTGAGAAGCAGTAATATTTGTAAAAGTGGTACACATACACAATTTTGAAGTTGCTGTTGTTTCACTACTTGTCCATTGCTCCAGGACTGATCAAAAACAGCCCTTTTTTAGTTGCAATTGCTAACAATGAATATTTGAAATTACAAGGATTTCCCCAAATTACCTCACACACATGATATGCAGCCCTGTAAAACAGCAAGAACACAAAGCAGTCGTGTCAATCACAGTGACACATCCACACTCACAATCATTTGCGTACCATATATCATTGTG
Source organism: Diadema setosum (assembly GCF_964275005.1). Taxonomy (NCBI): domain Eukaryota; kingdom Metazoa; phylum Echinodermata; class Echinoidea; order Diadematoida; family Diadematidae; genus Diadema; species Diadema setosum. The sequence continues at coordinate 6,071,519 of NC_092705.1, forward strand.
TTATCCCGTGCTGGCTACAGATTTGAAAATGATGACAAGATCACCTATCTACTCTCCCTTTTTCAAAAATAAACATATATGTCCTCCCTCATCAGAATTTTTATCACAGGATAAATGCTGGAGGCCAAGTAGAAGTTGCTTGCATTATACAATCATTATAATAATTCATTATAAAAAGCCTGAAAGACAGTGGTAATGATCATTCCATTTGTTGTATATTTCATCATATCACTTTTGAATTGACATGGAAGGTGGGGTGGGATCTACCTGGTACCGACATTGTTCACTGCAATTCACCTGTAACTGATTCATTCTATAATCACTGCTACACTCCAAGCTTGATATATTACTTCATCCACAGCATGTGAATCACATGAACAATTCTACATAGTGAGTCACTTGACATGTTAAAGGAACTGGTATAAGTTATGTATACAATTTACAAGTAAATCCAAAACCAAACAAAAATGATAGTGCGGTATCAGTTGTGTCTTTGGAAGAAATGGACTCTCTCTATCAAGAACTTTATTACAAACAAACTCATATGAAGGAGTACTTTTTCCTGGCCTCAAGTCCAAGTTTCTGTAAATTTCTATTGTATCTTTTATATCCTGATATTCAACTTAAGCCATGTCAAAGGTCAAAAGGATTCAGTCACTATGAAAGTCCACTCTAACTGATACATCCAAGTATTATATCCATCACGTAGTGACAAGCTTAACAAGACTGCTGAACTGTAAATTCAGCTGAAAGATTTGGCTACGCTAAACATCACAAGACTTGAAAAGAGCCAGATATAACTAGAATAAATGCTCAAGGCATCAAAGCACTTTCCTTATGCAATATAAGCGGTAACGATATCACTGTAAATTGACTTGCCAGTAAAGTACTGAAGAGTTGTGCAAATTACAAAACATGGACGGGAATCATTCTTTCTATACAGCTTTTTATACACCGTTGGTTTGCTGTCTAACATGTGTAACAGACTCGATCGACTTATCACTGACATGGCAATGCAAGTCTTAAATACATTTTCATGCCATCATCTCTCACAGCACTCATAAGTGATCACTGTACTAGATTCTGTGGTATTATCAACCATAACCTGACCCTTACAAGCCACCATATACCTATGATAGTAAAGATATGATGTATTTTGTGGTAAAAAGTTCTACTCTTCAGCATGACTCCACTAATTAGGCCTATCAATGTCACCTGAAGACTATAGCAACCTACGGTACACAGCAAGCTAGTTTGCAAAATGGAGGTAGATCACAATGTTCACAGCAGTATGCCACAAATTAAGGAGAACAGCAAGGTGATGGACAGCAAATTACTACTGTAAAGCCAGAAATGTTTGCCTGCATTTTAATTTGCAAAGTTTGCAGCATTAAAATGCATGTGAAAGTTCTAGTCTACACTATGATGCCTTGAAAGCCAGAGGCAATTCCCAAAAATTTAATGTTGCAAAAAAAGGCTGTCAGCTCCAATTCATGAAAATTTCATGTCATAAATATTTCTTGCTTTACAGTAACTACACATAGTGCCCCGCATGAGACTTTATATTGAACAAGATTTTGCTTATTTTCTTCCCTTGCAATATGTGTTACGCAGCCTGAAGTTTGAATCAAAAATATAATATTTCAAAAACTATTGGTTAAAAAGAAATCTTTGGTTTTGTAATTTTCAAATGTTGAAGTTCATCATAAATAGTTTCTGCTAGTCATTGCTCATGAAAAAACAAACAAACATATTGCTCTCCGTCAAATAAGTACAATTATCATGAATAAGTCTCCTTTCTAGTTGCGTGAGAATTCTTGATATATAATGGAGGTTCCCTAGACAGTTTGTTGTTGCAACTTTGAAGCTGAAATTTTCATTGTAATTCATTTTATTTTTCCATGGTTGCATTCTCACTAGAAACAATCTTAAGTAAGTGAGGGCATCGTTTCCTTCTACAGTGTCCACTCTCGGGGACGATGAGTTTGTGACCAGCCAATCATGTCCTGCCTCTGGAGGGGAGCATGTGGCATGTGGGTCTTAGGGATGGACGGTGTGGAGATGAACGGGATGTCTTCCTCCCCGCCGAAGGATGCGCTGAGGACCGACGCCCTGCCAGTGGTCTTGTCAAACGATGCGCTCAGCCGACCTGACAGCGGCCGGGTGTGTCCCAGCATGGAGTAGTTCAGGCTGCGGGCAGTGAGATGGGGAGTGCAAGAACCCAGAGCCGATTTGGGGCGGATGCGGAGGGTCTTGTCCTCCTCGTCCTTCTCTGCCTCAGTCTTCACCCGAAAGCGGCTCCCTACCGGATGACCCAGGTGGTAGTTGGGTGTGGCCGACTCGCTGTAACTCCTGGTGTGGAGTTTAGCTGACTTCCCAGCAAACCAAGTATCTGTTTGCTCTATATGTGTGAAAGAAGATTTTTTGGTATCAATGAAATTACACATTAAAAAAAAATCTTGATGAGCCATTTATGATCCACACCAAGATTTTGAAACTCTGTGCTGAAGTCTAAGCCCTAAAGTAAAAAAATATATTCAGTTTGGAGATGTATCATTTGATGGCATTTATGTACAACACTATTACAGCAAGTACTGTCTATCAACTATCAATGTAAAAGAATTATTTTGTTTCTTTGTGCCAAATATACTGTTTGAGACATCAGCTGAAAGAGGCAAACCTCATTTAAGTTTTGAAACTACTTGGTTTGTGTTTATAGCAACATCTTCAACACAACTTATCATACATGTAGAACATAACTTTATTTTCCGAGGCAATTTCTTTTTCCTGAACAAAGGTAAATATGTAACATGAAAGCTCTCTAGCTGACATAAGAATTATTCGTTTTTATATAAGAATTATTTGTTTTTACATAACAGATATCCCCCACCCAAAAAAAAGTCTCTGTCATAAAGGTGTTCACAATCAATTTGACGAATACTGTCGCCCCTAGAATTTCACATGGGAACGAAGATACTTGGCTGTGGATAACATATACTCCATATCAAACTTGGCCATATGCATGTGAGCATTTCTGAGTTGTTGAGGGTTCTGAAACTTCCATTTTTGGAAGACTTGACATTTTTAATTCTTACCTTCAAATCCCTGTCTGGCTGTGTCCAGGTAAGATCCATTCACTGACTTGCCATCTGAGTATCCTAACACCTTTGGCTCTGGGAAGAGAAGGAAAAGAAATTATGCACAAATGCACAAGGGGTGAATGGAAATCCACATGAACTTGCATATAAGGTAAATGCAAAGTAAAGATATGATTGCAAAATATATCAAAAGTAGTCTTGGAGAAAATAATCCTACTGACAGGGTTGTGAGAGATAGAATAATCAATTTTATCACAATGAGTCATTTCTTTTGTTAAGAGTTCATTATCAAAATGAAGATAATAGATCATAATTATCAAATGAAACAAAAACATAGACGTCATGTTACCTTACAGGTTCTAATCTGCATTAGTGAAAAGCAAAACTCCTAATTACTAACTTGTATGTGTTGCTAGAAATAGCACATCCAAGTGCACTAGAGTCTTATGATGTGCCTCATCCTAATTATAGAAATGCTGGCTCACAGTTGGTAGTATTCTGACCCTTCAACATGCAACTGTTTAATCAAAAGATTTGATAAAAGTGTAGTTCATGAACATATATGCTCTTAAAAGTTGTGTAAAACTTTTGGAACTCATCACACAGTAGAATTCTATGAAAACAAGTTAAGTATTCATCCCATTTTTTTTTAATGCCCAGTAGTACTCGTGCTTAATGTTAATTTGATTTAGGATGATGCAAAATGACTTTTCCACTGTAATGAAACACTATTGATACTGAAACTTTGTGTATCTAATGCAGGCAATCAAGCCTTCAATATTACCACTGCACATGTTTAAGAAGACATTTCCTTGTATTTTGATCCCTTTAAGTCTGATGATACAATGTATCTATTTCAGCCAACATACACAATACACAAACATCAGGCTGTATAAATTGTCTCTTGAAAACATGCACACACAAAAATAGCACACAAAAACACTATCATGAGTATATGTGTATGGTTTATATAAACTTCAAGTGAAAATTTCACCAGGGTAAGCATATGCACATGATGCATACTAGTACTATCTTAACTCAGATCAAAGTAAATATTTCTGTCTCATATAGGCAAATTTGTGTATTTTTTGCTGATACAGTGTATTGTGCTGATTGATTGCATTCAGCCAGCCCCATCTGACCTTTCTACGGTACATGATATGCAGTAACATTCAGAAATGCCGATGTGACAAAGACAAGATTATGATATATATGCAGCAAAAATTACCCTGGGAATTAAAATCTGTAAAATACTTACTTGCAGTGTGGAACAGGGTCTCATCAAATGACGAATCAGGGCTCACTGACTTGTATGTGTCAAAGTACCTGTCAGATGATCGGCATAAATTGAACCAATGAATGAGCATTTTGATAAATGTACACCTCTTGCTTACATTGTTGAAACAACATGTGAAATAGGAAGATGAAAGTGGGGCAGAAATATTCTGGCACCAATATAGACATAATCAAAAGGTATCAAGATATTTGTTTCTGAAAACTTCTTATGTAACAATACTTTCAATCTCAATACACTTTTGGAATGTTGGTCCTTATCTGCAATTAGACACAAAATACCAGATAAGTAAAAGTAATGGAATAATTAAGGTGAATCTTAAATTATACTGGCTGTTGATTTCTGCTATATGACAAGTCACAAGGAAATATGAAATAACCCCTGCAATCAAATGCTTGGTACCAGAATAATCTTTTTTAAAACATTATCTGATTTTTTTTTTCTTCAAGTCAATAAAAAATTATGAAACTGCAAATTATCTAGAAACCTATCATCTGAACATTTTAATGACATAATTCTGTCTGTGACAGATTTCATTTCACGGAACAATATGCATGAACATGTCCTACTAAAGACTAATATCATGATCATTTTTTTAAAAACGCTTGTCTCATTTTGCTCTAGACATTACTAGATTTTTTTTTTTTTGCTTCCATTTTATTGTGTTCACAAGATAACTCTCTGTCTGTGGAGCCTTTTTTTGTCTGGTGAGATCTGCATGGTTTAGTGGTTGAGGCACTAGACTTTTGAACATGAGACCTTGGATTCAAATATTGTCCCATAACATACACCAATGTATATAGCATGTCTGACATTATGCTTTGATCACAACCTGTGCTACGTGTATAGATAGGTATATAGTGGGCAATGTTAAGGCAAAAATGATAGCGGGGCATCTGGGAGAATAATTCTTGCATAGAAGTGGTTACCCTGAGTGGAGTAGATCATACATGTATGAACATTATCATTATAAAACCATCAAATAAGACTAAATGCAAATTTTCATCAAATCAAGGTTATATATTATTCAACTCACATCCTCTTGGTAAACATGAAACGTATCCTAGATGGATGGACAAAGATCCCATGTTTATTCCTGCAGGAGAAGTACTGTCTGCCCTTGTACAAGCCATTGTGTTTGCCAACTATGAAAGGATGCACAAATGCCAGAAAAAAAAAAAAACAAGATATATAGAAACATTCAGAGAAAATCTAGTACATCAGGTACAGAAGTATATTCATCACATTGAATATTCATATCAAAATATTTGGTCTATCTACCTGTCAGCTATCTATCTATACCTATCTATCACAACTTGATACATGAGATAGGTAGATAGATAATGGCATATGATGCACCGTTGAGAGCTACTCATGCAGTCTTTGTTTATTGAAGATGAATTGATGATAAACACACATTTTGCACATACATACACACACATACACACATATTATATTTATCATCTAATATATATCATGTAAATTTGCTATGCTGTAATCAGGGTGAATGGGAATTTAAGAACTTTATTATAATCAGGCAAATGTGCTCATCAAGCAATTGCATAGGTGTGAACTTGAGTAATTGATATGCACAGATGTAAAGCATAAATCTAATTAAATACAAAATATGACCATCTTCAAACAATGGCACAAGAGGCTTCTCAGTGGTGACATTAGATGCTACAGGCCATGCATCATGAGTGTTTGCTGTTCTATGCTACAGCCACTAAACTTACTCTTGATTATGGGCCACTATGATGTGTGCCCAAAGTTGGGGCCAGGCTGGACCTGGCTACTTTTGTTCAATATACAATATCCATGAATTGTATTCTTCTGAATCATTACAATGTATTTGATGCAAAGTTTGTGTGTTCACTACATGTGTACCTGATAGAAAATTGGCCCTGTATCATTATATATTAAGTTACTAGTAGTATGAGACATAAGTGCATACTGCAGTGCAATCACCTGCTTTGGATCAGCTATTCACATTTTGAGGAAAGTGTAAACACCCAACACATGCTTATATTTGTTGGTGCTTCTTGCTGTGATGCCTTACACATTAACTGAGCTGCTTTGAAGCATCATGCTAATGCATGGCTGGAATTCATTTAGCATAACATAAGATGTTGCTGGATCATAAAAAGACACTGTACCAACCTGGCTCGTCGAGTTCAATGCCAACCCAATCTCCCGTAACGTTGGTCAAGCCACCTTTATATTTCACTGTGCCCTCATGAACTTCACCCTTGTAGATGACCTCTACCCTCTGACCTACGTTGATGTTGATGAACAGGACCATGCTTGCACTGGACGGATGTCACATGTCAGTGATGTTGAAGTCACCCTGTGGAATGATAAATTGTGAAATTACAGCTCAGAGTGAAGTGTCATTATCAAACTCTTTATGCCGTAGTGCTATATACGTTCACATGTCCGACTCAATCAATGGCTTGCCGACTTAACATATTTCAATCAAATGCACAATGCACAACTTGACTCATAATTTGTGATATAGGACAATACATTAAAGTGTCACAGCAATAGCATTGTCATGCAATTTAGACCACAGCAGAGCTTGCAATTTTTTTTTTCTCTTGACTTTGCTGTTAATGGATTTCTAAGAAGTTACATAGCTTTGAAAAACAGTTTTTGAATTATTTTCATAAAGTGCTCATGTGTTGCAGTCTCAGCATAATATGTGAGGGGTTTTAAGACCATAGCAAACTGATACAGAGTTAAGCAAGTGACTTTGTACAAAGTAGCAACTACATGTAAGCCTACTGTAGAAATCTCTTAAAGCCCCAAAGATCTTACCTTAACGTGATCTTTGTATCATGTGATAACAAAAAAGATCCTCTATTCCCCCGCCCCACTAATTTTTCATACCACTCTACACTATTCTTGTACTATTGTTAGCTTTCACACGGATGCACACACTCAAAGTCCCACACACAAACATTTGGGGGAGGGGGACATACGGAAGTCTTCCCCAAAGCTGGTTTTTATAGCTCAATACCCTATAAAATCTAACCATAAACTACACAATTCATGTTCACTCATAAGTATTATATGGTAACCTCACCTGTTAAAATATTTGTTTTGTTTTTTGGGTTTTTTTTGCCACAAGTGTATTGGAGATTGACAACCATTTGAATTAGACGAGCTGAGCTGACCGCGGCGAGTGACAGTGTATCACTGATGTCATGTCACACTATGTCAAACTGAGCTTAAACTGAAGTACTTGATAATGATATGACAGCTAGACACAAACATGAATACTGTATCTGTGTATTGTGCAATTGTGTTCACATTCGATTTGTTTCTTACAAAGTCATGTCAAATTCTGCACTAGGTGACAGCAATCATACTGCATACCCAGTCTCAGTATACTACATACATGTGATGATGCATGATGTGTACTGAGTAAAAACAGATGATGATGATTGAATTGATGTAAGACATACAAAATACAGTCATCTATTCATGAGGCCGAGGTATAAATATTGCACAAATATATTGCATAGATATTGCACGACTTACCAACCTACATTCCAACGGCACTGCAGGCACAAAGCCGATCCGACGACCAAATCCAGCACGTTCCCTGGAGCTACAATTAATCAGCTAGTTTGCAGCAGCCATCATAACTGTCCACGTACAGCTACAGATAATGACTGGGCTTGCAAGCAAGAGCCCACTCTTTGGTGTTTAGCGATGGAGAAATAAGCTAGGGTCTTCGACTTGAGGCACTACTGTTTCCTTGTACTACATCTCGGTTTACCTGCCGAGAGCTCTCATCCACCTGTCACGGTACACTGCACCTGCACACGCCAAAATTCGTTGTTGTAGTAACCGGAATCCTACATGACTCTGTAGGGGATAGAGGTAAAGAAGTGTAAATATTTTTTTAATTCTATTTCACCACTTTTTCAACTTTAAGCTCAATTTGGATGAAAAAATACATTATGTTTTACTAAGATCAAGTGAAAAGATATGGCAGCTCAAAAATTAATGTCAGTTAAATGATTCACATTCTATATTTCTGAAACGTGACACCTATAAGTATATTGGAAGCTCCAAAGAGATTATCTCTCGCAAATTTCGAGATTTAGCCTAAATTGCGAGACCCAACGAGAGAATGTTTCGCTGCTCTATTCGTCGATCGGCGATCGCGCCCACTTTCAATTGCAATTTTATCATCTGCTGAGAGCAGCGATCTCTGGCTTACGATTGTTCTCATCCTGCGAGGCAAGTATATTGATTTGAATTTTGTTTTTCTTGTACATAGAGTGATTTTAAGTCAAAATATTCCCCCAAATGTTCATGGAACTAAATATTGGTCGAATAATTGAACTTGCGTGCTAACGTGAGTGATATTAGGGGTTGTCCTAGCGTATGTTGGGAGACCAACAACCAGTCCTCTAAACTTTCGCGATGAAGAGAGGTTAAATATCAGTCCCGTGCACTGAGAATTGTGTATGTCATGTAGAACCCCCTTACTATGCTATACACGCCACGTACTGTACACGATCCACGAATGAGCGATGTATGATAACAATGACAATGTCAATGATGTAGTAGGCCCTATAGTTGATTTTAAAGTTCTGTATCAGTATCTATACATTGAGGGATTGCACGTCTATATCCCAGCAGCGACGTTTGGTGCAGCACAAACAAGACAAGAAATAAATCAAATCAAATGTATCAAAACTGATTTTCATCAATGATCAAATAGACTTTATTGATTCCTCTTAAATGATGTTAGTCTTATTAGTCTTACTCTTAGAGTTATATGCTCTTTAATATTTCATATAGTTGTCAAGGGGTTTCTAATTATGTCGCTAAAAGTTAAAACCTGAATCCCTATCTCAACCAAAACTATACCATCCCTTAACATTTCACTTTTTTCTTTTTCTTTTTTTTTTTTTAATTAAAAATGATGCAAAACAGCCACACCTGTAAGCTCAAGATGGCAGAGAAAGAAAAGGAGGTCAAAGGTTGCTTGGGTCAAGAGACGATAAAGGTGATTGGGGAGTGTATTGGCGTGCCATCATTACCAGAAGAAGCCTGTAGTCTACTGGCAGAAGATGTGAGTTTCAGGCTGAAAACGATGATTCAGGTGAGTGTCAGAAAGGCCAGTTTGGATTTTCAAGAAGAAAAAAAGGAACATGTATAAACTGTCAAGACGCTTTATATCATATACATATCGCAATTTGTGATAATTATTAATGATAATTTTTAGCAATGATCTAATGACACTTCAAGCAAAGTCTTTTATATCATATATCCAAAGTATATATAATACATTTTGAATGTTATGAGTAATACTTTATGAAAGTACATCATTTTCAACAAAGACTTAAAATTTAAATTTCAAACAGAATTGTCTCTTATCATAGAGAGAATCCTAACTTTGCGTCAGGACTTACTGAATTCTGTTTATTTCTATTTTGTTCATAGATCAATACAATTTCAGTAGCAAGTGTAAACATGAATTACAGTATGTCAAAGTATACAGATGTTTGTGACTCTGTTGTTTGATAGCAGGTATTAATTCATTTCTGTTTTAATAACTTAAGAAAAATCACCCATATTTTATTGCTCAAAGGTCTTTGCTTTCTCTTCTTGCCTGTACATACTCCATATTTTCTGTTATGTGCTGAAATATGTCAAAAGGTAATTTTTTTCTTGTTGCATAGCTGTGGGATGTAGTTTCAGATGTGTAGGACTTAAGTTTTCCAAGCCATCTTGATTGTTTGGGTTAAAAAAGTAAAAAATCCAGTAGATGCACTATATGTATACTATGCATGTATTACAGGTTACAAGAGTTATACACACTTTCACATTTATGATTTGATCATCGTTACGTTAGGAAGCGGCCAAATTTGCGAGGCACGCCAAGAGAGTGAAGCTGTCGACGGCAGACTTTGACTATTCCTTACGGATCCACAATGTTGAGGTGAGGATTACTGGAGCTTTTCAAGGGATGTTGCATGATATACACACATTCCTTTGTGAAGTAAATTGTTGCAGTTGTGAAAACTGGCTGAAACTAATACCAGTAATGAATGTCAAGGTTACAGCAGAGCTCTTACGAAGAAACTTATCTCATGTATTCCCTCTATTTCCTTTCCTCTCCTCCTATCTCTCTCTCTCTATCTCTTAATGCGGAGCTTCAGTTTTAGTTATTATAATGTTTTTTATGCCATTGCTGTATATGTTCGGTTTATTATGTCTCACAGTGATTGCATTTGATTTTGATTTACTTTTGATTTAGTCTCCCCCACTAAGGTTCCTATGACTCCAAGTGTTGCAAATGATGTATCATTGGTCTGATTATTTTTGTACATATAAGTGGACAAAATATTATTGTATAGTAATGATTGTAATAATCACTGTTACTCAGTTACATTTGTACCGTACTCTTGTCAAAACAAAGTGGAAATAAATTCAAATCAATCAATCAATTGTGACAGGGGATTACCAAATAAAACTGAAGCTGATTTGAGGTCAGAAGATGAGCTATGTAGAGCTTACCATTACTCCCCATGGCATTTAGCAGCCTTGAAAGTTCATAAGTAAGATTAACTTGACCTGTGCAGTTTCAGTTATTCAATTCAATTCAATACTTGAAAAGTTTGCATTTATCACCGGGCAAGAAATACTGTGTGAACCTTATAATGATTCAGAATATTCTTACACTTGTTGTAGTGATGAGTTTTATCTGTGAAGAACTATTACGAGGCAATCACATCCGTCTGGATTTCATATCATGTAACACTTGATATTTTCTCTCAATCCATCCCGTTATGGCAGCCCCTGTATGGTTTCGTGACGGACGATCACATCCCATTCCGCTTTGCGAGCGGTGGCGGGCGGGAGTTGCATTTTGTCGAGGAGAAGGAGATAGAGCTCTCGGACATCATAAACTCATCAATGCCCAAGATTCCTCTGGACATCACTCTCAAAGGTAGTTTCCTATACATACATACATGTATCCATATTATGTACACATACATTCATACATACAGACAGACAGACATACATATTATATATATTTTTTTTATACATATTATATTTTTTTTCAGGGTGGCAGTGCTGATTTCAGTATTCATATTACTCCTTCAACTGCTTCATAGCAGCTGCGGAACTTTAGTAATGGAAAATTGTTTTTGTTGTTGTTTTTTTAGCTCACCTGAGCCAAAGGCTCAAGTGAGCTATTGCGATCGCCCTTCGTCCGTCGTGCGTCGTCCGTCGTGCGTAAACTTTTTACATTCTCATCTTCTTCTTGAAAACCCCAAGACCGATTTTCATCAAACTTGGCAGGTAGCATCCCTAGGGGGTTAGGAACTCAATTTGTTAAATTGGGCACCATGCCCCACCCAGGGGGCCCCCATGGGGGCCCAAACCCCCAAAAATTAAGGAATCTGTAAAAATCTTCTTCTCTAGAACCAGAAGTGATAGAGCTAAGTTAATACTATGAGTTAGTACATTGCTGACTGTAGTTTCAAGTTTGTTCATGGCAGAATCAGGGGTGCCCCCCTTGGGACCCAGGGGAGGGGGTGGGGAGGGGTCCTAATGGGGCCTAAATTGTACATTTGCATCTTCTTCTTGAGAACCCCTTGACCCATTTTCAGCAAACTTGACAGGTAGCATCCCTAGGGGGTTAGGATCTCAATTTGTTAAAATGGGCGCCATGCCCCACCCAGGGGGCCCTCAGGGGGGCCCAACTCCCCCCCCCCAAAAAAAAAAAAGATGAAGGAATCTTTAAAAATTTTCTCTAGAATCAGAAGTTATAGAGCTAAGATAATACTATGTGTGAGTACATTAATGACTGTAGTTTCAAGTTTGTTCATAGCAGATCCAGGGGTGCCCCTCTTGGGGGCGGGGGGGGGGGGGGGGGGGGGGGTTGGGAAGGTCCAAATGGGGGCCTGAATTGTACATTTTCATCTTCTTCCTGAAAACCTCATGATGGATTTTCGTCAAACTTGGCAGGTAGCATCCCTAGGGGGTCAGGATCTCAATTTATCGAAATGGGCACCATACCACACCCAGAGGGCCCCAGGGGGCCCCAATCCCCCCAAATTAAGGAATCTTAAAAGATTTGGGCCCTTATTGTACATTTTCATCTCCTACTTGAGAATGCCTGGTCAAATTTTAGTAGAGCTGTGAATAATTTAGATTAGTGACTGCGTGAAAGGTGAACTTGCGATACTCAGGTGAGCGCTAGACCCGCGGGTGTCTTGTTTTTTAATGTGTGTTTGTCTGTGTGCATGTGTGTGTTGTGAGCATACATTCATCATGAACATAAACTCTTAAGTACTTTATTCTTACACTGGAATTCATTTCAAATGAGAAACTAGTATGCACTTTTATGTATTTTTGAAGAGCCATATATTTCTTCTCTTGGATGGAACCATAGGTTAGCCAGGACCTGTTTTCACAGAGTTCCACAAATCAAGAACATAAAACATATGATGAAATTTAAGTGTAATATGTATTCAAACCAAGAATGAAAAAACAAACAACAAACAACAAACAACAACAACAACAACAACATATGAATGTATAACATACAAAAATATGCAGTATTACAGTGAGCTTTGAGAAATTATAAAGAGGTTTGTACTAATTCCACTAGAAAAAGATCTATAGCTCAGAGAAAAATGACACTAATTTTTTGAATCCCCAAACAGATTAATTTGTTTGGAGAGCATACATGTTGGTTTATAAATAAGATTAAGTGATGAGGCTTATTGATTGTTTTTTGAAGATGTTTCTTGAAAAGTGACATCATGGTTATCATCTGACTTGGGTGGATTTAACATCTGAAAGTTCTGTGTCTTAGCACCATCTCATGTAAATGACCTGTAAAATAAGCTGTCATGTACAATGTATTTGTTTCACTAGATTTCCCTGAAGACTTCATGTTTGCTTTAGTAATAGCTGTGAGTATTAATGATGATGATGATGATGACAACGATGTTGGTTATGATGACGATGATAATTGTTATCGATGTCATTACTATAAAATGACAGTAAAGATACCAAACATGATGATAAATATTAGTGTGAAATTAACACCCAGTTCTACTTTTATGATTTTTGACAGCTCATTGGTTGAGCATTGAAGGAATACAACCAGCAATTCCTGAAAATCCTCCACCAGGTGAGTTTTTTTAGCCTTCCATTTTCCTCCATTTTGAACACCATACTACTTTCATGCTACTTTTGGCTCGCATCACTTCTGAAACCTGCAAAATTATCTTCATGATATTCTTTGCACATTTTGAATGGGTTGAATTGTGTGTGTGCTTTGTCTACTGACAAATACTAAGTACAGTAGTACTACATGTGTGTGTCCTACTATTCATTTCACCATGTGTGTGTGCTGATACTGAGTAGCTTTCTGTGCAAGCTGTATATTCAAATGGGTCGTTTGTGTGCATCAGTACATCAATTTTCTTGCATAGAAATGTCATATCAGATTCTGTCTCGTTTGTGAATTGTATGAAAGCATGCAATTATGCAATTGAGCAACATGAATTTAAGATTCTGCAAATATGTTTGTGTGCTGCTCAGTGCAAGAATTTGATTGTGCAAAAATGAGGACATGTACAGTACCAATTTCCAGTGTGGATAGTTATGCCAATACCAGTGACTTAACTCCTCTTTTCTTGCCACAGTTGACACCAACACCCAGAAGTTGGAGTCCCAGGATGCGCTCCACACCAAAAAGCCGACGCCCAAGAGCGAGAAGAAGACTGGGAAGGGGGCGGAAATGGGCAAGACGGCAGCCACCTTGCTCGCCAAAGCCAAGGGTATCACGCTGGCACCAACCAAGCTGAAAGGGGTGTTAGTCCATGAACTGTCGGTGGTAAGCGAGGATTGAAATCATGTCCAAACTCACTGTGAAGCATACTTGCAATTTTGTGACTATATAATTGTTGCATAGATAGGCTACCTGGCTGGCAGGAAACAAAAATAAGATCACAAAATTACAAATGCATACTATATGTAAGAATCTGACGATTATTCTTTAGTAGAAAAAGGCAGGGACCTACAGCTAGAGCAACAAGATTAATGGTTTAGTTATATTTGCTTAAAAAAAAAAAAGAAGTAACAAATTTTTCAATAACGAAACAACTTGCTTTGCAATATCTCTCTCAAATTGCCACAACTGATTAAGTTCCACCAATTTGGTTCTTGTTCATTACAATGTTCAAGTTATGATATCGAGAGATAAATGTTCAATTTCCAGAACTCAAAGGAAGGCCATGCTATTGATGCACATTCTAGTCACCATCTCATTAGCTGTGTGAAGTACTGATCAAAAGATGAGTGTAGAGTGAAAAATTTGCATGTCTAACTTTCTCCATTCTTTTCTTCCATGGAACTTTTTTACAGGAGCAACAGCTGTACTACAAAGAAATCACTGAGGCATGTGTGGGCTCTTCTGAAACCAAGAGAGCTGTAAGTGTCATTCAAGCAGCATTCACGCACAGGTCCACCACAAAATGTGATTTTCCATCTAGAAAGAAATTCTAGCACAAATCAAACACCATTCCTTTCAAGCAACATAGACTCATTTACATGAGAGATAGTCAACGTCATTAAAATGTGGGATGAAGCATTTTTAGCAGGTTGGTTTTTTTTTTGTGTGTGTTTTTCCATTCGTTTATTGTCATGTCAGGGTGTGCATGTGTGTGCTTCATTTTCATGTACTACCCAGCAATATGTTGCTGTGGACATTTGTTTATTTTCTGCAAGTTTTTGTTTCTTTTGGTTGCTGTAGCTTTTTGTGACTATAGTTTTACTGTCTTACAATGAAACATGTTGTTGGCCATGCACTCTTTCCCCTGTACAGATGATGAAGAAACGAGGCACAGGAAAATGTGATTACATGTGAAAAGAGTTTTTTATTTCATTTTTTTATTTGGAAAGGAAGCAGTCCTGAAGTAGATGAAGATAACAAAAGCTTAAACCCATTTCATTATTTAAAAAAAATTGTTTACTCATGACACAGGAAGCACTTCACAGCCTGGCGAGTGACCCCGGCCTCTACCAGGTCGTGCCCCGCTTCAGCATGTTCATTGCCGAGGGCGTCAAGGTCAACGTGGTGCAGAACAATCTTGCCATTCTCATCTACCTCATGCGCATGGTGAAGGCCCTCATGGATAATACCACCCTCTACCTAGAGAAATATGTGAGTGAATATATCGTTTCCATCTTTTTGTCTCCTTTTTCGTGCCCTATTCCTTGTTGCCTCTTAATTACCTCTGCCAAGGAGGTTATGTTTTTGCTGGTGTTAGTTTGTTTTTCTATTTGTCTGTTTGCAAGTAAGTCCAAAAGTTGTGAAATGTTCTGTCATGCTTTACTTACTTTTTCCACCCTCTTCATTCCTCTGTCCTAATCTTCTCTCCCTCCCCTGGCGGGTTCGAGTAGCTCCACGAACTCATCCCGGCTGTCATGACCTGCATAGTCAGCCGCCAGCTGAGCCTACGCCCGGATGCCGACAACCACTGGGCCCTGCGCGACTTTGCAGCCAGACTCATGTCCAGCATGTGCAGGTATGGCTGAGTCAGAATAGCAGAACTTTTGGTTACATTGGCATGTTGCAAATAGCGGGCAGTTAAGAAAAAAAAAATCAAAGTTAGACAAACCATGACCAGAAGGACTTTTGATTACATCAGCATGTAGAGAATAAGGGGCAATTGAAAAAATAAAATGAACTTAAGTATTCAACTATAACTGCTCCTTTCCCTTTTTTTTTATTGGGGGGGGGGTGGTAGGGATGGTGCCTTGGGTTTACTTTTAATTGTAAATATTTGCAGCTAAAAGATTATTGCCTGGCAAACTTCTGGTTGTCTACATGTAGCTGCGTGAATTGCAATTGCAATTAGCATAAAACTTGTTATCAGTGCCTTTTGATACTGTGTCCCAGATCAAGTGTTTATGAAGTGTTACCATGTTCATGTAAAAATTTGACTGCTACAGGAAATTCAGCACCACCACCAACAACATGCAGCCCAGGATCTCCAAAACGTTCGACGACGCCCTGTGCAAAGACAAGGCTCCGCTGGCCACTCTGTACGGCGCCCTCGTGGGCCTGGCTGAGTTAGGTCCTGAGGTAAGTTCATGCCATGCCATCAGTCTCACAACTTCTACTGTGTATATTCATAAATGACATGAGATCAAGCATTTTAGCATAATATGTCACTGGATGTGAACATCCTTGGAAAAGACATCTTATCCACAACTGCCTTGTCAACCAAAAGTGTATGAATGCCTATGCCTAGGTAATGGTAATGGCAGGGCCGTCTCACGGACAGATGATAACACATAAGAGGCTGTACACATACGACAGCAAAATATGGTAAAGAATGTATTGGAGTCCCATGAACCACAATTCTCTGGTATGATGCTGCTGCATCACTTCTTTCATTTTTGGGGGAGAAAGTTTGCTTGAGGAAGGAAGACACCCAAACTCGGGCAAGGTGACAAGATGGAGTGAGTGGTGACAAGATGGCATGAGAGTGGTTGCTGTGAGAGTGACCATCATTATTGGGGACAAACTTAGATCAGAACTGGATGTTGCCAATAATTTGGACGGATTGTTGTTGTCTCCCACCAGGTAATGAAGACATTGGTCATCCCAAAGGTCAGGATGCTGGGCGAGCGGCTGAAGGCGATGTCCGAGAGCCTGATGGTCAGCAACCCGGACAAGGTGGCCGCCGATCATCTCAAGCAGCTGATCCAGGTCAGAGGTCATCACATGGTCTTCTTCCCATGACATTGTCATCTCATCCGTTATCAATACCCATCATGTTTGATCACATCTTTATCACATCATGATCCATACTTTAATCAGCTCATTTTATACCAAAATGTAAACAATTTTGTTGGATGATTTACGATTTAGGAGTTAATAGTGCAAGTTCACTCCATATAGTTTGCTTCATTGATCAGAGTAATATCACACGCAGAGAACGGTAGAGGTCCAATTTTTGCTGTAACCTCTATCAGTTGGTTTATCTGATTCATTCTTGCTAAAATCATCCTGAACAAACTGTGGAAATAGATGTGAAGGTGGAGTGCACTCGCAAATTTAGTGTCTCTTGTGTGTAGTCATGTACATCTTATTCATCTTCTCTATCACTACGCATATCCTCCACTTTTACGGCCCGACATTTTGTGAGTTTGGTAGTCCTCGATCTGTCGGTCATTGTCGGGGAAGGTTACTACAGTTCTTTCCATTTTGTTTTCACGGGGTTTGGGAAAACAAATTGGATCCAGTTTAAAAGGGTGCCTAATCGAGATTAAAGGACAAGTTCACGTTCATTAGCATAAGGATTGAGAGAATGTAGCAATATTAGTAGAACACATCATTGAAAGTTTAATGAAAATCAGACAATCCGTTCAAAAGTTATGAATGTTTGAATTTTTTGTGCAGTCACCGCTGGATGAGAAGACTACTACAGCTGATGATGTCACATGCGTACAACAGTATAAGGAAAATATAAAGAGAATTTCACAAAATGATACTTTTTGAAAAAAGTGCATATATCCTCGACTTGTCACTGACGTATGTTAAGTGTAATATTATTCCCCCTGCCTTCTGAAAGGGGGAAGTCAAGCATTCTCTTATTATGCAAGAAAAGTGAAAATATGTTGAATTTTCTTTATATTTTCTTTATATGGCTGTACTCATGTGACATCATCAGCTGTATTAGTCTTCTCATCCAGCAGCGACTGAGCAGAAACTTCAAAAATTCATAACTTTTCAACGGATTGTCCGATTTTCCTCAAACTCTCACTGATGTGTTCTACTAATATTGCTGCTTTCACTCAATCCACATGTCTATGAAAGTGAACTGGTCCTTTAAAAATTCTACTACATTATGATATTATCATACAAATCATATCTATCCATAACATTGATAACTTTTTTTTCTTCATGTTTTATAATGATGATGATGGTAATCATTATCATCATCATCATCATCATCATCATTCATCATCATAGTCATAATTGTCACCATCATCATAGTCAACATCATCCATGTGTTTCTATTCTAATTATTCTCTCCCATTTTCCTTTATCCACTACAATGCCTAACACTGTCTCTCTCACCAAAGCACGCACCTTCCCTTCATTTTCAAACTTTATTTCATTTTCTGATTAACGAACCTCCGGTATAATGAAAATCATTCCCTAATCACAACACAGAAACACTGTGCCCAGTACCTGAAAGGAGTTCGCAGTCCACCGGATGTCCTCCAGGAGTACGAGGAGGAGTTTGGTTACCTGGGGCCCTTCCTCCACTCCCACGTCAGCAAGCTCAGGCTGCAGCCCAATTCCGCCTCCACACAGGGCAGCAGCGGGGGGAGCGGTGTTGTCACCAGGCCGGTCATCTCCATCCCGCAGGTGGGTTGCCATGGAGACAGAAATTACAACAGAGAATCTCCACGGATGGATGACATTTAGTGCAAATAGCTTGCACTGCAAAACAAGTATGAAGCACAATTCTGATGGAATTATTCAGGCATGTTGTAATTGTATAATCACATGCACACTGAGTCTGTAGCTATGGAAACATAGGCTACTTCAGAATCGGGAATTTGGGTGTAGAGAAAGAAGGGTAAAACTCTGCAAAATATGAACAAAAAATGAAGATGTCATCAAAGTGATGTCACATTGCGACAGAATCAACTCATGGGAGTGCAAACATTATGCAGGTTTAGCAACCACATTCCTTTTTTTCTTTGAAACACATTGTAACTTGCATACACTTACATGCATTTCTCCCACAATCAGCAGTTGAATTGTCATCTCCTCCTCTTCCCCTCCTCACAGGGGCGTCCCTCAACAATCATCACCCAGGGCCGATCCCTCTCGTCCAGTTTTGGCTCACGGACCCCCACCCTCCTCTCCCCCACCCAGACGACAGTCCAGAGGACCCTTTCCACCCCGGGGGCAGGAGGGGCGGGGTCATCTTCGTCGAACCAGGCCAAGTTTCTCCTCGTAGCGACCACCAATGCCTCAAGAAGTTCATCACAGACGGTAAGTTGAGTACAGCTTTTGACGACTGAATGAACAACCAAGCTTGAGTATTTGTCTGTTTGGTATAGTCAGACTACTTGATTATAGCAGAAAGACCTACACCTGTAGTGCCGTCTTTTCTAAGATTCCCTTTGTTTTGAGCATAAACAGCATTGTGGGATGTATGTGGCTATGAATTAACAACAACAAAAAAAGATAGAAGAAAGATTTAAATGATTTAGAATGATTCCATAAATGCAGAAATATTTATGAAGCTCTGCAGAATAAAGAATTTTATCATCTTATAAAGTCATTTCTTGAGGACATCAAAATTCACTTGTCCTCGCTTTTTAGAAGACATGGACAGTTATATTTGCCGAAACATATTTCAGTATGACAAGGTGAGGAATTTATACTATTCAGTGAAATTGGTGATTTGTAATATTCTTTTCGTATTTGCTTGCTATCATTGTGATATTCTGACCTCAAAGTGCAGTAGAGTTCCCATCTTGAAAAAGTAGTAAATAAAATTAAATAAAAACTTTACATTTTATCTTTTGAATAGGTTGTTTGATTTTCCTCAAAAATTTTCCCCCTTTTTCTACATTTACTCAATCCATATGTAGCGCATCATCACATTACCCAGAAAGTCAAAGATCATAAAAGGAAGATAAATATGCATATATCCGACTTTGACAATATAATCTTTACAGTTTTCTAAGTATTGAGTTCTTATTAAAGATATTTTCCTTGTAATGAAGAAGGGCAACTTATATAACAATGTAGAGCCTAGTGCCTGACGAATTCATGTCTGCCAAAAACTAAAAAAATTATATCCCTGACATTATATGGCTTTGGTGATGACGCATCACATATATATTAGGGGGAAAATCGCCCATGTACAAAAAGAAGGTTGTTTACAAGAAACTTGCTCATGTGGATGTTTGTATTGTCATCCCTGGCAGAGCCCAGTTAGCAGCAGTCAGGGCAGCAGTACCCCATCCACGCCTACCTCCACCATATTCAAACTGGTGACCAGTGCATCGACACGCCCGTCGGGGTTAAAGGTCATCACCACATCCTCCAGCTCGTCGGGCAGCTCGATGCTCGTCATGTCCCCGACGGGCACGATACCTCCCGCCACGATGAAAGTCGAGAAGAAGTCACCCACGTCGACGCCGACGACCACCAGCGCGTCCGGCGGGGGCAGCAACACCAACATGCTGATGTCGCTTGCTCAGGCTGCCACGATGCAGACCCCGATCCGATCCTCCAGTACGGATGACCCGATGCAGGACTTATAGCGTGGGTAGCATTTGGGTGACAGCTGTGTACAGGAGACACTCTGATCGTGAGTTTGGACCAGGGCATCTGCCTGCCATTGTTTTGGGACACCTTACTCTGATCGTCCAACCAGACAACCTCATGTGGGAGTTGTAGCATCTACGGCTTTAATGGCCAAATGGGCGATAACTGCAAGTTGACACGAGACATTCTGATTGTGTTATTAGACCAGGGTGTGCAGCCTGGTGTTGGGACAGCCGACCAGACTTTGTGAAAGAGGTCTGCCAAGTCAAAAGCTTCCCATGTGTTTGTGCTGCAGGAGGCATGACAAAGGTGCACCTCGAGGGAAGGACCTCAAACACCTTGTGAATGATGGACGTTATGAAGCTTGGAATAGTGCAAGAAGAGTGATATAGACCTGTGTCTGTGTCCATTACACCCTGTTCCCTCCTCTTCAGTTCAAAGCCAGGAGTATCATTTGTCTAAGCCACAATGCAATGTTACATCTCTAGGATAAGTGTATTATCTCTGCCGACTTTCCTGAAGTTTGTGCCACTCACAGAGCATCAATGCCAATTGATTTCTTGTCAGACTGCTACTTGAAAGAATAAAGCTAATCTGTTGTCTCACGAAGTGAGGTAAACACAAAAATGATTGCGACATTTCAGCTATGAAATGTTGCCGAAACGTTGGAATCACTTTAGTGTTTACCTTGCTTTTCAAAATTAGCTTTATTCTTTCAGTTACCACCACGATGATGAACATCTTCTGTACAAAAGACTGCTACTTTGTTGAAAAGACAAAGCTTTTTCTGTATCTTTCATCAAAGGAGATATTGACATATTTTTTGTTGCTTTTTTTCCCTCGATATTACCATCAATAACTCAGTGATAAGAACCGCAATAACCACATGTTGTGTACTTTGCCCAGCAACGTCATGTGACATTGCAACCCTGTGCAATGCGGTGTGAGCAGCAAATTACTTAAAGTCAAATGAAAGCAATGTATGTACTTTCGACAGATAGATCATACAACTAAAAATGTCTAATTAAATGCAAGCATCAGATGGTGTTCCATTATGAGAAATTTGAGGTATTCATGTGGGTATTTTGTATTTCCCCCTCCCCCACCCCCCCCCCCATCTGTAAACTTTTTTAAAGACATTCCATTCTGAAAATGTAAAACAGCATAGGTTGAGAATAGCTGGATGTCTGACATGAACCAGAAATCAAACCTGAGTTTGCATCAGTTGTCTGATTGTCTCAGGGGCAGATCCAGGAATTCTGTAAGGGGGGGGGGGGGGGGGTGCAAAGCAAGGTGTCACTTCCGCGTTTCATCAGTTGACTAGTGAGGGCATACTTTTATTATTTTAATCAAAAAAATTAAAGGGGGGAGTGTGCCCCCCCCCCCCCGATCCGCCACTGTTGTCTTGCAGTAGTCTTGCTTTCGGTTGTCCTCATTACTCGAGTTTGTATTGCTATTGGTTATGCTGAAACCACAAAGTTGGATTATCATGTGCTTTGATTGAAAACTCACTTTGAAACATCATTGGATACTGTGATTGGAAACTCATCATTGATTCAAACATCTTGTTCGTGATGATGTAATTTGATCAGGCTGTAAATTTGATGTGATGCGGGAATATGTTTCTGCTAAAAGTCCATTTTGACATTCATATTTTAGTGTGTAGTAAATTTAAACACGGTGCACTTTCATTATAACTGATCAGCAAATCAGTTGCAGTAAAAAACAACTCGATGCAAGAATGTCATTAATATGAAGGTTTACTTTCAGTTCTAATGAGTGAATTAGGACCAGGGCCCTGTTTCATAAAGCTGTTCATAAAGTTACGAACAACTTACGAGCGACTGGTGATCAGTTCTGATGTGCTATACTTATCAGAATTTCCATAATTCAGCACAAGAACTGATGACCACTCGCTCGTAAGTCATTCGTAACTTTACGAACAGCTTTATGAAACAGGGCCCTGAGCTCATTCTACCACCTTGCTCTTATAGATAATGCATTGTTCATCCACGGCATAGCGATGGTCAATGAGACTATAGCAGAAATTGAACAATTGTCTATCAATCTTTTTTCTTTTCTTTTTTTTTTCAACTGGGAGCTAACATCCTTATATATATAATATAGATTGGAGGCACTTTGTAAATACTTGTATTTATGGTGTATATATTTCAGTAATAAAATTCAAACTTAAAATCAAGATGATTATTGACTGAATTTCCTGTCTTACTTTACCATTAATTTGTCAGCACTGTTTTTGTTTGTTTTTTTGTTTGTTTGTTTGTTTGTTTTTGGTTTTGTTTAAACGGTGCAATGTGGCTAACAGTGTCAACCCGGTGGTGCTGTTGACGTAACTGTGAGTTACAGGAACAGCACATGTCCCCCCTCCCATACTGATGCAGCTTTAATAGTGTACAATGCTTACAATATTCAGTGTTTGGGAAAAAAACACTAAACTTGAGCAGCAAAATGGCGCAACGCCATAATGAGCATTGCAACATTATTAGAAAATAATGAGTTAGAGAACATATGTTAGAAGTACAAATGAGTTGAGTGTTTATTAGTGAACAGGGAGTAACTGAAGCTTTTTATCTTTTTTCTTCATTTTTATTTTAATACACTTTTCTTAGGAGGGGGATGGGATGGGTCAGTGATAAGTTAGATAGATTGCATTGTTTTTTAATCACGATAGTCAGTCTTCATGTAGCATTGTGTAGCGTTGTGTGTTTGCAGTTTCCCTTTACGTTAGAGACCCCACACTCAAGACAACATTCCACCTACTGGGGGTACACTGTATAAGAGACAAGATGTACTTCTGTGGGAGTCTACTTTTTTTACGATCTATTTCTAATGATATCAGAGACACAGGAACTTTAGAAGATTATAACTGATAATTGCAGTATGTACAGTTAACGTCACGTAGGTCGAATAATTGCCTATAAAGTCAAAGGTCTTTTCAAGTCCTTCTCTTTATATTCTATTGATTTTTATCCCACAAAAGTTCAATTTTCTCGAAGTCGAAGCTATTTCTTCAGTCCAAATAGATTTGACTTGGGCAAGGTTGACTGTGTTTACCTGTACATCTTTTCAATTGAATTAGTATACCACATACAGTTTAGTCGAGTTTCGTCATAGCTGACATTCATATCAGCTAAAGCGTTTCTTTGATGTGATAGTAATTTCATGATAATAATGTTGATTAGTCATGAGGCCGGGGATACAACTTCAAATAAAACACTTGAGAATAAAGGGCTAGAATTATTTATTTATTTATTTGAACTCTCTTCACAGAAGGAATAATAATCATTAATATACTATACGTCACCGTTTTGCTTGTGAGGTATGATTTTCTTTCCTTTTATACTGATTAATCCATAAAAGACTGAATGGTTTATTGCACTGAATCTTTCTGAAGTTGGTTTGGTTTGATTTTCCTTTGTTGCAAAAGGCACAGTATACTTGACATTGTGCTTTGATCTCAAGATTTTTTCTGTTCTTTTTTTTTTTCTTCTCTTAATTATAGATAGTATAGCAGTGTAGGTTTTCCTAGGTAGACATGTAGGTCTTCCAATTTTTTTTTTTTTTTTTTTTTGGTTTGTTTGTTTTTGTATTCTTTTCTGGAACAGTCATTCTCCTGTGCATCTTATTCACTGGCTGTAGGTCAGCTCTTACTTTTTTCAAACTTACAGTATGATATCTCCGTGACTTGCTGTTGGAGTTTAAATCCTCAGTGCTTGCAAACAATGTCCAGGCTTACATCAACTTGATTTCTATTTCTGCGCATGCACATGTAGTTGAGGAAAGCGAAACTTGTTTTCGTTGTTTTCTGGTTCTGGAATCCTTTTTACCATTGTCCAATGAATGTCAATATCACTGTTCTCATTTAGTTGTTGTACCCTCTGCGATGATTGTGAGGGTAATGCATATGCTCATGGCATCGCCGTATTGTCATCGGTGGGCGTGGTCTAGAGTGTGGCTGTGGAGGGATGCTGTGAGGGGGCCACGCCCTGTTAGGAGGTCTTCGGTTGTCCATATGGTTGGCTGGAGGACGCCCCCAGTGTTGACCGACGTTGCCCTGTATCAACGTAAGAAAGAAGATTTACAGTTAAATGCTTTTGGCGAATGTAAATGAGATTGTCACCTTTCAAGAGACAGGGGGCTTTGGCGACCGTTTTAAACTTTATAAGCAATAATCTTAACTTTGATGAAACATGCATTTTGTCAGCTGCATATTAGGGCCATTCTCATTGATGAAATTGGCAAGCACAAGCAGGGATAACGTATGGCAACAAGTACAAGTTAATCAATGCATCACCTGGCTATTGGAACGCACTAGATTTGGGTTGAGTAGCTCCCTGGCAGCGTTTTCTCTGACCTCCCGCGACAGTTGAAATAGCTGAGACATCTCGTCTGGCGGTGGTTGATGGGGTGGAGGAACCAGCCGTGATGGGGGAGGGATGAACGGCAGAAGAGGATTGATAGGATACCCACTGATCATCTGTCTGTTTAATGCGTGCTGCTGGTGGTTGGCCGAGATATTTGGTCCTGAAGCGACATTGCCTGGGAGAGGTAGAGCAGCAGGCATCATGGGGTTTGGAGGAGGTGGAACCATGAAGCAACTCCCAGCATGCACTGCGATGTTTGAAGATGATAGTGAGGGGAGGTAGGGTGGGGGAAAGTGAATCCTCTCTTTACTGATCATCTTCTGAAGAGCCACTCGCTCGAGGTTTTTGATATCCCGGAAAGTGAGAGGAGGAGGGATCGGGGGCAGAACAACTGGCACTGCCGTTGCTGGAGAGGAGATTGGGTCGTCTCTAAGGTTGTCATCATTCCCCGATTGACAGATCTTTAGTTTTTCTCTATTTTCATCAACCTCCTCATCGTAATCATCATCGTCGTCGTCATCGTCAGAGTCTTTGGAGAGGATGATGCACTCCTCATTGCGCTGTATGATACCTAATGAGGCATCTCGCTCTGCACCTTCTGATCCCATAATGAATGAGATCGTCACACCGTCTTCATCCTCATCGTCGCTGTCGGGTCCAGACTCTCCAGTGAACACGCGGTCGCTGTCAGAATCGAGGGAGTCTCGTGCGTCTTTGACGCCGTCGTGTGTCCCTCCCGATGCCAGTTCTTCCTCCATAGCTCTCATATCGGCGACAAACTGAGCTTGGTAGGTGATGACATCTCTTCCCGGCCACGGTCCGCGGCTGGACAGAAGTTCCTTTTTCGTTTGGAGATCGGCAGCATCAATCTTTATCCCATTGATATAATAGCTCTGGGGTGGACAGAGGTCTGAGTAGTCAACTGGACCTTCGCAGTCCGCCTGATGAGAGGAGCCAGTTGCGTCATCCTACATTGTGTGAAATTACAGGTGAACAAACTTAAGTGTGATGCCTCAGCACTAGCATCCTTTCTAGAGATAACTTAACAACATTGCCAACACTTGAGCACAATTCCACAGAAGAACTCACATCATTCAAAACCTAATGATCTCAGTGAAACGTGTTCTTCAAACTTGTTAAGTAAGTCGTAATAGACATGATAAAGTTTGATTAAAAGAATTCTTCATTTTTCTTTATTTCCCTCTTTCTCGTCATGTATGTCTCAGCGACAAATGGCGGCAAAATATCAGTTTTCAACAGAAACATAAGAAAGTATTGTGACACAGAAAATCTGGCGATGATCCGTACTTGATTCTCTTTCTTGTCTCCGTCCTGTGTCTGAACGTGTAGCCAGTTGTCCTTACTCACTTCCTAAAGATAGAAAAGTAAATCATTATCACTTTTATTCTTAAAAATCTAAAATAACTCTCAAAAGTCATGTTCACCCACTGAGAACAGGGAACGTGTGTGAGCCAAGAAGTTTATGTAACATGCGCACCGTTCTAAAGTGGACATAGTATAAACTCATGTGGTTCGTTGTGCAGAACCTTGGGGACATCATGCTTTTTGGGTGACAATGTTGTTTAGTAAACTGCACAACGATTGTATGCTCTCCGAGTGTGCAATTTCCTATAAAGAGAGTTAACAATTTCGACATTTTATTTTTGTGAATAGGGGATAATAGCAATGGCGGTAGTGATGGAAACAAATAAAATAGTTTTATCTCGAAATGGGTCAAGCGTCATTTTTTACAGTTTTAAATTAAATTCACAATTAGATAGAGGAAAATAAAACCCTTCCGGCTGTACCTCACTAGTCACATGACAAGGGATATTCTTTCAAGTTATGATTACAAATTTTCTTGTCATTTTCTTTGTTTATTCGAAGGTTTAATTGCAAATATCTCAACCTCACGAGAATGTATTTAGCTCGTTTTGCGATGAACTTCTCAGAATATGCACGAATGAATCAATAAGTACTCACTGTGAGCACGTCATGTACAATGATCTTTGCCTGTTCTCTGACTGCTGACTCTTTCTGGACATCCTATACACAAAGATGAATAGTACATCAATGTCAGAGTATAGATACTTAATTTTAGAGTAAAGATGAGGAAAAGCAAGAGAAGAAAAGGGACGACTTTCATTTTTAGGGACACTATAGCACAGGACTGAATATCTTTACCACGATGAAAAGATTGATGATGTTATTTTCTTACCTCCAGAATACCGTCGAGGAATGCCAACGCCGAGTCCTCGGCGTATTTCTGGACCCGGGCAGCCTGGGAAAGGATACGGTCGAATGTTTAGCGATCGTCATAACCCCCCCCCCCCCCCAAATGAATAAACAACAAGCAAAAACAACAACAACAACAACAAAACTACAACAGCAACAACAAAACATGACAGTGATTTGCAGTCATGATGAGACACAAAAAAACCCCCAAACAAACCGGATGTGAAATTAAAAAAAAAAAAAATTAATAGTGAAAATAGGTTTATAGCTTAGATAATTTGTCAGTCGAAGATTCACGCTTTGTAAGAAAAACAAATAAAGGAATACAATCAAACGTACACATGGTCTGAAATATCAACTTTCGCCAACAGTATACGATTAAGAGAATAAAACTTCACTCACAATGTACACATTTTGTACAATGGTTCTTGACTGAACTTTTAGCTCTGATAATTTCCAGACGTCCTACAAGAAAGAACACTAGATACAAACGGCATTTCTACTTATTGTTTCTCCAGAGAATAAGTAGAAACTAAGTTCCCAACCGAAGTGGTTCTACAGTTTTGAAAATAGAGTCTTTTTTTAAAGAAGACAAAAACTCTTACCTCAATAACTTCGTGGAGAAAGCCTGCCGCCAAATCTTCGGCAGCTTTGATATCTCTAGCTGCCTGCAAAGGAGACAAAATAAGATAGACCGTGTCAATGATGTTCGAAATGTACATCTTCTGCATTTGCATTTCCATTTGCATTTGCCTGCAGCAAAAATTTCTTATCCTGTATTTGTGAAATGGATTTAGAGCAGTTTACTTTATATCATACTCTATGTTAAAGGTACTAGCCCACATTTGCAAACCCACGAAAATCAAAACTGCATAAAACAGGTCCAATATGACTTCAAGTACAAGTTATAACAGTAACATACCTCACCTGTCGCTCTTTGTCTATACCATTCGATAAAAGAGTGAAAATCATCGTTTTAAAATCAATTTTCAAACCGGGTCAACCCGACCCAAAATCGAATTACGAGCGCGGGCTATAGCTACGTACATTGTACATGTAACACGTACGTGGACCGGAGCTAGCGAGCGTTATACGCATGCATACAGATTACGGTGCATTTTCATTTATTTTTATGAAAGTAATGGACTAATTGGAACGAAATTTTGCACAGGTGTTACTGCAATCATACCCAAACTCCATGCTAACTATGAGACCAATTGCTGCAGGTTTACAAATGTGGGCTAATACCTTTAAGCAATAAATGCATTTTTGTTGGCTTTATTTCAGCCTGTGAATACATGGAAAAAGCATAGTAAAACTCTATTTCTCTCTCTCTCTCTGTCTCATTTATCTCTTTTGATGACATCTTACACGCCTTTTGTCTTTCTACAAACAGAAGCTGGGAAAAGGAATAAAAGAGAATATTTATAGAACTCTTACTTGATACGCATTCTGCACGATAACCTTTGCCTGTTCCCTCAGCTGAAATTCCTTGCTCACTTCCTGTGAAGAATGGAGACAAATCAATTAACTTCGTCGAAGAAAACGAGGAGATTCAATGAACATCTGCCATAACTTACATAACTCTATGACATTGATTTATGTCCCATGTTTTGATTGAGATGTGAAAATAGAAGGAGCGATTTTAAGCCAGAGATTAATAAATTAAAGATGGATTATAATGAAGATTTCAGGAGGATCACTGGCAGCCTCCAAGACGGCTAAACCAGGCAAAGAAAATGTTAGATAAGTAATACGGTATAAATCATTCGAGATGGTGAGCTTGGTAAAGTTCATTTGCAGCAAACAAATCAAGTGTCTTACCTCATACACTCCTTGCACAATGGCCTTTGACTGTGCCTTCAGATCCGATTTCTCACTCACTCCCTGAAATATTTAATAACAGAAGCATGAAATATGGTGCAGGTTCATCTAAACTTAGTTCAGCCATTTTGCCTTCAATTTCAGGTACCAAACTAAGTGCTAATCTAGTCGCACGTTGCCTCTGGATATAGGGCCTACGTTTGTGTTAGAGTTTTCCCAAGTATGAGGTATCAATGAGTTACACAAAAATGACAATGTAAATATGTTTTTGATTCTCACCTGGAGCACATCGTCAAGGAAGTTCGTCGCCGATTCTTCGGCAGCGTGGTGATCCTTTACTGCCTGTGAGCGCGATGAGCATGGTGAGTAGAAATTTTATAATGAAACCGGTAAATGGTATATACTTGAATCATTCATATTGATTTAGTCTGCATAATGATGACTTATCTGCAGATTAAGGACGAAATATTCAAGGTATGAGGCACATTATTGTTTTTTGCACTAAAAATATATTATCAGAAATTTTCGATGTAGACTCGAATTAAAAGTGAGGTGTTATATGTCAAAAATGATTCCTTCTAACATTTGGATACCTACCTCGTATACATTCTGTACAATGGTCGAGGCCCGTTCTTCGAGTTCAGTCACTGCCCTTACCTCCTACAAACAGAGATAAAGACATTTCGTCAATGCTATGCATGTTTGCTGGTGTTCTTATTGACATTAATTCATCAACTTAGATCTTATAATTGGTATATTATGATTATGATACATGATTACTGTAAGATCTATGCATTACGAATTCAAAAAAGAAACTGGTGGCTTACCATGCTTACCTTGAACACATTCTGGACAATGGCCTTTGATTGCAGCTTCAAATCAAACTCAGCATCCACTTTCTGAGTAAACAGCAGAGCAAACACGTAATTAAGTCCTTTTTAACTTTAACCATACCATCAGTGCATATATTTTTCAGTAATTGTGATGACAAAATTGTTTTTAGATTACACATATCAATGCACGTATGATAACATGCAGTCACGGAACAATTTTCTTTACATATTCGGTGTACACTGTACCCAGTTCAACTTTCCACTGGGCATGCTGGGTATTTGGATTTAAAACGGAACAAAACTAGTTAAACGTTGCTGCTTCTTACCATCAGCACATCGTCAAGGAAGACTGTGGCTGATTCTTTGGCAGCTTGGTGATCCTCCACTGCCTGTGAGTAAAATATTAATTGAAACAAATATTTTTACCCGAAGGCGTACATGCATCGTATATTAGTTTACACATGTATTTGTTTTACTAATGATTTCTTTCACAAACAAAAACTCAATGTAAAACAGACACTCAGATCAGCTGGAATACAGGTATACTTGTCAAATAATACATGTATGCAAAGGTCCGAGGATCATATCTTGCAGTATGGTCTGACAGAACGGCAGTCACTGAAAAAAACAAACCCCATGTATAATGCGTACCTTAAATACATTCTGCACAATGGTCGTCGCCTGTGCCTTTAATTCAGTCGCTTTCGCAGCTTCCTACAAAGAGAACAAAATGAAGAAAGTGTGATTATGACAATGTTTATATGAGAATATGTTAGAGAAAGGGGGTCATCAATATAACAGTTGTAATTTTCTCTGTGTTTTTTCCGAATGGTTGTAAAACCGAAATGAAGCACACTTTGTTGTAAATACCAGAAATGGAAACCTGCTAAAGGACATCTGTGAAACTAAGAATTCTTATCATCACCCCGGATCACTTCAAAATGATACGAGACTAATGTCATTATGTTGACGAAAACAAACTTATGCATTACTTTCAAACAAACACAATAAGCTATTCGCTGGATAGATTCTATAACTGCGATGTGGATCATCACGTGGATCATCCGCCACTTAGTTATAACTTCAGACACGGTCAGTACATATGCTTTCTCGCATGAGTATTGTCGCGTTAAGCTACTGTAATTTCTGTTATATGACTTTACCTGAATATGTTGTGTCGCCTTTGAGTCGTTCTGTGTCACAGAACTCCTGCAGCAAGAATAAAAAAGAGTAAGAATGAGAGTTTATAGAATAACAGTGTTTCCCCTAAATTATCCCCTGCTTTTATTATCTTTATTTACATAGCAATGTACTCCATTTTTATGTTTACAAATTATAAACCAAGAAATTGTAATCATTATCATATTTTCCCCGTTCTGCAAATCCTGTCCGTTAGATGAATTAACTATCAGCATGGTTAAACGTTGCATGTCATGATGTAGCCATTGTGTTTTATAGTTAATGACTCACCCAATCCCGTACGAACAAGCAAGGATGACTGTGTGGCGTGCGAGTTCGGGAAGAGAGCGGGTCTTCCTTGCTCTCTGTTGGCGACCTGAATAAAGGTGCAGAAACATACAAAATATTTTAAAAGAAAAAAATATAAGAAAGAGGAATTGGAAAGGCACAGTAATAATCATGCAGAACCTCTCACAGGTAGTGGGAAATCGAGGTTGTTCGATTTTGATGCGAAATCTCTGAATGCCATACCATTTGGAAGATAAATGATAAGAGGGAACACAAAAACTGTGGTATTACATTTCGCATAATACCACTTGGTATCATTATGTATGGTATACACTAACATGATGAATTCATTCTTGGTTCCATTCCAGATTAAGCTTAATTATTAAAATGTATTTATTCTTAAGGATGATTTTTGTCTTTTCCTTTTCTGTGCTACTTTTCCTCTATAATACACCTGTCAAATATTGCATGACTGGAGGTATGCGAGAAAAGTAAACAGGTACATACAGAGCATAATTTTTTGCGCACCCCAC
This sequence comes from Diadema setosum, assembly GCF_964275005.1. Taxonomy (NCBI): domain Eukaryota; kingdom Metazoa; phylum Echinodermata; class Echinoidea; order Diadematoida; family Diadematidae; genus Diadema; species Diadema setosum. The sequence goes on from NC_092705.1 coordinate 6,103,542, forward strand.
GAAACACAATATGACTAAAGGCCGAATTACAAAATTGCTTCTATCTCAATAATGATGTATGAAATTCAGACAAAAAGTTGTCGATTTGTCACTCACCATTTTTCGCTGTACAGCATGCCAAAAATGACACCATACGATCAATTTTGGTCAAATTATTGCCCATTTTGATCGATCAGATGAATCTATCAAGTGATTCGGTCATCTGCTATATAAGAAAGTAATGTTTGGCGCCGGTTCGCAGGCCCCTGGAAACAGGGACAGGGTATTGTTGCGTCACCCGGAGTGCGCGCAAACTTCAAGTTGACGCAATCAAAGAATAAACATGTTTAGTTTTTCTGTAATTGTATTTTGTTTTCTGTCTTTCACATGGAATTCATTTTAGAACATTATGAATTCAAAGAAAATGGCTTTAAAGGAAAATTGACTCGAATGAACATTAATTATCACGAATAAAACCAAAAATCAAACCCGTAGACACATTGTAGTGACCAATCATCACCGTTGATTCATAACGTTACCAGTCACGCAACGCTTGATGCGCGCTACAAGCAGACAAAGTGGACCTCTGTTTATGACGTAATGACCGCACTGTTTTCTCACTCGTGGTTGGTTCCGCGCGTGGCTGTCTTTACCTTCCGCGCAGATGGTCTACCAAATAGGAGGAATATCATTATATTATTTTGTCATTATAAAGTCAAGTGAGATGCTGCTTCAAAATTCTTATTTTTTCTTTACTCTTGATCTCCGACAAATCATAAACTTTGACCCTTTTCATTTCTGAAAAGCATATCAATATTGGAAGAGCGTGACTACTAATAACATGTTATTCTGTGGACTTGTCAGCACAGAAGAAAAGGACGAAGAAGAAGAAGACGACGAAGAAGAAGGAGTAGGAGGAGGAGAAGGAGGAGGAGGAGGAGGAGAAGGAAGAAAAGGAAGAGAAGGAAGAGAAGGATTGAGGAGGAGGAGGTCGGAGGAGAAGAAGGAGGAGAAGAAGAGAAACAAGACTGCTATAGTTATCTAAGAATTTACCCGACAGCGCTGAGCCTTGTAAGCATGGTCAGGTGATATCTACTTTGGATATCTTTGAAAAACCAACGTTTTCTGATAGTGGTTTATCGGATATGCCTGACTTTCAATCGGAGTACCCGAGTTCTTGGGTCCAGCCCTGGTGCTGAGTGTTGACGTCTAGGATAGCAACCTCTTGCAGCAAGAGCAAAACAAGAAGCTGGATTCTTGTCATTACCATGACATTTGCCACTCCAGCAAGGGTTTCTATTGTAGCCACTGTTTGTGAAATGCGACCCTGAATACTCGCGGAAGATTTTAACGATGAAACTTGAACTGTTATTTCGACTCACAGACATCTCAAGATAACATGTATTGCAGAAATAGGTGTATCATACTATCACCAAATCAGAGAGCTTATGAAAAGTCTAGAAGCTCCCAACTATTGCTTTGCAACGAAGCAACGCTATTAATGTTGGTTTACATCGTACCCATGCCACGCCCCAAGTTTACATGTCTATCTTTTATTTCTTAAACGTCGTCTTATGTATGTTATGCATGTTTCGAGAGCACCCACGACGCAACACGGCGTGTGAAAGACAGCTTGCATTGCTGCAATGTTTGTAATTATTGTAATTGAAATGTAACTTTTACCCTTTATGTAACTATATGAGTTAAAGGAACATTGTACGTTTACCCCCCCCCCCAAACTGATGCAACTTTAAAATGCTTACAATATTTATTTATTGGTTGTTTGTTTGTTTGTTGTTTTTTTTGGGGGGGGGGGGTGGGGAGAGATTAACAGTGAAAGGGCGCAACGCCATATTGAGCATTGCAGCATTTTGACGATTTACTTCTAATAATATCACAGACACAGGCACAACTTTAGAAAATTAGAACTGATAATTGCAGTATGTACAGTCAACCTCACATGATACGTCAAATAATCGCCTATTATTAAAAGTCGAAGGTCCTTTCAAGTCTTCTTCTCTTTATATTCTATTGATTTTTATCCCACAAAAGTTCAATTTTCTCGAAGTCGAAGCTATTTCTTCAGTCCAAATAGATTTGACTTGGGCAAGGTTGACTGTGTTTACCTGTACATCTTTTCAATTGAATTAGTATACCACATACAGTTTAGTCGAGTTTCGTCATAGCTGACATTCATATCAGCTCAAGCGTTTCTTTGATGTGATAAAAATTTCATGATAATAATGTTGATAAGTCATGAGGTTGTGGATGCAACTCTAAATAAAACACATGGGAATATAAGGCTAGAATTACTTATTTACTCATTTATTTGAACTCTCTTCAAAGAAGGAATAATAATCATTAATATATAATACGCCACCATTTTGCTTGTGAGATATGAATTTTTTCCTTTTATACTGATTAATCCATAAAAGGCTGAGTGATTTATTGCACTCAATCTTTCTGAAGTTGGTTTGGTTTGATTTTCCTTTCTTGCAAAAGGCACAGAATACTTGACATTGTGCTTTGGTCTCAAGATTTTTTATGGTTTTTTTTTTCTCTTAATTATAGATAGTATACCAGTGCAGGTTTTCCTAGGTTGACAATTAGGTCATACAACCTTTTTTTTTTTTTTTTTTTTGGTTTGTTTGTTTTTGTATTCTTTTCTGGAACAGTCATTCTCCTATGCATCTTATTCACTGGCTGTAGGTCAGCTCTTACTTTTTTCAAACTTACAGTATAATATCTCCATGACTTGCTGTTGGAGTTTAAATCCTCAGTGCTTGCAAGCAATGTCCAGGCTTACATCAACTTGATTTCTATTTCTGCGCATGCACATGTAGTTGAGGAAAGTGAAACTTGTTTTCGTTGTTTTCTGGTTCTGGAATCCTTTTTACCATTGTCCAATGAATGTCAATATCACTGTTCTCATTTAGTTGTTGTACCCTCTGCGATGATTGTGAGGGTAATGCATATGCTCATGGCATCGTCGTATTGTCATCGGGGGGCGCGGTCTAGAGTGTGGCTGTGGAGTGATGCTGTGAGGGTGCCACGCCCTGTTTGGAGGTCTTCGGTTGTCCATATGGTTGGCTGGAGGACGCCCCCAGTGTTGACCGACGTTGCCCTGTATCAACGTAAAAAACAAGATTTACAGAAACAGAAAATTTAACCCTTGATAATGCTTTCGGTGAACGTAAATGAGATTGACACTTTTCAAGAGACAGGGACTTCGGCGACCGTGTTAAACTTAAAAGTAATAATCTGTGTTGCTGCAGACTAAAACATACAATGTCATGCACGTATCAGCTGCATTAGGGCCATTCTTATTGATGAAATTGGTGAGCATTTATGAACAATGTATGGCAACCAAATCCAAGTTACAGTCAATGCATCACCTGGTCATTAGAACGCAGTAGATTTGGGTTGAGTAGCTCCCTGGCAGCGTTTTCTCTGACCTCCCGCGACAGTTGAAATAACTGAGACATCTCGTCTGGCGGTGGATGAGGGGGTGGAGGAACCAGTCGTGATGGGGGAGGGATGAACGGCAGAAGAGGATTGATAGGATACCCGCTAATCATCTGTCTGTTTAATGCGTGCTGCTGGTGATTGGCCGAGATGTTTGGTCCTGAAGCGGCATCGCCTGGGAGAGGTAGAGCAGCAGGCATCATGGGGCAGGGAGGAGGTGGAACCATGAAGCAACTCCCAGCATGATGCACGATGTTTGAAGATGATGGTGAGGGGAGGTAGGGTGGGGGAAAGTGAATCCTCTCCTTACTGATCATCTTCTGAAGAGCAACTCGCTCGAGGTTTTTGATATCCCGGAAAGTGAGAGGAGGAGGGATCGGGGGCAGAACGACTGGCACTGCCGTTGGTGGAGAGGAGATTCGGTCGTCTCCAAGGTTGTCATCATTCCCCGATTGAGAGATCTTTAGTTTTTCTCCATTTTCATCAACCTCCTCATCGTAATCATCATCATCGTCATCGTCAGAGTCCTTGGAGAGGATGATGCACTCCTCATTGCGCTGTATGATATCTAACGAGGCATCTCGCTCTGCACCTTCTGATCCCATAATGAATGAGATCGTCACACCGTCTTCATCCTCATCGTCGCTGTCGGGTCCAGACTCTCCAGTGAAGACGGGGTCGCTGTCAGAATCGACGGAGTCTCGTGCGTCTTTGACGCCGTCGTGTGTCCCTCCCGATGCCAGTTCTTCCTCCATAGCTCTCATATCGGCGACAAACTGATCTTGGTAGGTGATAACATCTCTTCCCGGCCACGGTCAGCGGCTGGACAGCAGTTCCTTTCTCGTATGGAGATCGGCAGCATCAATCTTTATCCCATTGATATAATAGCTCAGGGGTGGACACAGGTCTGAGTAGTCAACTGGACCTTCGCAGTCCGCCTGATGAGAGGTGCCTGTTGCGTCATCCTATATGGTACGAAATTACAGGTGAACAAACTTTAATGTAATTACTCAGCTATAGCATCCTTTCTAGAGATAACTTAACAACATTACCGATACTTGAGCACAATTCTGGAGAAGAACTAGCATCATTCAAAACCTAATGATCTCAGTGAAACGTGTTCTTCAAACTTGTTAAGTAAGTCGTAATAGACATGATAAACTTTGATTAAAAGAATTCTTCATTTTTCTTTCTTTCCCTCTTTCTCGTCATGCATGTCTCAGCGACAAATGGCGGCAAAATATCAGTTTTCAACAGGAACATAAGAAAGTATTGTGACACAGAAAATTTGGCGATGTTCCGTACTTGGTTCTCTTTCTTGTCTCCGTCCGGTGTCTGAACGTGCAGCCAGTTGTCCTTACGCACTTCCTAAAGATAGAAAAGTAAATCATCATCACTTTTTTCTTAAAAATCTAAAATGACATTAAAAAAAAATCATATTCACCCACTGAGAACAGGGAAAGTGTGTGAGCCAAGAAGTTTATGTAGCATGCGCATCGTTCTAAAGTGGACATATAAACTCATGTGGTTCGTTGTGCAGAACTTTGGGGACATCATGCTTTTTGGGTGACAATATTGTTTAGTAAACTGCACAACGATTGTATGCAATTTCCTATAAAGAGAGTTAACAATTTCGACATTTTATTTTTGTGAATAGGGGATAATAGCAATAACGTTAATGATGGAAACAAATGAATAGAACTTTCATCTCAAAATGGGTCAAGCCTCATTTTTACAGTTTTAAATCAAGTTCACAATCAGATAGAGGAAAATAAAACCTTTCCGGCTGTACCTCACTAGTCACATAACAAGGGATATTCTTTCAAGTTATGATTACAAATGTTCTTGTCATTTTCTTTGGTTATTCGAAGGTTTAATTGCAAATATCCCAACCTCACGAGAATGTATTTAGCTCGTTTTGCGGTGAACTTCTCCGAATATGTACGAATGAATCAATAAGTACTCACTGTGAGAACGTCCTGTACAATGATCTTTGCCTGTTCTCTGACTTCTGACTCTTTCTGGACATCCTGTACACAAAGACGAATAGTACATCAATGTCAGAGTATAGATACTTTATTTTACAGCAAGGATGAGGAAAAGCAAGAGAAGAAAAGAACGGGTGTAGTTTTTAAGGACACTAGTAACAGACTTAATATGTTTACCACGATGAAAAGATTGAAGACGTTATTTTCTTACCTCCAGGATACCGTCGAGGAATGCCAACGCCGACTCCTCGGCGTCTTTCTGGACCCGGGCAGCCTGGGAAAGGAAACGGTCGAATGTTCAGCGATCGTCATCAAACAAACAAATAGATAAAGAAACACCAACCAAAATAAAAAACAAAATCTACAACAGTAACAACAAAACATGACAGTGATTAGCAGTCAAGATGAGACAAAAACCCCCCAAAAAACCGAATGTGAAATTTTTAACGAAAAAAAAAAATTATAGTGAAAATAGGTTTATAGCTTGGATAATTTGTCAGTCGAAGAGATAACAGTCACGCTTTGTAGGAAAAACAAATAAATATCAACTTTCGGCAATAGTCAGTGGCGTATCTAGGGAAAACGGCGCCCGGGGCAAGCGCGAAAATTGCGCCCCTAACTTCTGAAAAAGACAGTGTTCAACCGCAACCCCATCCCGGTAGGGACTTAAAAAAAAAAGTCAACATGATATGCTTTTTCAAGCACTTGAAAGGGGTCTTTTGAGGGTGACTTAAATGTAATAAATTTTGATCAATTCTGGCGAGCGAGCGCAGCGAGCGAGCCGAAAATTTTTGTATTTCAGCTTACAAAACATGGAATTCTTGTCATTTTTTTGCTTATTAAATCTTACAATTCTAATCAAGATAATAATTTATAGTGACGGCCTTATAGATAACGATTTATACCAACAAACTGAGGACTTGAAAAAATACTCTAAAAAATTAGTAAGCGCGAGTGAGCCGAAATTCGGATATTTCCGCGTCATCATCACGTTTTGTTCTTATCTTCTTCTTCTTTTTTGATGAATTTTGGCGAGCGAGCGCAGCGAGCGAGCCGAAAATTTTTGTATTTCAGCTTACAAAACATGGAATTCTTGTCATTTTTTTTGCTTATTAAATCTTACAATTCTAATCAAGATAATAATTTATAGTGACGGCCTTATAGATAACGATTTATACCAACAAACTGAGGACTTGAAAAAATACTCTAAAAAAATTAGTAAGCGCAAGTGAGCCGAAATTCGGATATTTCCGCGTCATCATCACGTTTTGTTCTTATCTTCTTCTTCTTTTTTGATAAATTTTGACGAGCGAGCGCAGCGAGCAAGCCGAAAATTTTTGTATTTCAGCTTATAAAACATTTTTTTTTTCATTGAGTTTTTATTGATCAAATTAACAAGATTACAAAAACATCACAACAAAATTCGAAATGATAAAAATGCTGCTACTAATAAATAATAACAAAAAATTAAGTCAAAAAAATGAAGAGAATCAAAGCAAAGCAGCATAGAATAAAGTCAATAAGAATGTTGTACATGTGCAATGGTACAGTCATAAACAATAATATCGGCTTATAAAACATGGAATTCTTGTCATATTTTGCTTACTAAATCTTACAATTCTTATCAAGATATAGTGACGGCCTCAAAGATAACGAATTAGAATTTGATACCAACAAACTGAGGACTTGAAGAAATACTGTAAATTAGTGTGCGCGAGTGAGCCGAAATTTGAATATTTCCGCATCATCATCACGTTTTGTTCTCATCTTCTTCTCTTATTTTTCGGAAAAATTCTGGCGAGCGAGCGCAGCGAGCGAGCCGAAAATTTTTGTATTTCAGCTTACAAAATATGGAATTCTTGTCATTTTTTGCTTACTAAATCATACAATTCTAATGAAGATATAGTGACGGCCTTGTAGATAACGATTTATACCAACGAAATGAGGACTTGAAAAAATACTCTAAATTAGTACGCGCGAGTGAGCCGAAATTTGTGTATTTCCGCGTCATCATTACTTTTTGCTCTTATCTTGTTTGGTTTGTTTGTTTGTTTTTTTTTTCTTGTGCCCCCTCCCCCGTATGTTTGAAACCGTTGGTGTCCTCTTTTGATCCAATCGGCGATCGCTTCAGAACGAAAGAAATTGCAGCCGCTGCTCCGTGTAACATTTTGCCTGCTAATTATAAAATGGCATGTGTGAACACAATATACATTGTCCTTTTTACCGCGTCATCACCACGTTGTTTTTTGTTTTTTTTTTTCTTATCTTCTATTTCTACATAAAGTTTGGCGAGCGAGCGTAGCGAGCGAGCCGAAAATTTTTGTATTTCAGCTTACAAAACATGGAGATCTTTTGTGAATACAACAAACATTGTCATTTTGTCCGCGTCATCATCATGTTTTGTTTTGTTTGACCCCTCCCCTTCTCTCTCTCTCCCCCCCCCCCCCCCCGGGGGGTCCGGGCGAGTTTTTTTTTTTTTTTTTCTTCTTCTTCTATTTTTTTTTTCGTCTTCTTCTTTTTCCTTTTTTTTTCTTCTTCGTTTTTTTTTTTTTTTCGTTTTTTCGTTTTTTTGCGCCCACAAGGAGTGGCGCCCGGGGCACGTGCCCTCCTTGCCCCCCCCCCCCTAGATACGCCTTAAGAGAATAAAACTTCACTAACAATGTACACATTTTGTACAATGGTCCTTGACTGAACTTTTAGCTTTGATAATTTCCAGACGTCCTACAAGAAAGAACACTAGATACAAACGGTATTTCTACTTATTGTTTCTCCAGAGAATAAGTAGAAACTAAGTTTCCAACCGAAGTGGTTCTACAGTTTTGAAAATAGAGTCTTTTTTTTTTAAGAAGACAAAAACTCTCAATAACTTCGTGGAGAAAGCCTGCTGATATCTCTAGCTGCCTGCAAAGGAGACAACATAAGACAGACCGTGTCAATGATGTTCGAAATGTACACCTTCTACATTTGTATTTGTATTTGCATTTGCCTGCAGCAAAAATTTCTTATCCTGTGTTTGTGAAATGGATTTAGAGCAGTTTACTTTATATAACACTCTATGTTAAGCAGTAAATGCATTTTTGTTGGCTTTTTTTTTCAGCCTGTGAATACATGAAAAAAAGCGTAGTAAAACTCTATTTCTCTATCTCTGTCTCCTTTATCTCTTTTGATGACATCTTACCCGCCTTTTGTCTTTCTACAAACAGAAGCTGGGAAAAGGAATAAAAGAGAATATTTATAGAATTCTTACTCGATACGCATTCTGCACGATAACCTTTGCCTGTTCCCTCAGCTGAAATTCCTTGCTCACCTCCTGTGAAGAATGGAGACAAACTTCGTCTAAGAAAACGAGGAGATTCCATGAACACTTGCCATTACTTACATAATTCTATGCCATAGATTTATGCCCATGTTTTGATTGAGATGTAAAAATAGTAGAGATTTTAAGCCAGAGATTAATAAATGAAAGATGGATTATGATGAAGATTTCAAGAGGATCACTGGCAGCCTCCAAGACGGCACGCGAGGCAAAGAAAATGTTAAATAAGTAATACGGTATATTCAAGTTCATTTACAGCAAACAAATTAAATTTCTTACCTTATACACTCCTTGCACAATGGCCTTTGACTGTGCCTTTAGTTCCGATTCCTCACTCACTCCCTGAAAGATTTGATAACAGAAGCATGAAATATGGTGCAAGTTCATTTAAACTGTAATAATTCCGCAAATTTGCTTTCATTTATTTCAGATAACAAACTAAGTGCTTATCTAGTCGCACATTGCTTCTGGATAGGGCCTACGTTTTTGTTAGAGTCTTCCCAAGTCTGAGTTAATTAATGAGTTACAAAACTGACAATGTAAACGTTGCTGCTTCTCACCTCGAGCACATCGTCAAGGAAGTTCGTCGCTGATTCTTCGGCAACTTGGTGATCCTTTACTGCCTGTGAGCGCGGTGTACATAGTGAGTGGAAATTGTATAATGAACCCGGTAAATGGTATATAAATATATGTAAAAATGTATATATACCTGAATCATTCATTTTGATTATGTCTGCCTAATGATGACTTATCTGCAGATTATAAGGACGAAACATTCAAGGTATGAAGCACTTGATTGCTTTCTTTCATTAAAAAAAAATCTATTATCAGTAATAGATGTAGATGTAGACTCGATTTAAAAATGAAGTGTGATATGTAAAGATTATTCCTTTTAACATCTGGTCAGGATACCTACCTTGTATACACTCTGTACAATGATGGAGGCACGTGCTTCGAGTTCATTCAATGCCCTTTCCTCCTACAAACAGAGATGACATCTTTTCGTTAATGCTATGCATGTTTGCTGGTGTCCTTATTGGCATTTATCAACTAAGATCTTATTTGTCTATTATGATTATGATATATGATTATCATAAGATCTATGCATTATGTATTCAAAAAGGAAACTGGGGGCTTACCTTGAACACATTCTGGACAATGGCCATTGATTGCAGCTTTAGATCCAACTCAGCATCCACTTTCTGAGTAACAGCAGAGGAATTAACCCGTAATTAATTCCTTTTTTATTTTAACCATACCATCAGTATATATTTCTCAGTAAATGTGATGTCAAAATTGTTTTTAGATTACACACATCAATGCACGTATATGATAACATGCAGTCACGGAACAATTTTCTTTACATATTCGGTATACCCAGTTGAACTTTCCACTGGGTATTTTTATTTAAAACAGAACAAAACTAGTTAAACGTTGCTGATTCTTACCATCAGCACATCGTCAAGGAAGGTTGTTGCTGATTCTTTGGCAGCTTGGTGATCCTTTACTGCCTGTGAGTACAATATTCATTGAAACAAATATCTTTACCGGATGACGTACATGCATCGTATATTAGTTTTCACATGTATTTGTTTTACTAATGATTTATTTCACGAACAAAAACTCAATGTAAAACAGACACTCAGATCAGCTGGAACACAGGCATACTTGTCAAATAATACATGTATGCGAAGGTCCGAGGATCATATCTTGTAGTATGGTCTGACAGAACGGCAGTCACTGAAAAAAACAAACCCCATGTATAATGCGTACCTTAAATACATTCTGCACAATGGTCGTCGCCTGTGCCTTTAATTCAGTCGCTTTTGCAGCTTCCTACAAAGAGAACAAAAGGAAGAAAGTGTGATTATGACAATGCATGTTTGAGAATATGTTAGAGAAAGGGGGTCGTCAATATATCAGTTGTCTCTGGGTTTTTTTTTTTTCCTTTCCGAATGGTTGTAAATACCAGAAATGGAAACCTGCTAAAGGAAATCTGTGAAACTAAGAATTCTTGTCATCACCCCGGATCACTCAAAGTGATACGAGACTAATGTCATTATGTTGACGAAAACAAACTCATGCATTACTTTCAAACAAACACAATAAGCTATTCCTGGATACATTCTATAACTGCGATGTGGATCATCATGTGAATGATCCGCCACTTAGTTATAACTTCAGACACAGTCAGTACATTTGCTTTCTCGCATGAGTATAATTTTCGCGTTAAGCTACTGTAATTTCCTTTATATGACTTTACCTGAATATGTTGTGTCGCCTTTGAGTCGTTCTGTGTCACAGAACTCCTGCAGCAAGAATAAAAAAGAGCAAGGAGAATGAGTGTTATAGAATAACAGCGTTTCCCCTAAATTATTCCCTTGCTTTTATTTTTATTTACATATCAATGAATTCCCTTTTTATGTCTACAAATCATAAATCAAGAAATTGTAATCACTAAAAATCATCCCGTTAGATGAATTAACTATCAGCATGGTTAAACGCTCCATGTCATGATGTAGCCATTGTGTTTTACAGTTAATGACTCACCCAATCCCGTACGAACAAGCAAGGATAACTGTGTGGCGTGCGAGTTTGGGGAGAGAGCGGGTCTTCCTTGCTCTCTGTTGGCGACCTGAATAAAGATGCAGAAACATACAAAATATTTCAAAAGACAAAATATAAGAAAGAGGAATTGGAAAGGCACAGTAATAATCATGCAGAACGTCTCACAGGTAGTGTGAAATCGAGGTTGTTCGATTTTGATGCGAAATCTCTGAATGCCATACCATTTGGAAGATATATGATAAGAGGGAACACAAAAACTGTGGTATTACATTTCGCATAATACCACTTGGTATCATTATGTATGGTATACACTAACATGATGAATTCATTCTTGGTTCCATTCCAGATTAAGCTTAATTATTAAAATGTATTTATTCTTAAGGATGATTTTTGTCTTTTCCTTTTTTGTGCTACTTTACCTCTATAATACACCTGTCAAATATTGCATGACTGGAGGTATGCGTATACAAGAAAAGTAAACAAGTACATACAGAGCATAATTTTTGCGCACCCCCAAGACACACAATATAACTATAGGCCGAATTACAAAATTGATTCTATCTCAATAATGATGTATGAAATTCAGACAAAAAGTTGTCGACTTGTCACTTACCACTTTTCGGTGTGCAACATGCCAAAAATGACACGATGCGATCAATTTTGGTCAAATTATTGCCCATTTTGATCGATCAGATGAATCTATCAAGTGATTCGGTCATCTGCTATATAAGAAAGTAATGTTTGGCGCCGGTTCGCAGGCCCCTGGAAACAGGGACAGGGTATTGTTGCGTCATCCGCAGTGCGCGCAAACTTCAAGTTGACGCAATCAAAGAATAAACATGTTTAGTTTTTTTCTGCAAAGATCTTTTGTTTTCTGTCTTTCACATAGAATTTATTTTAGAACATTATGAATTTAAATAAAATGGCTTTCAAGGGAAATTTACTCAAATGAACATTAATTTTCACGAACAAAACCAAATATCAAACCCACAGACACATCGTAGTGACCAATCATTACCGTTGATTCCATAACGTTACCAGTCACGCACCGCTTGATACGTGCTACCATTGGACCTCTGTTTATGACGTAATGACCTCACTGTTTTCTCACTCGTGATTGGTTCCGCGCGTGGCTGTCTTTACTTTCCGCACAGATGGTCTACCAAATAGGAGGAATATCATTTTATTATTTTGTCATTATAAAGTCCTTCTTATTCAAAATGATGTAAGTGAGATGTTTCTTCAAAATTCTTATTTTTTCTTTACGCTTGATCTCCGACAAAATCATAAACTTTGACCCGTCTCATTTCTTGAAAGCATATTGGTATTGGAAGAGAGTGACTACTAATAACATGTTATTCTGTGGACGTGTCAGCAAAGAAAAAGACGAAGAAGAAAAGAAGGAGGAGGAGAAGAAGAAGAAGAAGGAGGAGAAGAAGGAAGAGGAGGAGGAGGAGAAGGAGGAGGACAAGAGAAGCAAGACTGCTATAGTTATCCAAGAATTTAAATCAGAGAGCTTATGAAAAGTCTAGAAGCTCCCAAATATTGCTTTGAAACGAAGCAACGCTATTAATGTTGGTTTACATCGTACCCATGCCACGCCCCAAGTTTACATGTCTATCTTTTATTTCTTAAACGTCGTCTTATGTACAATGTATGTTATGCATGTTTCGAGAGCACCCAAGACGCAGCACGGCGTCTGAAAGACAGCTTGCATTGCTGCAATGTTTTTAATTATTGTAATTGAAATGTAACTTTTACCCTTTATGTAACTATATGAGTTAAAGGAACATTGTGCGTTTCCCCTCCCATACTGATGCAACTTTAAAATGCTTACAATATTAATTGTTTGTTTGTTTGTTGGTTGGTTGTTGGTTTTTTTTTTTGGGGGGGGGGGGAGATTAACAGTGAAAGGGCGCAACGCCATATTGAGCATTGCAGCATTTTGACGATTTACTTCTAATAATATCACAGACACAGGCACAACTTTAGAAAATTAGAACTGATAATTGCAGTATGTACAGTCAACCTCACATGATACGTCAAATAATCGCCTATTATTAAAAGTCGAAGGTCTTTTCAAGTCTTCTTCTCTTTATATTCTATTGATTTTTATCCCACAAAAGTTCAATTTCTCGAAGTCGAAGCTATTTCTTCAGTCCAAATAGATTTGACTTGGGCAAGGTTGACTGTGTTTACCTGTGCATCTTTTCAATTGAATTAGTATACCACATACAGTTTAGTCGAGTTTCGTCATAGCTGACATTCATATCAGCTCAAGCGTTTCTTTGATGTGATAATAGTTTCATGATAATAATGTTGATAAGTCACGAGGTTGTGGATGCAACTCCAAATAAAACACTTGGGAATATAAGGCTAGAATTATTTATTTACTCATTTATTTGAACTCTCTTCACAGAAGGAATAATAATCATTAATATATTATACGCCGCCATTTTGCTTGTGAGATATGATTTTTTTTCCTTTTATACTGATTAATCCATAAAAGGCTGAGTGATTTATTGCACTCAATCTTTCTGAAGTTGGTTTGGTTTGATTTTCCTTAATTGCAAAAGGCACAGAATACTTGACATTGTGCTTTGGTCTCAAGATTTTTTTTTCTTTTTTTTTTTTCTTGATTATAGATAGTATACCAGTGCAGGTTTTCCTAGGTCGACAATTAGGTCATACAATCTTTTTTTTTTTTTTTGGTTTGTTTGTTTTTGTATTCTTTTCTGGAACAGTCATTCTCCTATGCATCTTATTCACTGGTTGAAGGTCAGGTCATACTTCAAACTTACAGTATAATATCAGCGTAGCTGTTGGAGTTAAAACCCTCAGTGCTTCCAAGAAATGTCCAAGATTACATCAACTTGATTTCTATTTCTGCGCATGCTCATGTTAGTTGAGGAAAGCAAAACTTGTTGTCAATGTTTTCTGGTTCTGGAATCCTTTTCACCATTGTCCAATGAATATCACTTTTCTTATTAGTTGTTGTACCCTCTGCGATGATTGCGAGGGTAATGCATGTGCTCATGGCATCGTCGTATTGTCATCGGTGGGCGTGGTCTAGAGTGTGGATGTGGAGGGATGCTGTCAGGATGCCACGCCCTGTTTGGAGGTCTTCGGTTGTCCACATGGTTGGCTGGAGGACGCCGCCAGTGTTGACCGACGTTGCCCTGTATCAACGTAAGAAAGAAGATTTGTTTTTGGTGAATGTAAATGAGATTGTCACCGTTCAAGAGACAGCAGGCTTAGGCGACCGTTTTAAACTTTATAATAATCTTAACTTTGATGAAACATGCATTTTGTCAGCTGCATTAGGGCCATTCTCATTGATGAAATTGGTAAGCGCAAGCAGGGATAATGTATGGCAACCAAGTGCAAGTTACAATCAATGCATCACCTGGCTATTGGAACTCAGTAGATTTGGGTTGATAATCTCCCTGGCAGCGTTTTCTCTGACCTCCCGCGACAGTTGAAATAACTGAGACATCTCGTCTGGCGGTGGATGAGGGGGTGGAGGAACCAGCCGTGATGGGGGAGGGATGAACGGCAGAAGAGGGTTGATGGGATACCCACTGATCAGCTGTCTGTTTAATGCGTGCTGCTGGTGGTTGGCCGAGATGTTTGGTCCTGAAGCGGCATCGCCTGGGAGAGGTAGAGCAGCAGGCATCATGGGGTTTGGAGGAGGTGGAACCATGAAGCAACTCCCAGCATGCACTGCGATGTTTGAAGATGATGGTGAGGGGAGGTAGGGTGGGGGAAAGTGAATCCTCTCTTTACTGATCATCTTCTGAAGAGCAACTCGCTCGAGGTTTTTGATATCCCGAAAAGTGAGAGGAGGAGGGATCGGGGGCAGAACGACTGGCACTGCCGTTGGTCGAGAGGAGATTGGGTCGTCTCCAGGGTTGTCATCACTCCCCGATTGAGAGATATTTAGTTTTTCTCTATTTTCATCAACTTCCTCATCGTAACCGTTATCATCATCGTCAGAGTCAGAGTCTTTGGAGAGGATGATGCACTCCTCATTGCGCTGTATGATATCCAACGAGGCATCTCGCTCTGCACCTTCTGATCCCATAATGAATGAGATCTTCACACCGTCTTCATCCTCATCGTCGCTGTCGGGTCGGGACTCTCCAGTGAAGACGCGGTCGCTGTCAGAATCGACGGAGTCTCGTGCGTCTTTGACGCCGTCGTGTGTCCCTCCCGATGCCAGTTCTTCCTCCATAGCTCTCATATCGGCGACAAACTGATCTTGGTAGGTGATGACATCTCTTCCCGGCCACGGTCCGCGGCTGGACAGGAGTTCCTTTCTCGTTTGGAGATCGACAGCATCAATCTTTATCCCATTGATATAATAGCTCTGGGGTGGACAGAGGTCTGAGTAGTCAACTGGACCTTCGCAGTCCGCCTGATGAGAGGAGCCAGTTGCGTCATCCTACATGATACGAAATTACAGGTGAACAAACTTAAGTGTGATGCCTCAGCACTAGCATCCTTTCTAGAGATAACTTAACAACATTGCCAACACTTGAGCACAATTCTGGAGAAGAACTAGCATCATTCAAAACCTAATGATCTCAGTGAAACGTGTACTTCAAACTTGTTAAGTAAGTCGTAATAGACATGATAAACGTTGATTAAAAGAATTCTTCATTTTTCTTTCTTTCCCTCTTTTCGTCATGTATGTCTCAGCGACAAATGGCGGCAAAATATTAGTTTTCAACAGGAACATAAGAAAGTCTTGTGACTCAGAAAATTTGGCGATGTTCCGTACTTGATTCTCTTTCTTGTCTTCGTCCTGTGTTTGAACGTGTAGCCAATTGTCCTTACTCACTTCCTAAAGACAGAAAAGTAAATCATTATCACTTTTTTCTTAAAAATCTAAAATGACATTCAAAAGTCATGTTCACCCACTGAGGACAGGGAAAGTGTGTGAGCGAAGAAGTTTATGTAGCATGCGCAACGTTCTAAAGTGGACATACAAACATACAAACTCATGTGGTTCGTTGTGCAGAACTTTGGGGACATCATGCTTTTTGGGTGACAATATTGTTTAGTAAACTGCATAACGATTGTATGCAATTTCCTATAAAGAGAGTTAACAATTTCGACATTTTATTTTTGTGAATAGGGGATAATAGCAATGACGGTAATGATGGAAACAAATGAATAGTCAGATAGTTTCATCTCAAAATGGGTCAAGCGTCATTTTTACAGTTTGAAATTAAGTTCACAATCAGATAGAGGAAAATAAAACCTTTCCAGCTGTACCCCACTAGTCACATAACAAGGGATATTCTTTAAAGTTATGATTACAATTTTTTTTGGTCATTTTCTTTTTTTTTTTATTCGAAGGCTTAATCGCAAATATCTCAACCTCACGAGAATGCATTTAGCTCGTTTTTGCGATGAACTTCTCAGAATATGTACGAATGAATCAATAAGTACTCACTGTGAGCACGTCCTGTACAATGATCTTCGCCTGTTCCCTGCCTTCTGACTCTTTCTGGACATCCTGTACACAAAGACGAATAGTACATCAATGTCAGAGTATAGATACTTAATTTTAGATTAAAGATGAGGAAAAGCAAGAGAAGAAAAGGGACGACTTTCATTTGTAGGGACACTATAACAACGGACTGAATATCTTTACCACGATGAAAACATTGATGTTATTTTCTTACCTCCAGAATACCGTCGAGGAATGCCAACGCCGAGTCCTCAGCGTCTTTCTGGACCCGGGCAGCCTGGGAAAGGAAACGGTCGAATGTTCAGCGATCGTCATAAAACAAACAAATAAATAAACAAACAAAAACAACAGCAAAACATGACAGTGATTTGCAGTCAAGATGAGACAAAAAACAAAAAACAAAAACAAAACAAACTGGATGTGAAACTTTGAACAAAAAAAAATGATAGTGAAAATGGGTTTATAGCTTGGATAATTTGTCAGACGAAAAGATAACAGTCACGCTTTGTAGGAAAAACAAATAAAGGAATATAATCAAACGTACACATAGTCTGAAATATCAACTTTCGCCAATGGTATACGATTAAGTAAATAAGTCTTCACTAACAATGTACACATTTTGTACAATGGTCCTTGACTGAACTTTTAGCTCTGATAACTTCCAGACGTCCTACAAGAAAGAACACTAGATACAAACGGTATTTCTACTTATTGTTTCTCCAGAGAATAAGTAGAAACTAAGTTCCCAACCGAAGTGGTTCTACAGTTTTGAAAATAGAGTCTTTTTTAAAGAGGACAAAAACTCTTACCTCAATAACTTCATGGAGAAAGCCTACCGCCAAATCTTCGGCAGCTTTGATATCTCTAGCTGCCTGCAAAGGAGACAAAATAAAATAGACCGTGTCAATGATGTTCGAAATGTACACCTTCTACATTTGTATTTGCATTTGCATTTGCCTGCAGTGAAAATTTCTTATCCTTTATTTGTGAAGTGGGTTTAGAGCAGTTTACTTTATATCATACTCTATGTTAAGCAATAAATGCATTTTGTTGGCTTTATTTCAGCCTGTGAATATATGAAAAAAGCATAGTAAAACTCTATTTCTCTCTCTCTCTGTCTCATTTATCTCTTTTGATGACATCTTAACACGCCTTTTGTCTTTCTACAAACAGAAGCTGGGAAAAGGAATAAAAGAGAATATTTATAGAGCTCTTACTTGATACGCATTCTGCACGATAACCTTTGCCTCTTCCCTCAGCTGAAATTCCTTGCTCACGTCCTGTGAAGAATGGAGACAAATCAAATAACTTCGTCTAAGAAAATGAGGAGATTCCGTAAACATCTGCCATAACTTACATAATTCTGTGCCATTGATTTATATCCATGTTTTGATTGAGATGTGGAAATGTAGTAGCGATTTCAAGCCAGAGATTAATAAATGAAAGATGGATTGTGATGAAGATTTCAGGAGGATCACTGGCAGCCTCCAAGATGGCACGCGAGACAAAGAAAATGTTGAATAAGTAATACGATATATTCAAGACAGTCAGCTCCATCAAGTTCATTTGCAGCAAACAAATTAAGTCTTACCTTATACACTCCTTGCACAATGGCCTTTGACTGTGCCTTTAGATCCGATTCCTCACTCACTCCCTGAAAGATTTAATAACAGTAGCATGAAATATGATGCAGGTTCATCTAAACTTAGTTCAGCCATTTTGCTTTCAATTTCAGATACCAAACTAAGTGCTTATAATCACACGTTGTCTCTGGATAAGACCTACATTTTCATGATTCTGTTAGAGTCTTCCCAAGTATGAGTTAATCAGTGAATTACAAAACTGACAATGTAAACGTTGCTGCTTCTCACCTTGAGCACATCGTCAAGGAAGTTCGTCGCCGATTCTTCGGCAGCTTGGTGATCCTTTACTACCTGTGAGCGCGATGAACATAATGAGTGGAAATTGTATAATGAACCCGGTAAATGGTATACTTGAATTATACATTTTGATTATGTCTGCTGGCCTTAAAGATGACTTATGTGCAGATTACAAGGACGAAACATTCAAGGTATTCAAGGTATGAAGCACATTCAAGACATTGCTGCTTTTTCATTGAAAAGCTAAATCTATCAGAAATTTTCGATGTAGACTCGAATTAAAAGTGAAGTGTGGTACGTCCAAAATAATTCCTTCTAACATCTGGATACCTACCTTGTATACATTCTGTACAATGGTCGAGGCCCTTTCTTCTAGTTCAGTCACTGCCCTTACCTCCTGCAAACAGAGATAAAGACATTTCATTAACGCTTTACATGTTTGCCGGTATCCTTATTGACATTTATCAACTGAGATCTCATCATTTGTCTATTATGATTATGATATGTGATTATCATAAGATCTACGCATTATGTATTTGAAAAGGAAATTGGTGGCTTACCTTGAACACGTTCTGGACAATGGCCTTTGATTGCAGCTTCAGATCCAACTCAGCATCCACTTTCTGAGTAACAGCAGAGGAATTAACCCGTAATTAATTCCTTTTTTATTTTAACCATACCATCAGTATATATTTCTCAGTAAATGTGATGTCAAAATTGTTTTTAGATTACACACATCAATGCACGTATATGATAACATGCAGTCACGGAACAATTTTCTTTACATATTCGGTATACCCAGTTGAACTTTCCACTGGGTATTTTTATTTAAAACGGAACATAACTAGTTAAACGTTGCTGATTCTTACCATCAGCATATCGTCAAGGAAGATTGTTGCTGATTCTTTGGCAGCTTGGTGATCCTTTACTGCCTGTGAGTACAATATTCACTGAAACAAATATCTTTACCGGATGACGTACATGCATCGTATATTAGTTTTCACATGTATTTGTTTTACTAATGATTTATTTCACGAACAAAAACTCAATGTAAAACAGACACTCAGATCAGCTGGAACACAGGCATACTTGTCAAATAATACATGTATGCGAAGGTCCGAGGATCATATCTTGTAGTATGGTCTGACAGAACGGCAGTCACTGAAAAAAAAACACAAAAACATGTATAATGCGTGCCTTAAATACATTCTGCACAATGGTCGTCGCCTGTGCCTTTAATTCAGTCGCTTTTGCAGCTTCCTACAAAGAGAACAAAAGGAAGAAAGTGTGATTATGACAAAGCATGTTTGAGAATATGTTAAAGAAAGGGGGTCGTCAATATATCAGTTGTGTCTGCGGGTTTGTTTTTTTTTTTTTCCTTTCCGAATGGTTGTAAATACCAGAAATGGAAACCTGCTAAAGGAAATCTGTGAAACTAAGAATTCTTGTCATCACCCCGGATCACTCAAAGTGATACGAGACTAATGTCATTATGTTGACGAAAACAAACTTATGCATTACTTTCAAACAAACACAATAAGCTATTCCTGGATACATTCTATAACTGCGATGTGGATCATCATGTGAATGATCCGCCACTTAGTTATAACTTCAGACACAGTCAGTACATTTGCTTTCTCGCATGAGTATAATTTTCGCGTTAAGCTACTGTAATTTCTGTTATATGACTTTACCTGAATATGTTGTGTCGCCTTTGAGTCGTTCTGTGTCACAGAACTCCTGCAGCAAGAATAAAAAAGAGCAAGGAGAATGAGAGTTATAGAACGTTTCCCCTAAATTATTCCCTTGCTTTTATTTTTATTTACATAGCAATGAACTCCAGCAATGAACTCCCTTTTTATGTTTACAAATTATAAATCAAGAAATTGTAATCACTAAGAATCATATTTTCCCCGTTCTGCAAATCCTCCCCGTTAGATGAATTAACTATCAGCATTGTTAATAATAATAATAATAATAATAATAATAATAATAATAATAATAATTAAACGCTCCATGTCGTGATGTAGCCATTGTGTTTTAAACTTAATGACTCACCAAATCCCGTACGAACAAGCAAGGATGACTGTGTGGCGTGCGAGTTTGGGGAGAGAGCGGGTCTTCCTTGCTCTCTGTTGGCGACCTGAATAAAGGTGCAGAAACATACAAAATATTTCAAAAGAAAAAATATAAGAAAGAGGAATTGGAAAGGCACAGTAATAATCATGCAGAACGTCTCACAGGTAGTGGGAAATCGAGGTTGTTCGATTTTGATGCGAAATCTCTGAATTCCATACCATTTGTAAGATAAATAATAAGAGGGAACACAAAAACTGTGGTATTACATTTCTCATAATACCACTTGGTATCATTATGTATGATATACACTAACATGATGAATTAATTCTTGGTTCCATTCCAGATTAAGCTTAATTATTAAAATGTATTTATTCTTAAGGATGATTTTTGTCTTTTCCTTTTCTGTGCTACTTTTCCTCTATAATACACCTGTCAAATATTGCATGACTCGAGGTATGCGTATACGAGAAAAGTAAACAAGTACATACAGAGCATATTTTTTTGCGCACCCCACGAAACACAATATGACTAAAGGCCGAATTACAAAATTGCTTCTATCTCAATAATGATGTATGAAATTCAGACAAAAAGTTGTCGATTTGTCACTCACCATTTTTCGCTGTACAGCATGCCAAAAATGACACCATACGATCAATTTTGGTCAAATTATTGCCCATTTTGATCGATCAGATGAATCTATCAAGTGATTCGGTCATCTGCTATATAAGAAAGTAATGTTTGGCGCCGGTTCGCATTCCCCTGGAAACAGGGACAGGGTATTGTTGCGTCACCCGGAGTGCGCGCAAACTTCAAGTTGACGCAATCAAAGAATAAACATGTTTAGTTTTTCTGTAATTGTATTTTGTTTTCTGTCTTTCACATGGAATTCATTTTAGAACATTATGAATTCAAAGAAAATGGCTTTAAAGGAAAATTGACTCGAATGAACATTAATTATCACGAATAAAACCAAAAATCAAACCCGTAGACACATTGTAGTGACCAATCATCACCGTTGATTCATAACGTTACCAGTCACGCAACGCTTGATGCGCGCTACAAGCAGACAAAGTGGACCTCTGTTTATGACGTAATGACCGCACTGTTTTCTCACTCGTGGTTGGTTCCGCGCGTAGCTGTCTTTACCTTCCGCGCAGATGGTCTACCAAATAGGAGGAATATCATTATATTATTTTGTCATTATAAAGTCAAGTGAAATGCTGCTTCAAAATTCTTATTTTTTCTTTACTCTTGATCTCCGACAAATCATAAACTTCGACCCTTTTCATTTCTGAAAAGCATATTAATATTGGAAGAGCGTGACTACTAATAACATGTTATTCTGGGGACTTGTCAGCACAGAAGAAAAGGACGAAGAAGAAGAAGACGAAGAAGAAGAAGGAGTAGGAGGAGGAGAAGGAGGAGGAGGAGGAGGAGGAGAAGGAAGAAAAGGAAGAGAAGGAAGAGAAGGATTGAGGAGGAGGAGGTCGGAGGAGAAGAAGGAGGAGAAGAAGAGAAACAAGACTGCTATAGTTATCTAAGAATTTACCCGACAGCGCTGAGCCTTGTAAGCATGGTCAGGTGATATCTACTTTGGATATCCTTGAAAAACCAACGTTTTCTGATAGTGGTATATCGGATATGCCTGACTTTCAATCGGAGTACCCGAGTTCTTGGGTCCAGCCCTGGTGCTGAGTGTTGACATCTAGAATAGCAACCTCTTGCAGCAAGAGCAAAACAAGAAGCTGGATTCTTGTCATTACCATGAGACATTTGCCACTCCAGCAAGGGTTTCTATTGTAGCCACTGTTTATGAAATGCGACCCTGAATACTCGCGGAAGATTTTAACGATGGAAATTGAACTATTATTTCGACTCACAGACATCTCAAGATGACATGTATTGCAGAAATAGGTGTATCATACTATCACCAAATCAGAGAGCTTATGAAAAGTCTAGAAGCTCCCAACTATTGCTTTGAAACGAAGCAACGCTATTAATGTTGGTTTACATCGTACCCATGCCACGCCCCAAGTTTACATGTCTATCTTTTATTTCTTAAACGTCGTCTTATGCATGTTATGCATGTTTCGAGAGCACGGAAGACGCAACACGACGTGTGAAAGACAGCTTGCATTGTTCCAATGTGTTTAATTATTGTAATTGAAATGTAACTTTTACCCTTTATGTAACTATATGAGTTGAAGGAACATTGAGTGTTCCCCCTTCCATACTGATGCAGCTTTAAAATGCTTAATATTCAGTGTTTGGGGGGGGGGGGGGACAGAGGTTAACAGTGAAAGGGCGCAACGCCATAATGAGCATTGCAACATTTATAGAAAACAGGAGTTAGAGAACATCAGGTAGAAGTACAAGTGAGTTGAGTGTTTACTAGTGAACAGGGTGTGAGGGCAGCTTTTTATCCTCCCCTCATTTATTATCCTTTTTTTTTTTGTAGGGGCATGGGGTGGGGTAGTGATACAGAAGTTAGATGCCAATGTTTTCTATTGTAGTCATTCTTGCTGTAGCACTTTGCAGTGTTTCATGTTTTCACTTTCCCTTTTGCAAGAGACCACACCCTGTAAAGACAACTGTATACTCGCTGGTGGTACACTGTGTGAGGAACAAGTTGTTCATCTGCCAGTGTCTGCTACTGTACTTTTGACGATCTACTTTTGATATGTGATAAAACATCAAAAGTAGAGGAACATCTTTAGAAAATAAACTGATGGTGGTTCTTGTCATTCATCCGGTAGAAGTATATAATGATGTGCTACACAATCTCATACGTTATAAGGGCTGTTCTTTCTATGGGATCTTCATTCGTCTGAGTAAGCCAACTGATTTTATTTATTTATGTATGTATCTATTTGTTTGTTTATTAATTCATTTATTTGTTTATTTATTTATTTATTCATTCATTCATTCATCCATTCATTCATTCGTTCATTCATTCATTCATTCATACATTCATTCATTTATTCATCAATTGTTCACTGCTTCTCTTGGGGGCCCTGTAATTGGCAAAACGACACTTCAAGTAAGTCCATTTCCATTTCTGTGATTTAGGAATACTTCACTGATTTCAGAAGATTTTGCCCGATAATCGCAGTACATAATACATATTACGATAAATCGGTATATTGCGCATATATTTCGGTTGAGTTTCGTCATGGCTGACAGTCATATCAACTCAAACAATCTGTTTTAATAATGATTTTGTATAGTGATAATGTTGATAGGAACATGAGGCTACTGATGCAACTCTAAATAAAACACTTGGAGATATACAGCTTTAAGAATTCTTTATTTATTCAAACTCTCTTCACAGAAGGAATAATAATTGTAGACAATATCATTTGCTTTTATACTGCCCGTGAGCCATGATTTCCTCTCCTTTTATACTGAACAGATTAATCCTTAAAAGGCTGAGTGATTTATTGCACTGACTCTTTCTGAAGTTGGTTTGGTTTGATTTTGACTTGTTGCAAAAGGCACAGTATACGTCATATTGTGCCTTGGTCTCGAGTTTTGTTTTGTTTTGTTTTTCCTCTTAATTATATATAATATAGCAGTGTAGGTTCACCTAGGTAGACAATTAGGTCTTCCAATTTTTTTTTATTCTTTTCTGGAACAGTTATTCTCCTGTTCATCTTATTCACTGGCTGATGGTCAGCTCTTACTTTTTCAAACTTACAGTATAATATCTGCGTGACTTGGTGTTGGAGTTTAAATCCTCAGTGCTTGCAAGCAATGTCCAAGCTTACATCAATTTGATTTCTATTTCTGCGTATGCACATGTAGTTGAGGAAAGCGAAACTTGTTTTCGTTGTTTTCTGGTTCTGGAATCCTTTTCACCATTGTCCAATGAATATCAATATCACTGTTCTCATTTAGTTGTTGTAACCTCTGCGATGATTGTGAGGGTAATGCATATGCTCATGGCATCGTCGTATTGTCATCGGTGGGCGTGGTCTAGAGTGTGGCTGTGGAGGGATGCTGTGAGGGGGCCAAGCCCTGTTTGGAGGTCTTCGGTTGTCCATATGGTTGGCTGGAGGACGCCCCCAGTGTTGACCGACGTTGCCCTGTATCAACGTAAGAAAGAAGTTTTACAGTTACATGCTTTTGGTGAACGTAAATGAGATTGTCACCTTTCTAGAGACAGCGGGCTTAGGCGACCGTTTTAAACTTTATAAGCAATAATCTTAACTTTGATGCATTTTGTCAGCTGCATTAGGGCCATTCTCATTGATGAAATTGGTAAGCACAAGCAGGGATAATGTATGGCAACCAAGTGCAAGTTACAATCAATGCATCACCTGGCTATTGGAATGCAGTAGATTTGGGTTGAGTAGCTCCCTGGCAGCATTTTCTCTGACCTCCCGCGACAGTTGATATAACCGAGACATCTCGTCTGGCGGTGGTTGATGGGGTGGAGGAACCAGCCGTGATGGTGGAGGGATGAACGGCAGAAGAGGATTGATAGGATACCCAGTGATCATCTGTCTGTTTAATGCTTGCTGCTGGTGGTTGGCCGAGATGTTTGGTCCTGAAGCGGCATCGCCTGGGAGAGGTAGAGCAGCAGGCATCATGGGGCAGGGAGGAGGTGGAACCATGAAGCAACTCCCAGCATGTACCGCGATGTTTGAAGATGATGGTGAGGGGAGGTAGGGTGGTGGAAAGTGAATCCTCTCTTTACTGATCATCTTCTGAAGAGCCACTCGCTCGAGGTTTTTGATATCCCGAAAAGTGAGGGGAGGAGGGATCGGGGGCAGAACAGCTGGCACTGCCGTTGGTGGAGAGGAGATTGGGTCGTTTCCAAGGTTGTCATCATTTCCCGATTGAGAGATCTTTAGTTTTTCTCCATTTTCATCAACCTCCTCATCGTAATCATCATCATCATCGTCATCGTCAGAGCCTTTGGAGAGGATGATGCACTCCTCATTGCGCTGTATGATATTTAACGAGGCATCTCGCTCTGCACCTTCTGATCCCATAATGAATGAGATTGTCACATCGTCTTCATCCTCATCGTCGCTTTCGGGTCCAGACTCTCCAGTGAAGACGCGGTCGCTGTCAGAATCGACGGAGTCTCGATCGTCTTTGACGCCGTCGTGTGTCCCTCCCGATGCCAGTTCTTCCTCCATAGCTCTCATATCGGCGACAAACTGATCTTGGTAGTTGATAACATTTCTTCCCGGCCACGGGCCGCGGCTGGACAGCAGTTCCTTTTTCGTTTGGAGATCGGCAGCAGCAATCTTTATCCCATTGATATAATAGCTCTGGGGTGGACACAGGTCTGAGTAGTCGACTGGACCTTCGCAGTCCGCCTGAAGAGAGGAGCCAGTTGCGTCATCCTACATTGTGTGAAATTACAAGTGAACAAACTTTAGTGTGATGCCTCAGCACTAACATCCTTTCTAGAGATAACTTAACAACATTGCCAACACTTGAGCACAATTCCACAGAAGAACTCACATCATTCAAAACCTAATGATCTCAGTGAAACGTGTTCTTCAAACCTGTTAAGTAAGTCGTAATAGACATGATAAACTTTGATTAAAAGAATTCTTCATTTTTCTTTCTTTCCCTCTTTCTCGTCATGCATGTCTCAGCGACAAATGGCGGCAAAATATCAGTTTTCAACAGAAACATAAAGTATTGTGACACAGAAAATTTGGCGATGTCCCGTACTTGATTCTCTTTCTTGTCTCCGTCCTGTGTCTGAACGTCTAGCCAGTTGTCCTTACTCACTTCCTAAAGACAGAAAAGTAAATCATTATCACTTTTTTTCTTAAAAATCTAAAATGACAGTAAAAAAATCATATTCACCCACTGAGAACAGGGAAAGTGTGTGAGCCAAGAAGTTCATTTAGCATGCGCACCGTTCTAAGGTGGACATACAAACTCATGTGGTTCGTTGTGCAGAACTTTGGGGACATCATGCTTTTTGGGTGACAATGTTGTTTAGTAAACTGCACAACGATTGTATGCTCTCTGTCTCTCTCTGAGTATGCAATTCCTATAAAGAGAGTTAACAATTTCGACATTTTATTTTTGTGAATAGGGGATAATAGCAATGACGGTAATGATGGAAACAAATGAATAGTTTCATCTCAAAATGGGTCAAACGTCATTTTTACAGTTTGAAATTAAGTTCACTATCAGATAGAGGAAAATAAAACCTTTCCGGCTGTACCTCACTAGTCACATAACAAGGAATATTCTTTAAAGTTATGATTACAATTTTTTTTGTCATTTCTTTTTTATTCGAAGGCTTAATCGCAAATATCTCAACCTCACGAGAATGTATTTAGCTCGTTTTTGCGATGACTTTCTCCGAATATGTACGAATGAATCAATAAGTACTCACTGTGAGCACGTCCTGTACAATGGTCTTTGCCTGTTCTCTGATTTCTGACTCTTTCTGGACATCCTGTACACAAAGACGAACAGTATATCAATATCAGAGTATAGATACTTAATTTTAGAGTAAAGATGAGGAAAAGCAGGAGAAGAAAAGGGACGACTTTCATTTGTAGGGACACTATAGTAACGGACTGAATATCTTTACCACGATGAAAAGATTGATGATGTTATTTTCTTACCTCCAGAATACCGTCGAGGAATGCCAACGCCGAGTCCTCGGCGTCTTCCTGGACCCGGGCAGCCTGGGAAAGGAAACGGTCGAATGTTCAGCGATCGTCATAAAACAAACAAACAAACAAACACCAACCAAAATAAAGCAAACCAAACAAGACAAAACAGAACAACAGCAACAACAAAGCATGACAGTGATTTACAGTCAAGATGAGATGAATATATGGATGTGCAAGTTTAACCAAAATATGAACAGGGAAAGAGGATTGTGGCATGAATAATTTGTCAGTCAAAGAGATAAGAAAATTCACACTCTGTAGAAAAATGAAACAAATAAAGGAATAAAATCAAATGTACACATGGTCTGAAATATCAACTTTACACAACAGTAAATTGTTAAGAGAATAAAACTTTACTTACACTGTACGTATTTTGTACAATAGTCCTTGACTGTACGTTTAACTCTGATGATTTCCAGACGTCCTACAAGAAAGAACACTAGATACAAATGGTATTTCTACTTATTGTTTCTCCAGAGAATAAGTAAAACTAAATTCCCAACCGAAGTGGTTCTACGGTTTTGAAAATAGAGTCTTTTTTAAAGAAGACAAAAAAACCCCTCTTACCTCAATAACTTCTTGGAGAAAGCCTGCCGCCAAATCTTCGGCAGCTTTGATATCTCTAGCTGCCTGCAAAGGAGACAAAATAAAATAGACCGTGTCAATGATGGTCGAAATGTACACCTTCTACATTTGTATTTGCATTTGCATTTGCCTGCAGCGAAAATTTCTTATCCTGTATTTGTGAAATGGGTTTAGATCAGTTTACTTTATATCATACTCTATGTTAAGCAATAAATGCATTTTTGTTGGCTTTTTTTTCAGCCTGTGAATACATGAAGCATAGTAAAACTCTATTTCTCTCTCTCTGTCTCATTTATCTCTATTGATGACATCTTACACGCCTTTGTCTTTCTACAAACAAAAGCTGGGAAAAGGAATAAAAGAGAATATTTATAGAACTCTTACTTGATACGCATTCTGCACGATAACCTTTGCCTCTTCCCTCAGCTGAAATTCCTTGCTCACCTCCTGTGAAGAATGGAGACAAATCAATTAACTTCCTCTAAGAAAATGAGGAGATTCCTTGAACATTTGCCATAACTTACATAATTCTGTGCCATAGATTTATGTCCATGTTTTGATTGAGATGTGGAAATGTAGGAGCAATTTTAAGCCAGAGATTAATAAATGAAAGATGGATTATGATGAAGATTTCAGGAGGATCACTGGCAGCCTCCAAGACGGCACGCTAGGCAAAGAAAATGTTAAATAAGTAATACGATATATTCAAGACAGTCAGCTCCATCAAGTTCATTTGCAGCAAACAAATTAAGTCTTACCTTATACACTCCTTGCACAATGGCCTTTGACTGTGCCTTTAGATCCGATTCCTCACTCACTCCCTGAAAGATTTAATAACAGTAGCATGAAATATGATGCAGGTTCATCTAAACTTAGTTCAGCCATTTTGCTTTCAATTTCAGATACCAAACTAAGTGCTTATAATCGCACGTTGTCTCTGGATAAGACCTACATTTTCATGATTCTGTTAGAGTCTTCCCAAGTATGAGTTAATCAGTGAATTAAAGACTGACAATGTAAACGTTTGCTGCTTCTCACCTTGAGCACATCGTCAAGGAAGTTCGTCGCCGATTCTTCGGCAGCTTGGTGATCCTTTACTGCCTGTGAGCGCGATGAACATAGTGAGTGGAAATTGTATAATGAACCCGGTAAATGGTATACTTGAATTACACATTTTGATTATGTCTGCTGGCCTTAAAGATGACTTATGTGCAGATTACAAGGACGAAATATTCAAGGTATTCAAGGTATGAAGCACATTCAAGACATTGCTGCTTTTTCATTGAAAAGGTAAATCTATTAGAAATTTTCGATGTAGATTCGAATTAAAAGTGAAGTGTGGTACGTCCAAAATAATTCCTTCTAACATCTGGATACCTACCTTGTATACATTCTGTACAATGGTCGAGGCCCTTTCTTCTAGTTCAGTCACTGCCCTTACCTCCTGCAAACAGAGATAAAGACATTTCATTAACGCTTTATATGTTTGCCGGTATCCTTATTGACATTTATCAACTGAGATCTCATCATTGGTCTATTATGATTATGATATGTGATTATCATAAGATCTACGCATTATGTATTTGAAAAGGAAATTGGTGGCTTACCTTGAACACGTTCTGGACAATGGCCTTTGATTGCAGCTTCAGATCCAACTCAGCATCCACTTTCTGAGTAACAGCAGAGGAATTAACCCGTAATTAATTCCTTTTTTTATTTTAACCATACCATCAGTATATATTTCTCAGTAAATGTGATGTCAAAATTGTTTTTAGATTACACACATCAATGCACGTATATGATAACATGCAGTCACGGAACAATTTTCTTTACATATTCGGTATACCCAGTTGAACTTTCCACTGGGTATTTTTATTTGAAACGGAACAAAACTAGTTAAACGTTGCTGATTCTTACCATCAGCACATCGTCAAGGAAGATTGTTGCTGATTCTTTGGCAGCTTGGTGATCCTTTACTGCCTGTGAGTACAATATTCATTGAAACAAATATCTTTACCGGATGACGTACATGCATCGTATATTAGTTTTCACATGTATTTGTTTTACTAATGATTTATTTCACGAACAAAAACTCAATGTAAAACAGACACTCAGATCAGCTGGAACACAGGCATACTTGTCAAATAATACATGTATGCGAAGGTCCGAGGATCATATCTTGTAGTATGGTCTGACAGAACGGCAGTCACTGAAAAAAAAAACACAAAAACATGTATAATGCGTACCTTAAATACATTCTGCACAATGGTCGTCGCCTGTGCCTTTAATTCAGTCGCTTTTGCAGCTTCCTACAAAGAGAACAAAAGAAAGGAAATCTGGAAATCTGTGAAACTAAGAATTCTTGTCATCATCCCGGATCACTCAAAGTGATACGAGACTAATGTCATTATGTTGACGAAAACAAACTTATCCATTACTTTCAAACAAACACAATAAGCTATTCCTGGATACATTCTATAACTGCGATGTGGATCATCATGTGAATGATCCGCCACTTAGTTATAACTTCAGACACAGTCAGTACATTTGCTTTCTCGCATGAGTATAATTTTCGCGTTAAGCTACTGTAATTTCCTTTATATGACTTTACCTGAATATGTTGTGTCGCCTTTGAGTCGTTCTGTGTCACAGAACTCCTGCAGCAAGAATAAAAAAGAGCATGGAGAATGAGAGTTATAGAACGTTTCCCCTAAATTATTCCCTTGCTTTTATTTTTATTTACATAGCAATGAACTCCAGCAATGAGCTCCCTTTTTATGTTTACAAATTATAAATCAAGAAATTGTAATTACTAAAAATCATATTTTCCCCGTTCTGCAAATCCTCCCCGTTAGATGAATTAACTATCAGCATTGTTAATAATAATAATAATAATAATAATAATAATAATAATTAAACGCTCCATGTCATGATGTAGCCATTGTGTTTTACAGTTAATGACTCACCCAACCCCGTACGAACAAGCAAGGATAACTGTGTGGCGTGCGAGTTTGGGGAGAGAGCGGGTCTTCCTTGCTCTCTGTTGGCGACCTGAATAAAGGTGCAGAAACATACAAAATATTTCAAAAGAAAAAATATAAGAAAGATGAATTGGAAAGGCACAGTAATAATCATGCAGAACGTCTCACAGGTAGTGGGAAATCGAGGTTGTTCGATTTTGATGAGAAATCTCTGAATGCCATAGCATTTGGAAGATAAATAATAAGAGGGAACACAAAAACTGTGGTATTACATTTCTCATAATACCACTTGGCATCATTATGTATGGTATACACTAACATGATGAAATCATTCTTGGTTCCATTCCAGATTAAGCTTAATTATTAAAATGTATTTATTCGTAAGGATGATTTTTGTCTTTTCCTTTTCTGTGCTACTTTTCCTCTATAATACACCTGTCACTATTGCATGACTGGAGTTATGCGTATACAAGAAAAGTACACAAGTACATACAGAGCATAATTTTTGCGCACCCCCACGAAACACAATATAACTATAGGCCGAATTATAAAATATTGATTCTATCTCAATAATGATGTATGAAATTCAGACAAAAAGTTGTCGACTTGTCACTTACCACTTTTCGGTGTGCAACATGCCAAAAATGACATCATGCGATCAATTTTGGTCAAATTATTGCCCATTTTGATCGATCAGATGAATCTATCAAGTGATTCGGTCATCTGCTATATGAGAAAGTAATGTTTGGCGCCGGTTCGCAGGCCCCTGGAAACAGGGACAGGGTATTGTTGCGTCATCCGCAGTGCGCGCAAACTTCAAGTTGACGCAATCAAAGAATAAACATGTTTAGTTTTTTCTGCAATTGTCCTTTGTTTTCTGTCCCCTTTCACATAGAATTTATTTTAGAACATTATGAATGAAAAGAAAATGGCTTTCAAGGGAAATTGACTCAAATGAACATTAATATTCACGAATAAAACCAAAAATCAAACCCACAGACACATCGTAGTGACCAATCATTACCGTTGATTCCATAACGTTACCAGTCACGCACCGCTTGATGCGTGCTACCATTGGACCTCTGTTTATGACGTAATGACCTCACTGTTTTCTCACTCGTGATTGGTTCCGCGCGTGGCTGTCTTTACTTTCCGCGCAGATGGTCTACCAAATAGGAGGAATATCATTTTATCATTTTGTCATTATAAAGTTCTTCTTATTCAAAATGATGTAAGTGAGATGTTTCTTCAAAATTCTTATTTTTTCTTTACGCTTGATCTCCGACAAAATCATAAACTTTGACCCGTCTCATTTCTTGAAAGCATATTGGTATTGGAAGAGAGTGACTACTAATAACATGTTATTCTGTGGACTTGTCAGCACAGATGTAGAAGAAAAAGACGAAGAAGAGGACGAAGAAGGAGTAGGAGGAGGAGAAGAAGGAGGAGGAGGAGAAGGAAGAGGAGGAGGAGGAGGAGGAGGAGAAGAGAAACAAGACTGCTATATTTATCCAAGAATTTACCCTGCCGCGTTGAGCCTTGTAAGCATCGTCAGCTAGTTATCTACTTTGGTCAATGTTTTCTGATAGTGGTACAGCTGGATATGCCTGACTTTCAATCGGAGTACCCGAGTTCTTGGGTCCAGCCCTGGTGCTGAGTGTTGACGTCTAGGATAGCAACCTCTTGCAGCAAGAGCAAAACAAGAAGCTGGATTCTTGTCATTACCATGACATTTGCCACTCCAGCAAGGGTTTCTATTGAAGACACTGTTTATGAAATGCGACCCTGAATACTCGCGGAAGATTTTAACGATGAAACTTGAACTGTTATTTCGACTCACAGACATCTCAAGATGACATGTATTGCAGAAATAGGTGTATCATACTATCACCAAATCAGAGAGCTTATGAAAAGTCTAGAAGCTCCCAACTATTGCTTTGAAACGAAGCAACGCTATTAATGTTGGTTTACATCGTACCCATGCCACGCCCCAAGTTTACATGTCTATCTTTTATTTCTTAAACGTCGTCTTATGTATGTTATGCATGTTTCGAGAGCACCTAAGACGCAACACGGCGTGTGAAAGACACCTTGCATTGCTGCAATGTTTTTAATTATTGTAATTGAAATGTAACTTTTACCCTTTATGAAACTATATGAGTTAAAGGAACATTGTGCGTTTCCCCTCCCATACTGATGCAACTTTAAAATGCTTACAATATTAATTGTTTGTTTGTTTGTTGGTTGGTTGTTGGTTTTTTTTTTTTTGGGGGGGGGGGGAGAGATTAACAGTGAAAGGGCGCAACGCCATATTGAGCATTGCAGCATTTTGACGATTTACTTCTAATAATATCACAGACACAGGCACAACTTTAGAAAATTAGAACTGATAATTGCAGTATGTACAGTCAACCTCACATGATACGTCAAATAATCGCCTATTATTAAAAGTCGAAGGTCTTTTCAAGTCTTCTTCTCTTTATATTCTATTGATTTTTATCCCACAAAAGTTCAATTTCTCGAAGTCGAAGCTATTTCTTCAGTCCAAATAGATTTGACTTGGGCAAGGTTGACTGTGTTTACCTGTGCATCTTTTCAATTGAATTAGTATACCACATACAGTTTAGTCGAGTTTCGTCATAGCTGACATTCATATCAGCTCAAGCGTTTCTTTGATGTGATAATAGTTTCATGATAATAATGTTGATAAGTCATGAGGTTGTGGATGCAACTCCAAATAAAACACTTGGGAATATAAGGCTAGAATTATTTATTTACTCATTTATTTGAACTCTCTTCACAGAAGGAATAATAATCATTAATATATTATACGCCACCATTTTGCTTGTGAGATATGATTTTTTTTTTCCTTTTATACTGATTAATCCATAAAAGGCTGAGTGATTTATTGCACTCAATCTTTCTGAAGTTGGTTTGGTTTGATTTTCCTTAATTGCAAAAGGCACAGAATACTTGACATTGTGCTTTGGTCTCAAGATTTTTTTTTTCTGTTTTTTTTTTTTCTTGATTATAGATAGTATACCAGTGCAGGTTTTCCTAGGTTGACAATTAGGTCATACAATCTTTTTTTTTTTTTTTTTTGGTTTGTTTGTTTTTGTATTCTTTTCTGGAACAGTCATTCTCCTATGCATCTTATTCACTGGTTGAAGGTCAGCTCATACTTCAAACTTACAGTATAATATCAGCGTAGCTGTTGGAGTTAAAACCCTCAGTGCTTCCAAGAAATGTCCAAGATTACATCAACTTGATTTCTATTTCTGCGCATGCTCATGTTAGTTGAGGAAAGCAAAACTTGTTGTCAATGTTTTCTGGTTCTGGAATCCTTTTCACCATTGTCCAATGAATATCACTTTTCTTATTAGTTGTTGTACCCTCTGCGATGATTGCGAGGGTAATGCATGTGCTCATGGCATCGTCGTATTGTCATCGGTGGGCGTGGTCTAGAGTGTGGCTGTGGAGGGATGCTGTCAGGGTGCCACGCCCTGTTTGGAGGTCTTCGGTTGTCCACATGGTTGGCTGGAGGACGCCGCCAGTGTTGACCGACGTTGCCCTGTATCAACGTAAGAAAGAAGATTTGTTTTTGGTGAATGTAAATGAGATTGTCACCGTTCAAGAGACAGCAGGCTTAGGCGACCGTTTTAAACTTTATAAGCAATAATCTTAACTTTGATGAAACATGCATTTTGTCAGCTGCATTAGGGCCATTCTCATTGATGAAATTGGTAAGCGCAAGCAGGGATAATGTATGGCAACCAAGTGCAAGTTACAATCAATGCATCACCTGGCTATTGGAACTCAGTAGATTTGGGTTGATAATCTCCCTGGCAGCGTTTTCTCTGACCTCCCGCGACAGTTGAAATAACTGAGACATCTCGTCTGGCGGTGGATGAGGGGGTGGAGGAACCAGCCGTGATGGGGGAGGGATGAACGGCAGAAGAGGGTTGATGGGATACCCACTGATCAGCTGTCTGTTTAATGCGTGCTGCTGGTGGTTGGCCGAGATGTTTGGTCCTGAAGCGGCATCGCCTGGGAGAGGTAGAGCAGCAGGCATCATGGGGTTTGGAGGAGGTGGAACCATGAAGCAACTCCCAGCATGCACTGCAATGTTTGAAGATGATGGTGAGGGGAGGTAGGGTGGGGGAAAGTGAATCCTCTCTTTACTGATCATCTTCTGAAGAGCAACTCGCTCGAGGTTTTTGATATCCCGAAAAGTGAGAGGAGGAGGGATCGGGGGCAGAACGACTGGCACTGCCGTTGGTCGAGAGGAGATTGGGTCGTCTCCAGGGTTGTCATCACTCCCCGATTGAGAGATATTTAGTTTTTCTCTATTTTCATCAACCTCCTCATCGTAACCGTCATCATCATCGTCATCGTCAGAGTCTTTGGAGAGGATGATGCACTCCTCATTGCGCTGTATGATATCTAACGAGGCATCTCGCTCTGCACCTTCTGATCCCATAATGAATGAGATCGTCACACCGTCTTCATCCTCATCTTCGCTGTCGGGTCGGGACTCTCCAGTGAAGACGCGGTCGCTGTCAGAATCGACGGAGTCTCGTGCGTCTTTGACGCCGTCGTGTGTCCCTCCCGATGCCAGTTCTTCCTCCATAGCTCTCATATCGGCGACAAACTGATCTTGGTAGGTGATGACATCTCTTCCCGGCCACGGTCCGCGGCTGGACAGGAGTTCCTTTCTCGTTTGGAGATCGACAGCATCAATCTTTATCCCATTGATATAATAGCTCTGGGGTGGACAGAGGTCTGAGTAGTCAACTGGACCTTCGCAGTCCGCCTGATGAGAGGAGCCAGTTGCGTCATCCTACATGATACGAAATTACAGGTGAACAAACTTAAGTGTGATGCCTCAGCACTAGCATCCTTTCTAGAGATAACTTAACAACATTGCCAACACTTGAGCACAATTCTGGAGAAGAACTATCATCATTCAAAACCTAATGATCTCAGTGAAACGTGTACTTCAAACTTGTTAAGTAAGTCGTAATAGACATGATAAACTTTGATTAAAAGAATTCTTCATTTTTCTTTCTTTCCCTCTTTCTCGTCATGTATGTCTCAGCGACAAATGGCGGCAAAGTATCAGTTTTCAACAGGAACATAAGAAAGTCTTGTGACACAGAAAATTTGGCGGCGTTCCTTACTTGGTTCTTTTTCTTCTCTCCGTCCTGTGTCTGAACGTGTAGCCAGTTGTCCTTACTCACTTCCTAAAGACAGAAAAGTAAATCATTATCACTTTTTTTCTTAAAAATCTAAAATAACATTCAAAAGTCATGTTCACCCACTGAGAACAGGGAAAGTGTGTGAGCCAAGATGTTATGTAGCATGCGCACCGTTCTAAAGTGGACATATAAACTCATGTGGTTCGTTGTGCAGAACTTTGGGGACATCATGCTTTTTGGGTGACAATATTGTTTAGTAAACTGCACAACGATTGCATGCTCTCCGAGTATGCAATTTCCTATAAAGAGAGTTAACAATTTCGACATTTTATTTTTGTGAATAGGGGATAATAGCAATGGTGGTAATGATGGAAACAAACGAAATAGTTTTATCTCAAAATGGGTCAAGCGTCATTTTTACAGTTTTAAATTAAATTCACAATTAGATCATAGAGGAAAATAAAACCTTTCCGGCTGTACCTCACTAGTCACATGACAAGGGATAATTTTTCAAGTTATGATTACAAATGTTTTTGTCATTTCTTTTTTTTTTTTATTCGAAGGCTTAATCGCAAATATCTCAACCTCACGAGAATGCATTTAGCTCGTTTTTGCGATGAACTTCTCAGAATATGTACGAATGAATCAATAAGTACTCACTGTGAGCACGTCCTGTACAATGATCTTCGCCTGTTCCCTGCCTTCTGACTCTTTCTGGGCATCCTGTACACAAAGACGAATAGTACATCAATGTCAGAGTATAGATACTTAATTTTAGAGTAAAGATGAGGAAAAGCAAGAGAAGAAAAGGGACGACTTTCATTTGTAGGGACACTATAACAACGGACTGAATATCTTTACCACGATGAAAACATTGATGTTATTTTCTTACCTCCAGAATACCGTCGACGAATGCCAACGCCGAGTCCTCAGCGTCTTTCTGGACCCGGGCAGCCTGGGAAAGGAAACGGTCGAATGTTCAGCGATAGTCATAAAACAAACAAATAAATAAACAAACAAAAACAACAGCAAAACATGACAGTGATTTGCAGTCAAGATGAGACAAAAAACAAAAAACAAAAACAAAACAAACTGGATGTGAAACTTTTAACAAAAAAAAAAATGATAGTGAAAATGGGTTTATAGCTTGGATAATTTGTCAGACGAAAAGATAACAGTCACGCTTTGTAGGAAAAACAAATAAAGGAATATAATCAAACGTACACATAGTCTGAAATATCAACTTTCGCCAATGGTATACGATTAAGTAAATAAGTCTTCACTAACAATGTACACATTTTGTACAATGGTCCTTGACTGAACTTTTAGCTCTGATAACTTCCAGACGTCCTACAAGAAAGAACACTAGATACAAACGGTATTTCTACTTATTGTTTCTCCAGAGAATGAGTAGAAACTAAGTTCCCAACCGAAGTGGTTCTACAGTTTTGAAAATAGAGTCTTTTTTAAAGAAGACAAAAACACTTACCTCAATAACTTCGTGGAGAAAGCCTGCCGCCAAATCTTCGGCAGCTTTGATATCTCTAGCTGCCTGCAAAGGAGACAAAATAAAATAGACCGTGTCAATGATGGTCGAAATGTACACCTTCTACATTTGCATTTGCATTTGCCTGCAGCGAAAATTTCTTATCCTGTTGTGAAATGGGTTTAGAGGAGTTTACTTTATATCATACTCTATGTTAAGCAATCAATGCAATTTTGTTGGCTTTTTTTTTTCAGCCTGTGAATGCGTGAAAAAAGCATAGTAAAACTCTATCTCTCTCTCTGTCTCATTTATCTTTTTTGATGACATCTTACACGCCTTTTGTCTTTCTACAAACAGAAGCTGGAAAAAGGAATAAAAGAGAATATTTATAGAACTCTTACTTGATACGCATTCTGCACGATAACCTTTGCCTCTTCCCTCAGCTGAAATTCCTTGCTCACCTCCTGTGAAGAATGGAGACAAATCAAATAACTTCGTCTAAGAAAACGAGGAGATTCCTTGAACATTTGCCATAATTTACACAACTCTATCCCATGGATTTATGCCCGTGTTTTGATTGAGATGTAAAAATAGTAGAGATTTCAGCCAGAGATTAATAAATGAAAGATGGATTATGATGAAGATTTCAGGACGATCACTGGCAGCCTCCGAGATGGCACGCTAGGCAAAGAAAATGTTAAATAAGTACAATACGGTATATTCAAGACAGCTCGGTCAAGTTCATTTACAGCAAACAAATTAAGTTTCTTACCTTATACACTCCTTGCACAATGGCCTTTGACTGTGCCTTCAGATCCGATTCCTCACTCACTCCCTGAAAGATTTAATAACAGAAGCACGAAATATGTTGGAAGTTCATTTAAACTTTATTAATTCCGCAATTTTGCTTTTATTTATTTCAGATTCCAAACTAAGTGCTTATCTAGTCTCACGTTGCCTCTGGATAGCGCCTACATTTTGTTAAAGTCTTCCCAAGTATGAGGTAATCAATGAGTTACAAAACTGACAATGTAAACGTTGCTGCTTCTCACCTTCAGCACATCGTCAAGGAAGTTCGTCGCCGATTCTTCAGCAGCTTGGTGATCCTTTACTGCCTGTGAGCGCGGTAAGCGTGGTGAGTAGAAATTGTATAATGAAACCGATAAATGGTATATACTTGAATCATTCATATTGATTAAGTCTGCATAATGATGACTTATCTGCAGATTAAGGACGAAATATTCAAGGTATGAGGCACATTATTGTTTTGTGCATTAAAAATATATTATTAGAAATTTTCGATGTAGACTCGAATTAAAAGTGAAGTGTTGTTATATGTCAAAAATTCACGCAATATAGGCGTCATTAACAGGTTCAAATTGTTTCTTCCCCAACATTCATTATTCATACTGTATTCGTCTTTGATATTACCTGATTTAAATTACGGAATTTTGGCACGGGGAAATACGCATGAAACATTATTAGATAGGGTTTTATTGTTACAAAAGAAGGCACTTCGAATCATTTGTAACATTGTGTAATGCCGCTCCTTGCTCTCATACAGCTTCTTTGTTTTTTGAAAATAAGATTCTGAAAGTTTAAGATTTGTTTTTATTTCATTTAGGACAATTTATGTATAGTTATAATAACAACTGTCTTCCGCTTATATTTGATTCTATGTTTCCTCGTAACCTGACATACCATAGTTACCCGACAAGACAGTCTAATGAATTTCACTTGCCCCTGCTTAGAACTGTGTTAGCTCAGCAGACATTTTGTTTATACAGGCCCAAGATTCTGGAACTCCCTTAGTCCAGACATAAAAAATGCTCCTTCTTTGTTTTCATTTAAAAAAAGGATTGCAATCATTCCTCCTTAAGTCTTATAATGTAACAGAAAGAAATTGATTTTGTTTGTTTATCTTTTTCAGTAAGTAGGTTTTGTCATAAGCACCAGGATGCTATTGATTTTTCATAGGCATGTTAGGTCGCGTCTTTCGCGGAATTCCACATCGCATCCCCTGTTTTTTTTTATTGCAAACTTGTACATTATTACACGTGCCTTCACAGAACAGATAATATGTTCTGCTATCAGCAATTCCATACAATTGTATATATCACTTTCTCATCGCTTTCAACGCTCTACACTTCTAATATGGCTAATAGTCTCTGTTGGTTTGATCTTGAATGTATCGATTGATTTAGGCTTTTTGTATTTAGTTGTCTCGTCTCTTTGTATTTCTGCTTCTTCCCTTTCCCCTTTTCCACTTCTTTTTTCATCCCGCACACTTGTAGTTAAGTTTTCACCTTTATTTTTCCTCCTGTGAGGTGCCCACGTTGTACAAGCATAGTCTTTTGAGTGGGTACCTCCACTTTTTTTCGCAGAATGTATTAATATGTCTTTATAATAAATGCCTAATTTTGTAATGATTATTGACAAATGTTATTCTTTGCTATCTATGTATCATTCCTTCAAACGCATGTCGAATCTATATATTATTTCTTTTTTTACATTCTGTTGAAAGAAGTGAAAATAAAACCTTTGAATTGAATTGAAAAATGATTCCTTCTAACATTTGGATACCTACCTTGTATACATTCTGTACAATGGTCGAGGCCCGTTCTTCTAGTTCAGTCACTGCCC
This sequence comes from Diadema setosum, assembly GCF_964275005.1. Classification (NCBI taxonomy): domain Eukaryota; kingdom Metazoa; phylum Echinodermata; class Echinoidea; order Diadematoida; family Diadematidae; genus Diadema; species Diadema setosum. Next base: position 6,143,848 of record NC_092705.1, read on the forward strand.
TTACCTCCTGCAAACAGGAATGAAGACATTTCGTCAATGCTATGCATGTTGCTGGTGTTCTTATTGATATTAATTCATCAACTAAGATCTTATCATTGGTCTATTATAATTATGATATATCATTATTTTAACATCTATGCATTACGAATTCAAAAAAAGAAACTGGTGGTTTACCATAATGCTTACCTTGAACACGTTCTGGACAATGGCCTTTGATTGCAGCTTCAGATCCAACTCAACATCCACTTTCTGAGAAATAGCAGAGGAAACCCGTAATCAACTCCATTTTACTTTTAACCATACCATCAGTGCATATATTTTTAAGTAATTGTGATGCCAAAAATGTTTTTAGATTCATCACATCAATGCACAGTATCCAGTTCAAATTTCGATTAGGAATTAATTTCAGATTCTAAACGGAACAAAACTAGTTAAACTTTGCTGCTTCTTACCATTAGCACGTCGTCAAGGAAGATTGTTGCCGATTCTTTGGCAGCTTTGTGATCCCTTACTGCCTGTGAGTACAATATTCATTGAAACAAATATTTTTACCAGAAGACGTACATGCATCGTATGTTGATTTACGTATGTATTTGTTTTTCTAATGATTTATTTCAAGAACGAAAACTCAATGTAAAACAGACACTCAGATCAGCTGGAATACAGGTATACTTGTCAAATAGTACATGCATGCGAAGGTCCAAGGATCATATCTTGCAGTATGGTCTGACAGAACGGCAGTCACTGAAAAAAAAAAAATATGATGCGCACCTTAAATACATTCTGCACAATGGTCGTCGCCTGTGCCTTTAATTCAGTCGCTTTTGCAGCTTCCTACAAAGAGAACAAAAGGAAGAAAGTGTGATTATGACAATGCATGTTTGAGAGTATGTTAGAGAAAGGGGGTCGTCAATATAACAGTTGTAGGCCCTAATTTTTCTCTGTTTTTTTTTCCGAATGGTTGTAAAACTGAAAGAAAGCACACTTTGTTGTACATACCAGAAATGGAAACCTGCTGAAGGTAATCTGTTAAACTAAAAAATATTATCACCCCGGATCACTTCAAAAATGATACAAGACTAATCACATTATGTTGACAAAAACACACTTACACATTACTTTCAAACAAACACAATAAGCTATGTTCGCTGAATGTCCTCTGTATATACATTTCAAATTGCGATGTATCCAAGATGTCTCATACTTCATGTGGATCATCCGCCACTTAGTTATATCCTCAGTTCAGACACGGTCAGTACATTTGCTTACTCGCATGAGTGTAATTGTCGCGGTAAGCTATTGTAATTTCTGTTACTTGACTTTACCTGAATATGTTGTGTCGCCTTTGAGTCGTTCTGTGTCACAGAACTCCTGCAGCAAGAATAAAAAAGAGTAAGAATGAGAGTTTATAGAATAACAGTGTTTCCCCTAAATTATCCCCTTGCTTTTTTTTATATATATATTTTTATTCATATAACAATGTACTCCATTTTTATGTTTACAAATCATAAACCAAGAAATTGTAATCACTAAAAATCATATGTTTCCCGTTCTGCAAATCCTCCCCGTTAGATGAATTAACTATCAGCATGGTTAAACGCTGCATGTCGTGATAACCATTAACCTGTTTTACAGTTAATGACTCACCCAATCCCGTACGAGCAAGCAAGGATGACAGCGTGGCGTGCTAGTTTGGGGAGAGAGCGGGTCTTCCTTGCTCTCTGTTTGCGACCTGAATAAAGGTGCAGAAATATACAAAATATTTCAAAAAAAAAATATAAGAAAATAGGAATTTTATTTGGATAGACACAGTCGTCATCATCACGAGGAATTTTTTTCACAGGATAGACTAGCTAGTGGAAAATTGAGGTTGATCGATTATGATGCGAGATCCCGGAATTCAGTTACAATGAGAGGTAAAAGAGAGAACACGAAAACTGTGGTATCACTTTTTTAGTGTGTAATAGTACTTGATATATTATTGATATATACTAGCACGGTAGATTTATTCTGATTCATTTATAAACTGATAAACTCAATTGTAAATATTTATTTCTAAGGAGGATTTTTATTTTCTTCTGTTACTTTACTACTCTTCCCTGTCATTCACATTATATTGTATGTAGTATATAATATGCGTATACAGGAATATGTATTGGATTTGCGCACCTCCAGAAACACGTCATGACTATGGCTGAATCAAAAAAGAAATGCTTCTATCTCAATAAAGCTGTATGAAATACAGATATAAAGTTGTCCACTTGTCACTTACCACTTTTCGGTGTGCAACATGCCAAAAAGGACACGATGCGATCAATTTTGGTCAAATTATTGCCCATTTTGATCAATCAGATGAATCTATCAAGTGATTCGGTCATCTGCTATATAAGAAAGTAATGTTTGGCGCCGGTTCGCAGACCCCTGGAAACAAGGACAGGGTATTGTTGCGTCACTCGGAGTGCGCGCAAACTTCAAGTTGACGCATTCAAAGAATAAACATGTCTAGTTTTTTCTGTATTATTGTCTTTTGTGCTCTGTCTTTCATATGGAGATTATTCTAGAACATTATGAATTAAAAGAAAATGATTTTCAACGAAAATTGACTCGAATGAACATTAATATTCACGAATAAAACCAAAAATCAAACCCGTAGACACATCGTAGTGACCAATCATCACCGTTGATTCCATAACGTGGCCGTGTATATGCAACGCGTGATGTGCGCTACCAAGTTGACCTCTGTTTATGACGTAATGACCGCACTGTATAGGCCCATAATGTTACTTGTGGTTAGTTCCACGCGCGCTCGTCTTTACGTTTCGCGTTGTTGGTCTACCAAATAGGAGGAATATCATTATCATTTTTTCATTTTATTCAAAATATCCTTCTTACTCAAGGGGACGCAAGCGAGATGCTGCTTCAAATTTTTACTTTGCTCTCCACCACTCTGGATCTGCGAGAAAATCATAAACTTTGACCCGTCTTGGAAGAGAGTGACTACTAATAACATTTGATTTCATTTAATTTCAATTTATTTCCATATTTCTCACATATAGCACAAAAACGTATATAAATACAAAAATTATACAAAACATAAATGAGATGAAACTTCAACTGAATGTACAAAAGTTTGTCTTGGTATAAACACAAGGTCTGTATACATGAGAGTTGACATGGTTGAGCTATGGTCATAATGCGAGAAATATGATGGCGCCAGCGTAAAAGCAGGCTTGTACAGCCGCAGGTCCCGTGATAAATCAGATTAGGGGAACTATGAAATACAGATATCTTTTAGACCATACTACAACTGGGGGGAACCGATTAAAACAAGCAAAAACCTGATCAAATAAATGTTGATAAATAAAATCATACAGAAAGGCCACATGTCGCAACAATATTATATCCTACTACAAGTAAGGGCATTGGGAGAACAACGACTGAGATTGTAAAGATTCAAGTGGGTGTGGAGGTAATGGTGTAACAGTATGGCATAAATACACCTGTGGACATGTCAGCAAAGAAGAAGAAGAAGATGACGACAATGAAGGAGGAAAAAAAGGGTTCTTATACAGATCAGTATAAGAACTCCTTTTTTGTTAAGACAACGGTGGACTGGAATCATCTTCCAGACACCATAGCAACCTCCCAAACAGTAGCAATCTTCAAGGCTGCGGTCGGGGACCACTTTCTTCAGTACCAGTAATTTTCATCAGCCCTCTCACTCTCTCCGGTGCACTAATACCACAACGGTCCTGCATTGCACACATCCAGATCGAGAAGAAGAGGGATGATGATGAGGAGTGGTGGTGGGTGGTGGAGGAGGAGGAGAAGGAGGAGGAGGAGGAGGAGGAGGAGGAGGAGAAGGAGGAGGAGGAGAAGGAGGAGGAGGAGGAGAAGGAGGAGGAGGAGAAGGAGGAGGAGAAGGAGGAGGAGGAGGAGGAGGAAACAAACATGACAAACAAAACTGTTACAGTTATCAAAAAAAAAAAATTACCCGGTATTGAGCCTTGTAAGCATTTTCTTTCTCTCTCTCTGTTCTCCCTTCTTTTTTTTTTTATATATGTATGTATGTATGTATGTATGTATGTATGTATGTATGTATGTATGTCTGTATGTCATGTCTGCGTACCTGTCTGTTTGTCTGTCTATCCATCATTAAGACCCCCGTATTTTTCTGTGTCACCAGCCTCTCTCTATATAGTTCACTGTCATGTATCCTTTAGATTGGCTACCAATGATTTCTACCGACTCTTAATGGATGTTATAATAAAAGTGAATTCCATTGTGATATTCCAATTCAAATCCAAACTATATTTCCATTTTTTTTCAACACAAGAAGCAAAGTGTTATGTAGTTTTGTATGAAAACAAATTAGAAAAGTATAGATAACTTTAAAAATTTAGGGAAAAACCAGACACACATAAAGGTTATGAACTGAGTTATGAACTGAAGAAAAAAACAAGTTATGAACTGAGAGTAAGAAAAATCGGCATCTCTGTGTGATGCAGGTGCTGAGGAGCTCTCCATTATTATCTTAGGCACACAAAATTTCACTAATTTTCTTTTTTTTAAATATATTTTGGCACTGACAGAACTTATCCGCTGAGGATGAAATACAAAAAATTATGACTCTTACTATGTTACAGTACCAAGAATATATCTGATTTTTTTTTCGAGAAAAATGAAAATGTGTTACTTTTTGTAAACAACGAAGGAATGGAGATCTTCTTAACGTCTACTTTACACAGAGTTGCCGATTTGTTTTGTCCTCTAAACTTTTGCAGTTCATAACATTTATTGCATGCCTATTTTTTTTCTCAACTTTCGTGCACTGATCTACTTTTCTGATTTTCCTGTTTTCATACCGTATATACAAAGTAATATAATATCGGGAGAGAATTCTCCTTTAATTGTATTTCATTCTAATTGGTGCTAAGCCAAACTAAGCCAAACAGCAAGAAGCGTGAGTATACATCCTGCAATCTATCTTTTCATGAAGCTTACCATTATAGCACACTCACACACACACACACACACACACGCACACACACATACATACACACACACACACACACACGCACACACACATACATACACACACACACACACACACACACACACACGCACACACACACACATACACACACACACACACACACACACACACTTACAAAGTGTGTTGTAAAAATCACAACCCGACTCGCCAAACAAAGAGAGTGCACGGTTTATAACACAATGCTTGTTCAGAGGGTCAATGGTTTCATTTAATTAATAGAATTTTTCAAGCACGCACGACCAACAACAACATCTACAACGTCCTTCTCGATGTCATTACGAAGTATTAAGGAAGACTTACAAAATTGTAAGTGTGTAGTGTATACACAGTATAGTCGCTCTAGGCAACTTTCACATTCGGCTTTCTTTGGTGTTATTGCTGCTTCAAGATTTAAGCGAACTGGTCTTTGTCCGAAATCAATGAAACACATTTGGAGTTGATTAAAAACCCAACAACAACAACAACACAGAAACTGCAGAAACACAAGTGGAAATCAAACAAGCGTATTCGCGCATGCATTTACGAATAAGAGTCAACAAAAGTCAGCAAAGTGAGTAAACATACGATGTATATCCTAAGATATTGTCACATATCCCGTGCACTGATAACCATGATAAAAGTAAAACACCATGATGTCGCTTTGTGTAGACTATAAACACTTTAGGAGTTGATAAAAACGGCAAAACACAAACTAAAGAAACACATGTAGAAATCAAACAAGTGTATTCGTCCATTCGTTTAAGAGTCAACGAAAGTCAACAGAATGAACATACGATGTATATCCTAAGATACTGTCACATTATCTTGTGCATTGATAACCATGATAAGACACCATGATGTCGCTTTTTGGTGGATTATAAAACAGATCACTATTAAGAAAACAGCATTCACACACACTTGAGATGAACTTCTGAGTATGTACAAGTCAGAACAAAAATTCAACTTATCTTTTTTTTTCTTTTGCTAACGAAGAACACGACCCATCGAGCAAGCATTGCTACACTTATTATGTATAGGTCTCAGATGCATTCAACGCAAAAAGAAAGATGCCTCGTTTAAGGAAAAAAAAATGAAAGTTGTTTTTTTTTTCCCATTTTTGGTCATTAATTGCTTCTCTTATGAAAATGATAGTTTCCGCCAAAATTTCGTGACTACATGATATTTTAAGCCTCAGAGTCAAGCTTTCTGTTCCCCAGTACAATAACAAGTTTCATTGTGGTGCGAATGCTACCATGTTTTTCATGTACCATTCGTGTGCACGCGTTTCGCTATCGATCCATACACAACATGCATGACAATCATGATCACTTTCGGGCATTCGCGGGAATCAATATTCCATTGTCACAGAGCACATTGAAGCAGACAAGATCCTCCCGCGAACAATGCTTGCAAGGAGGCACAGAGTTGCATACACTTTTTAAACATTCTACATGGTCATAAAAAAATGACAGGAATGTCGTCCAAAGATCATCCCTGCAAATTCAAAGATGGAAACAGCACTGATCAAGCGCGATAATCTGTTACACGTCAACGTGTAACAATACATTATACGGCTGCAACGGTGTTTACTTCGGACTGCGATCATTTAGCCACAGCTAGGCATTGTATTATATTGAGAATTAAAAGTGTGGCGTCGCCCACTTACTTTGACTATTATGTTACAGGTACCTATGATTTTTTTTCTTATTCTATTCATTAAGAAGCTGAATAGGAAATACATTTTGTTAGTATTGCTACCTAGCATGCAACAGACAAACAAACATTATTCGACACGAAGTCTACGTTCATCATCAAATGCATTGTTACTCCAAACACACTGAGTAAAACATGGATAGGGTGATCGTGCTTTCTCCGTTATGAGACCAAAATTGTGGAATCAGCTACCTTTTCAGTTAAGGCAACTGTCATCTACGGAGACATTCAAATCCAAACTTGAAACGTATCTGTTCCTCTTACACTGAGGATTGAAATTGCTGTCACTAAACAAATGTTCGAAACAATATTCTTTTACATTCTTTATTTGGTATATGTTATTATGTTTGTATGTTGTATGCCATTTTATTCTTTGTTGTCATGTTTTGAACATGTATATGCATACATACTATATCCATCTTTTCATTCTTGAAGCGCTATGAGCACTGAAAGGTGTATCTGTGCGCTATACAAGTAGCCGCTGTTATTATTATTATTATTATTATTATTATTATTATTATTATTATTATTATTATTATCATTGTTATCATTATATCCCATATACAGATAACAAAAATGATTATGTTCGACAAATATTCCGACTAAACGAAAGTACGGATTATTCATCCTTACTATGCGTGTGGAACAATCTTCCCTCGCTCTTTTGATTAAAATTCTGTTTAACACACGAATACATACACACAGACACACACACTCATATATATATATATATATACATGTATACCTTACTTATTTCCACATGAGGACTAAAACTTTTTGATAACATGGATTCGAACAGATAATTAAGGAAAACAAAATTATGGAATCTCAATCATCATTTGGTTAGTGCAGTTACGCAGTATCAATAAGCATGTAAGCAGTCAGACAATGATTCAAATTAAGAAACAGAAATACTGTTCTAAGAGCGACAAAGTCAAAAGGATATAATGTTTACATTATCACGGTGTTAAATCATTCAAATCACATTCTGATGTTTAGTATCATCACACACACACACACACACAAAAAAAAAATGGGCTTGATAGTCTAGAAACTCTAGAGTATTCCCTTAAAGGGGAAGGCTAGTAACTGATCAGTGGGAATCAGTGGAAATGCTGGGAGATGATTGTTCCAATCCTTATGGGATTCATTCAAGAGTTCATTGTATATCTATTGTTGTGTGAAAATGATTTGCTTCAGAATGGTCTCATATTCAAGTAATGTGCAGTTTAATGCTTCCAGGTTAGCGTCCCTGGTCAGTGACGGAGCATTAATCTGCACATTACTTGAATATGAGACCGTTCTGAAGCAAATCATTTTCACACAATAGATATACAATTAACTCTTGAATGAATCCCATAAGGATTGGAACAATCATCTCCCAGCATTTCCACTGATTCCCACTGATCAGTTACTAGCCTTCCCCTTTAAGATCTAGACTTTCCGATCTGTCCTAATACCATTCCAAAACTGAGCTGGACAGGCCTTCTTTGTATAGGTATATACATACACAATACATACATACATACATGTACATACACACACACACACACACACACACACACATATATATATATATATATATATATATATATATGTATAAGGCTGTATACATAGTGATAGAACAATTACTTGCACGATAGAAATTGCAATGCAATGGAATTTGAACGAAATTCCTTTAAGATTGTCTACGCACTCAACACTATCTAGATTCGATTTGATCGGAAACACGTAACGTTACGATGAAAACATTCATTCAAGTTCCAATGTGATGAGTAGAGTAGAGATGGATGGAAAAAGTGAATTGCAAGATTCTGCGTAAGTCGCAGCTGTGTCACGATGTCAAAACTGCATATCGCTTGTAGCCGAGGTCATCCATGACATCGAGGCAGTCAGCTTCCACTTGCTCGATCTCGACTTGGCTCAAGTCCGACATCCACTGATTGGCGATCACCCTTGAGTTCTTCTTGACATCAAAAGTGCCCTTTTCGCTATTTTCCACTTTAGTATTGTCGACTATCCACGACTTTACCGACGCGGGAAAAGGCAAGCCGACAAACTTGTACAAATCCTGTGCCACTTGCACCGGAGCCTCGGCGAAATCCTCGTACCGGAGGAGGTAGTATCGACCCCGCAGCCAGTCGGGCATGTTCGCCGAGATGCGGACATTCCTCCGAATCCATCCGCACATATTCGGAATACAGTCCTTGGGGCGCTCTGTGATGTTGTTCAGACCCAGAGGGGCTAGGCGACCCAGCGTGGCGAACTGTGGTCGTTGTCGGTTTACCAGATCGGGATAAACCTCGAAATAATAGTGGATCCTGGAAGCCGCGGCACCTCGAGGATCGCGCACGAGATGGACGACCTTAACATTTGCCTCGCTGTCCTCGACGAGAGACCTGAGATCATCCAAATCCGCTCGAATGAGCTTAACTGCCAGTCGACCCTTAAACTGCGAGCAGAGGTTGCGGACCCATTGCGGATTTGGTATCTTGCAGTCCGTGGTGGGGTTGGCCACCTCGCATATGGCGCGGTTTTTAATCGTCCCTCCCCAAGAGTTGCTGAGACTTACGAACTCGCTGGTGAAGTTGCACCCTGCGATGTCGCGAAGAGTTTGGGTGGTGTAGCTGTGGACTTCGGGAGACGTGAAGTCCTTGGGGAGTCGGTTCTGGCGTCTCAGAACGTCGACCAGCCACAGCGGCTCGAAAAGAAAGAAAATGTTCTGGTTTTGGTTGAAGATTTCGCCGACTATCGTTGATCCGAACCGCCACTGCGCCAGGACAACAATAAACGGTGGAATTTCTTCTGTTTTCTGTTCACCACTTATGTCATTCACGTCTCCTACCCCTGGATCCTCCTTCCAAGGATAGTTTTCTGAACTGTTGAGATGGTCCTCATTTCCTATGTTATCGAGATTCACGTTGTATCCATCATCACTCGCTTTCTCACCAGTCTGATTCACTTCGACTTCACGCAGAGGAGGGGCTGTGGAATCCCTCTTCCCAAACTTATCTGCCGCTGTACCGCTTACTTCTCGAAAGTCGAGTGGGCCTCTCTTAGTGAACAGAAAGTCCTTGGCTACATAAACCGTTGTGAAGATAGCAAATGCCAGCGATATATTGACCAAGCATTGAAACAAGTTTAGCCGACGACATCTTCCCGACGCTATAGGCATTGTCATTGTGCTGGTTAGCTCTCTCACGTTATACAGTAATACCACCAACCGCACAGATAAATTGCAGTCACAACTCTTGATTATCGATTAGAAGCTCAAGATCCTTACGGGGCAGAGCATGATCCGCATCGCCACATCACCTGCAACATATACGCCTCGTTCAACCTCATCATCTCTCCGAAAGAGTATGTTTATCAGTCAAAACGAACTCGTGATCCCTTCCATATGGTCCCAGTGGAGCATCCAGTGAATTAAACCATGTTTCACAGGGACTCGAAGGGTACATTTCCGTCACTCGCCTGCTATACTTTCACCTCAACACCCGTACATGGCACGTTGATCTACCTAATTTTCTCCTTGCCCCGTTCATTCTATGAGAATGCCGACGCCGCAAATGGCGAAACCAACACGTACAAGAGAACTATCGATGCGCATCGCCGCACGATAAGAATAGGCAAGTCCGAACAATGGTGTGGGAGCTCCTCCGTGAGGGGATGGGGGACAACGACTTACGTAAGACAAATATCAATGGGCTTCTGTTTGTTTCATTTTCCACCTTAGAAAATGGCTGGATAGCCCACATTTCAGCTGCACTAGCTGGTCTTCCATGGGGTCCAGTTGGATGTGAGGCCAGACCACTTCACCGGATTATGCATTCTGCTCTTTGCGATGAATAAATGAAGCGGCATCTTTTACGTGCATGAGTTGTTATTCTCTCACACACAAAACCTCCAGGGCAATTCCACGGTAACTCGCGTTACAAATAATGGGTACATTTATGGGATAATGTGCCAATATCTTTGTAATTGGTAGGATCTACAAGTTACTTTTTTCATCATGGGTTAAGTAGACATATACCAACTAAATGAATCCAAAAAGAAAAATAAAGGACAAACATGTTGGGATTCTTGAATTATTAAACTTTGGTAGCTCGCGTTACACAAAAAGGACATGGTCAATTCTATAAAGACCTCTTTTTGGAAAGTCTCCTCATACTAGACAATCTCGTCCACTTCCTGGACTGTATTCGTATGCAGTGTACCCGCGTACATACGGACGTACGTTGATGGTGTCTGTATGTACACTGTATAACACAAGATCACCCCTCCTGAGTCCTGAATGAGTACCAATTGGTGGAGTGTCGCAATCAGCGGTTGGGCGCATTGTGTGGGTGCATGCATGATTGTGTATGCGTGTGTTAGTGTGGGGAATGCGGACGATTAGAATCGTCCAGTATCTGGACTATAGACAATCTTGATAAAATTTTTCCTACCTTGAATTGATGGTGGGTTAGGACTCATAAATCAACGCTATCAAAGTTGAGTAACAATAACCTGGTAAAATATAGGGAGCCTTTATGTCGGTAACTCGCGTTACGGTAACTCGCGTTACATTATGTCCACTAACACCTGTAGGTGACACAAATTGATGACATACAGCTGTTCTGATGGCACTGAATCTTGTGTTGAATGTTTTGAAAGATGCTTATTTTTGTAGATAGTAAAATGAATAAATGTTAAACAAATATTTTACTAATAAAACCCAATAGAAGAAAGCATTTAAGACTAATGAGAGCTTCACTCCTCATAGAGACCTTGAATACGTTTGAATATACACCCAGGTGGCTTAGGTGTATAAGCGCATTGTAGTTTTCAGAGTGTAAAGATGAAAAATGTTGAAAGTCTTTTTAAAACAAAACATAAAAGTATCAAAACCTATCTACAAGTTTACAAAAAAGCTTACAATCTTCCAAAAATTCAAATCCTATCTTTGTGAGGAGTGAAAACTAGTACATTTCTTTGCAACTGATTGACAAATAGACCAGTTCATAATTCCACTTTGCGCATGAGCAGAAAAAGGTCATGTACCAACAGGCATTTTGGTTTGTAAGTTCACTGAGATTTTAAGCATCTGTGATACAATGATTATTCATGCGATCCTTATCTAAATGATGCTTGCCAGCACATCCACCTGACAGTAAGAATGGTATTTTGCAATATAAAAGGAAATATTAGCTATTACCACATTAAACCCAAAACAATGAAATGGATGCCTGCTGAATTATAAACTGATGGGAGTATTGTGATCCCCTGATCTAAATGCAAGTTAATTTGTTTTTTAACATGAATTCCATAAATTGTTATGTCGGGCAAGCTTATGCATTATGCCGCTTTGAAAACGAGTGATGTGCCGAACCAACTGAGAAAAACAGAAAGGTCATTTGTACCAATGTGTACATGAGTTACTGTGTAATTACGAACTGGCTTATTACCCTACGTCGACGTAAATAAGGACTGAATTGATCAGTGTTTTAGTAGTAGCCATGATAAAAAAGTAAGGGGCGCACATACTCGAGCAGTATTCAAACCTAAGACCTCCTGATCACCGGGCGACAGCAAGTGTTGGTTCTAATCCGTATAGCATGCAGCGGGTACTGTGTAATTATTCAAATTCATGAAATTCTTCCGTTGAGATGTTTTCATTGCAACTGATTGATACATTGCCCTACATAAACGTAAATAAGCACTGAATTGATCAGTGTTTTAGTAGTAGCCATGATAAAAAATCATGGTCATACATTCACACTCGAGCAGGATTCGAACCCACAATCTCCTGATCTCCGAACAGGCGTCATCTTCAGTAGACCACGAAATAAGGATTAGAACCAACACTTGCTGCTTTATAGCTTTCTATAATAAAAAAATTCTGTAATACTGATGCAAAATGTCTTATCCTATTATTTATTATCTATTTTCAGCAGAACATCATAAATCAAGATGTACGTTTAGATGTAACACTAAGAATTTTTTTACAAAAAAAAAAGTACAATAACAACTCACGATATCTTTTGGTTATTCATAACAATATGAAACATGTTCTGTTTTTCACTCATTTTTTTGTTTAAGTATGTAGTTTACAATTTGTCAAAAAAACTCACAATGTCTTTTGGTTATTCATAACAACATCAATCATTATGTTCTGATATTCACTTATATATATATATATATATATATATATATATATATATATATATATATATATGTATATATATATTAAGTATATCAAGTTTACAATTTGTTTTCTTGGTATTAACCATCAACTTACATGCATTCGCTAAGAACCATAATCTAGTAATACCAGATTTAAATACATTTGAATTACTGCAAGGATTTCTGAACTGATGCTGTACTCGTGCTCACATGAGTATCGCAAGCTTACCTTCCATGCATACAGTTTGACAAGAGAAATATGGGACCCGAGTGTGTGGATGGTGGTGGTGAGTGTGTTTGTTCCTGTGATGTGTGGTATCGTGGAGGGCTTGTGCTGCACATCCACTCACGGCGACAATCAGGGAGAATTCCGCCTGACCATCCGGTTGCTGTTGTTCGTGTTTATTGGCGCTTTTCAATCAGTCTGATTATCTGCGCCACGTCTTCTCCATACTAATATTTTTGTTGTTGTTGTTATTAGATTCTGTGGCGTACAATTCGTGTGCTGAATATTGACGCCATCTACCTGCGGGTCTCTGTACCTTTTTGGCTTTCGTTGTTGTTACCGTACTTTTCATGAAGGGTCCCAGGTCCGGCGTCAGTGAAACGTTCCTCTAACTTTATTCTTTTCTTCTTCTTCTTTTTTTTTTTGTTGTTATGGGTTGCATCTTCTTGACAATCCGACTCTGTACTTTGAGCAGATTTCTCAGCCTCAGGAAGCCTAGTCCACTCCGATGCGTGAGAAGTGTTTACCCTGCCAGGACCTGTTATTGACGCCTCTAAATCCGAAATATCAAATAAAAAAAAAAACACATAATAGAAACAAAACAAACAAATCAAATGAAACAAAACTAATACTAATACTCCGGGGTTGCATCTCTTTTATTGACTCGTGGCTGTTCTGCATGAATGATCCCCAAGTAGCTTAGTCTCTTCTTGCCAGCCGTTTTCTCTAAAATCTAAAATAAGACAACCTCCAAAACAGCGCAACCATATTATTTTGGGTGATGTGAAAAAAGACTTGGGCCTGGAGATAATACCCTTTATTGTTCCGGATAAAGTATCCACAATGCAGAGCAACAAAGGAAAGAATTAACTCCCTCGAAACCACTATTTAGAGCTCCAGTGATAATGCATACAATAGGTTGTGAATAGCGACTGCAGTTTCGATACACCTGTTGGTAGACCTTATCCGTCGCTGAAAAAGAATAATTTTGACACAAGGTATTCTTCCAGTACGGTAAGACAGGAGAAGACAATGGTTAATATGCAAGCTGGGTTTTCTATACGGATTGCGTAATGATACTACGGATCTGTGTCGAGGTTTTCTGCTCGTATTTATTCATGGGGCAAATTATTTGTATAAGGCCCCATTTCTCTCTCTCTCTCTCTCTTCTTTCGATCTTTAAAATAACAACAACAACAACAACGTATTTATTCGCTCCGCGTTTAAGGTAGGTCAGGCATATAGGTGCAAATTGTAAGAGTACAAGTGTCGTGCCCCACCCATGCATAAATCAAAACTAAAATTGCCTTCTCACAAATTCATTTTGTTTCATTTCACATCATTCCATTTTCCTTCATTTCATTCCATTCATTCATGCCGTTTGTTTTGATTTGATTTGATTTCATTTCATTTCATTTCATTTCATTTCAGATTTGAGTGGATTGAAATATAACAAGTTTGGGTGGTGTTATTCCAACAGACGTAATGTTTGTATTTGGGCTGCTTCAATTCCATAGTAACCACAGTGTAAAATTCCCTCTCCTTTGTCGTCGACTTGTAAGGCTCCTGTAACCATGGTAACTGCTCTTTTACTTTTTTCGGTTCCCCGTTTTTGTGCAATCTACCAATCATCTCTCCGGTAATCTGCTCCCCTCCTACCAAATGGCGACGTCGTTCCCGCATTCTACCTATCGAAAAGTCCATAGCATCACATTAGCTTTATTCATTCACCTTTTCTCTCTCCCCTTCTCTTTCTTTGTATCGTAATCTACACGCACACACACACACACACACACACACACACACACACACACACACACACATACACACACATACACACACACACACACATATACATATATATATATATATATATATATATATATATATATATTCGATTGTCTATTGAAAAAAAAATGTAAACATATGAACAAATATCAAACATATCAATCCACATCGAATATAGTAGATTCAAAATTAAAGAAACTGAATTTCCACATTATTGCTTTGTATACTTTCGCAGGCAATAAAATCATGAGAATGAATAGACCAAAATTTACGAGACGTAAATAAGATTTTCGATTTGAGTGAAAGAACTAACAATTAGAGTTATTGACAGTAACACATCATCATCAATTAGATTCACACTATACGCGTACACACCGGAAGTTATATTCCCGTCATTAGGGCAGCATCAAAACAAAAACAAAAACAAAACTTCTTATCTTGATTTTATTCCATATTTAATCAGTCGACAAAGGAGAATAGATTTCACAACACATGTTCACCCTTCATGTTGGAAAAGGAACACTCTAGCAAACATTTATCAATATAAAATCGTATATAAAATGAACTGCGCGAGAATTAGAACAACACGTGATAATAATATCCAAAGTGTACAATATCAAAGCCGGTTTTTCTTTCAGCATGGCAATGATCTGAAGATCAATTAGCTATCTTCTAGTCTCGGCGTCATGTAGAAATAATGTTGAGAGATACCTTTTTTTTTTTTGCTTACAGTTACATTATCATCAACAGTATAAAGATAGTACTATTATCTTTCTTTGTTTTGTCTCTATCAATGGCGTAACATACAATTTATTCATGTCTTCTATTTTCTTTCTCTAATCGTTTCAAAATGTTTCCATTCCATACTTTTTCAAATTTTATTCTTTGTACTACAAACATTATCATCATTCTCTTTGGGGAGGCATTCTAGTAGGCTCTCCTAAAAGTTAATTCTCATCTTTGTTTTTAAATGTTGGACTGCTCCTGGACATTCATCAGCATTCTTTATCGTCCACTTGAAATCATGAAAATTTACATTTACCACAATCATAAGGGTTCAATATCAGCAAGAAATGTTGTTCATTTGTTTGTTTAACTTGTTTTTCAATCCTTGAATAGGAGTACAAAGCATGATTCCTCGAAAACGGCACAAGGTGATTTTGTATTACAGCATTCTTTCACGGAATCAAATATATGCTATAGAAATAGAATAAAAATACATAAATAATAAGGTCTTATTTAAGCCTCGTCAGTGTTGCCACTGCTCTACATGAGGGTCCTGTCATAATGGTTACAGTTCTTTTTTTCCGAAGCTTCGTTAATCTGAAAATTAAAAAAAGGGGTTCGTAATTCCGAAAATGAAATCAGGATCGTTATTCCAGCGTTTCGTTATTCCGAAGATTCGATAATCCGAAAATGAAAAAAAAAATAGTACATAATTCCAAATTGTCGTTAAAGAGACTGCATTGTTTTTGTTGAAACCTGACTTCAGGTTTCAGACATTGCGCACGCGCGCGCGCGTGTGTGTGTGTGTGTGTGTGTGTGTGTGTGTGATAACGTTTATTTGATGAAAATTGGCTTTGAAATGGCCGAGGTATCCAAAACAGTGCAATCTTAATAAAAGGTGGGACCCACCTTCTCTTACGATCGCTTTGTTATATTTTAACTTTGGATGTCTCGGCCGTTTCAAACCAATTCTCATCAATTAAACTTTAAATTCCTCTTAGAATGGTATGATCTGTATTATTTCAAAGGTGGTTTCTTGGTATCTCGCAAAAATTTGAAAGCCCAATCATCATTTCCATCCCTTTAAAGCTGACCTTGCGATATTATAGGTATCCTCAGAATAGTTGTGGCATGTGTGGACATTAATAGATGTTATTTGTCGGAATTGCCTGCGATAGTTCTCTGCTTTATTTCTTATTGTTTTCCTCGAAAAATACAGAAATATCATCTTATGAAAACACACCAGACAATAGAATGTTTTCATGATAAACATACATTAGTCCAATATTTCAAAGTTGTAAACTCAAGAAAGCGCAAACTCTTTCGATGGCCGAGTCACACGCACGCGAGTTTTCTATGGCATGTGCATGGTAAGTTTTTCAACTTGCCCTTTATACCTCCACTTCACTGTAAAAACTCTTCAGAAAATAGATATAATTATATTACATAACCAAGTCCATCAATATTTCTAACACCATTCAGGACATCTTATGAATCATATCAGGAAGCTTTAGATTTGCGACGCGGACGTTAAGATGACGACTGCGTTGGCCATCCTCCTCTCTCCCTGCGTCGCGTCGTGTTGCAAAGTAGCTTTAGATTACGCGAGGACGCAGCCTACACCAGTATACAAAGCGAAATGGCGCCCCCATCGTGCCCATAGGATCGTTAATTGCATCAAGTCGCTCTTTGCAGTGTGAATTTGAGCGGACGCAAAAATAGCCCAGAATGAGAGGTTCTTTATCACTTATAGAACGCCTTTGCCCAGAACAGACAATGCAAACTCAGACGACGGTGGAATCGATTTCTTTAAAAGCAAATTTGCACATGCGCAGAACATTTTTTTTTCCGCTGAACGTCCGCGTCGTGAAAATCTAAAGCTCCCTAGTGTTGGGAGATGAGGAAGAGACCCTTAACAGTTGCAATGCATGGATATCATTCCATAGAATAGATATAAGATATAGCTGGATGATTTAAACATTATCACATCATTTATCACGTTCATCATAAGTACACGTAGTAAAGGACGGTAGATAACAGTGGTTTTTTGTTTGTTTGTTTGTTTGTTTGTTTGTTTGTCTGTTTTTAGTTCATACACAGTCTTAACTCCAGCTCGTGTTATTTCACACTTTTTATTTCATACGACTTTCATGTCTTTTGCATAATAAATACTTTTAGAGTAAAACATATTTTATTGTTATCTTAAATTAGCTGACTGAATTTGTTTTAAAATATTAAAAAAGATATTACAACGGCCCTTGAAATAGTTAATCGTCATGATTATGCAGACATTCATTCTAATATGTATAAAAAGCGTAATATGTCGAGTTTGTGCTATTTAAAGAAGATCGAACGCTCATAACTCAAGCTTATTGCAATAAATCATCCTATGTTTGTCCTCATTGCTTGCACAGTATAATAGAGTAAATACAGTACCTGCTTTGCATATTACAGAGGTGGATAAATCTCATCCCGAAAAGAAATATTTCCAACGGCAGATTGACTTAATTACCTACTCCAGCTGTAGGTTCACAATTTATGCGTTACGACAACATACGACAATTGACATCAGCATACACTATACTGCGATGATAAATATATCAATATGGACGACATCTCTCTTTACAATGATTCTATGTACATTATTGACATTTTTAAGTATACTCTAATTATTTGCAGGTTGAACAGAATACTCGATATATATCGTTGCATAATAAGCGATTATATACAAGACTTACTACTGAATCACTGCATGTACAAAATAGGACAGTTGTGTAGAAAATGACCACATGTTCACCAATCAACTATACAGTATTATATGACAAATATCATGAAGAATTTTAAGGTATGAAAGTACATTCTATGTCGTTACAGTCATTCTCCCACGTACATGTACGAATGCGATTCAAACTATGTGACGATTTGAGTACCGAGAAAATACTCAATGTTGTACTCGTATTATTATGACGCAGATATTGATGTGTAGGAAAAAAAAAAACTACGAGATTAGTTTCCGACTGTAACAAATAATACTACATTCTCTCTGCCATGTATTCCTTGATTACTATAACGTTAGTAGTCATTTTTTGTTTTAGAAACTTCTTCTCCACTTACGTATCACTTACAATATCTGCATCAGATCCAATATCAAAATCAAAGTATGGATTCCACAAAACCTTCTTTGCTGCCCCCTTAAAATCCGTGGGCTTGTCCGTAGAGCTAACTACAGCCCCTCCAATAAACTCTATGTTTCAAAAGATGGATTTTTTCTTTCATCTTCAGGTTTTCTCTTGGGTAGTTTTAATCTACAAATAGATTGTGATAATCGAGATATTATCAAAAATATAAGAAACAAGGGCAACTTTATTGAGACTGATTCGTACGCGGTGCAGACGACCAAATGAATGACTCGAGAGATTAAAAAGTTCTGCCAGCTGTTAGCTCCCCAAATCATGGCGACGCGCTGGACACGTGCTGCTCGTGACGTAATGTGACGTCAGAGGAGCACAAACATAAAGCCAGTGGAGCGGGAATGACGCCAGCGTCTTTAAGTGATATTTTGAAATCTGATGCCTGCTATGACATTGTGTAGTTCGTTTTATCCACATGTCCATATTTATTCAAGTGTGTCAAAATCGTTTGGATTTGTGACGAACATATTTCGTTCACTAATAGGACGAGTAATCCTTGAATTCGAATAATAAAAAGAGCAATTATGGATTCAGAAACTCAATTATCTTTAACTTTATGAATGCCGCTTGGCTATACTCTCAAGGATTAAACAGCTATAGGGGAAATCTGCCAAAATATGCCAATTGTTGAATAGACCTGAATGATGGGTATACAATGTTGCTGTAAATATAATATACAAAAAAAAAAAAAAACATATTTACAAATTGCTTTCTGTTTATCAGAACAGAAGTAGATTGAAATCCAGTACTCTTCTCAAAATAAAATCATAACAAGTAAGAGTAAAGGAAAGCAGATTATGTTTACAAGAAGTTCCAATAAATCAATCAATATGAAAAACATAAGATAATCAGAGTAGGCCTACTTGTCAAAGCATCAGAAATTGTCCGTCGTTTTTACAGCTACAGAACTACCCCAAACCACGTTCCGCAGAAAAAACAAACATCCCCGAAATTCTCTCTTTAAAAAATCTAATAGACTCTTGATGACGAAATAAAATTAAAAGAGTATCAAACAATCATATAATGCTAATATCAACTCTCGTCATTAATAAACTCATTCTACGTCTATCCGTCATGCAGTTAAGAGGGAACTGATAATAATCATGATAATAATAGTAGTAGTAGTAGTAGTAGTAGTAGTAGTAGTAATAACAATAACAATAATAATATTATTATTATTATTATTATTACCATCATTATCATCATTATTATTATCAGCATTAGCATTATTAGCATTATCATTATTCTATCTTTCTTCCCTGGGTTTGGGATTATCGGTTCCTATGATAATGGGCTATCCATGCATGCCACGCATGTTCGTTTAAACTTTATCATTTTTTTTTCTCTATTTGGTGGAATTGCATGAATGTCCATCATAAGGATGCTTCCCTGTAGTAGAGACAAAAAAAGTAACTAACTGCAACTTTGGTTACACATCCCGTGATAGTATCTCGGAGTTTAACCACGTTCTTTCCCACTAGATCAAACTTCCCTCCGTCGCCGTCAATCTTCTTTGTATAACCACCACAGCTGCCTAATCATGATATAAGTCAGTCAATCAAAATATTGCAAATTCATTCCAGAGTACAGTATGGAGACTCCAATGAAACAGATTTCTTTTTTTTTTGTCGCGCCCTCTGTCGTCGAGAAGTACGACATCCTTCACTGTGCTGCCCGACGACATAAGTTACTCCCCTAGAGCATAACAATACTCTTGGGTTACTCCATCGATGCGCGAAATGGCATTATGGGTATTCCACGTGCTGACTGTTGTCACTGGAACATCCGGTTTCCTTCTTATCCATATAGTGATTAAATTCTGCCTTCCAGTCCACCATATACTTTGTGCTCCACTGGTAAAACTCCTCTTTCCACTGTCTTTCAGCTTCGTCGATATTTGCTGGCAACGCAAGAACAATCAAACACATTAAAATAAAAGGTTAAAGTATATGATAATGCAAAAAGTTGTTTTTACTTTAAACATACATTCAGATGAATAGTGTAACAATGAATGGTAATCATTCAAAAAAAAATGCAAGAGAAATTTTGCATTGTCCAATTCTTTTGCTTTTTGGGATCTTATATACCCCACTTAGAAATAAACAATTATCATTGCATGGATTCCGCAACCACGTCAAGAGGTCAGATGATACATACAGCTGAAAAGAAAATATAAGATACACCTTTTAGAATGAATGAAATTTCGTCTTCTCTTCATGAGATGCGTGTTAATAACGGATACTTGTCTAGTAGATATGAATACATATTGCTACTTTAATAAAAAAAAAAAATAATAAAAACGATTTGTTTACATACGTTCGTGTGAAAATGCGTGTAGAAGAAATGCTCACTTGTATGATTCCTTACCTGTTTGTGTGTTGAGGTACGGTACGTATTTCCACCAGAACGCACAGTAATTTGCTCGGTCCCATATATAGGATTTCGGGCTGTCAACCGTCGTATCCTTCAGCAGATAAACCCACTGAGCACTCTGATTGAATAGACGCCACTCCACTTCGTCTGCAGACTCATCCTCGTTGATATTGGGATCCCTGAACAGTTTGAATGACATTGTACTTGTCATTCGAAACGCTGTGTACAAGCATGGAGGTAGGCTCTAATAATAAGGTCTTATTCACCCAGGGTAACCTCTTCAGTGTTGCCATCGCTCTAACAGAGGGCCCTGCCATTATTATTACCCCAGCGTTGCCAGGTACCCATTTATACACCTGGGTCGAGAGGGACATGGTGGGTCCTCCGATCGGGAGTCGGGAGTCTTATCCACTATGCCACAGCGCCCCCACTCTAACGAAAACTTCTGGTACTCTTTACTGAGTGTAAAACCATTTCATGAATTGCAATAGAGTTAGATTGAGGGGAGTAGGAAACAAAAATAAAGACGTGATATGTTACCGTAGACACTATTCTCTTCAGAATAGTTGGATTTTTCAATTTCTATTTATTTTGAATGCATGTTAAAACCACTTCATGAATTGCAATAGAATTAGATTGAGGAGTGTAAGAAACAATAATAAAAGTATGAGTATGTTACCATAGACACAATTCTCTTCAGAATTTCCATTTCTATTTATTTTGAAGTCGCAGGGTGTTGATGTTGAAGTCAAGCCGTTACCAGTGACGAGTTATTAACTGAAATCATGTGCAATAATATCTTCCACGTACAAACTGCTGCCACCACTGATTTTACGCATCACTCATCCATATCAAGAAATTGAATTGTTGGGTTTTTTTCTTCAATGTTGATTAAATACATTTTACTAGAACAAATTAATCCCATTATTTCTTGACGGGACGGTTTCGGCATTGTCAATTTGACAACGGCTTGTGCCTGGGCATATCAATTGTCATGGATGAATACATTACAACACAAGACAGAAAACCCCTATAAATGACCGCAGTTATGTTCTTTGTACTTCTTAGATTTCATACGATGCGTTTGAATTCTATGAAGACTTGAAAACACTCGCAAACTTTCGCCATTACTTACCCGGACCGCGCAAAGTTCCCCCACAATCTCATCATCTTCGTACTCAGTCTGGCGTCGTCCGCAGAGAAGCCGAAATCAGGTCGGAGTGGCTGGCCGAAGACGAACGCGATCTCGTCGCCGTGCATGACGCCCATCCACTCGGCGAACTCATTGTTCATCGCCCGCTGGTCGAAGTGGTAGGCGTACACCTTGTTGTGCGAGCTGGCGTGGTACCTGCCGAACTCATGCGTTGGGCAGACGATGTTGTAGTCGCCGACGTATGCCTCGGTGTTGTCGCGCAAAATGACCTCATTGTTGGGGTCCAGCCAATCCGTGTACTGGAAAGCTATCGCGTCGCGCCCAAAGTTATTCATGGACGGTATGGCTATGGCGATGTGGTCGTAAAATTGAGTTCTGTTGATCAGACTCTCCGTGTCCTTATCAAATCCTGGCATATAGTACACCATGAAGAACGATCCCTCGTTGGTATTGGTGCCTACCATTACGGTCATCTCCTCAAAAGCCCCTCGCATCAGAGCTGCCGTTGGTGTCTCGGTCAAGAATTCTCCGTCCACCACCGCCACGAAGGGGAAGATGTACGTTCCTTCTACCACGAACTCATTCGCAGTGATGTTCTCTGGCGGAACGCGGCGGAGACAATCGATGATTTCGTTGATTTTTCGCGCGTCGGGTTCATATCCGTAAGGTGTGTAGCACCCTGTCCTCTCCGCCAAAAGCAAGCCACGTCTCAGGGCCTCTTCCTTGGTGATCACAGCCCAGGGCGCCACGGACGCGCCGCTCTGCAGGACCGCCCGTGAGAACAACCCGCGACTCATCGGCGATAGCATGTGCAGGTTGACACTGACTGAACCGGAACTCTCTCCAAAAAGCGTCATCATGTCTGGATTGCCACCAAAGCGAGCGATGTTGTCCTTCACCCAATGAAGGGCGAGGTTCTGATCGAATAGACCCATGTTGCCCGGGGCGTTGTCGTCCGAGTCCCCCATGGCCAAGAACCCAAAAGATGCTACTCTGTAATTTAGCGTGACTACTATAACATTTTCAGTGGTCGAGAGAACCTCACCGTTGTAGACGTCCAAAGAGGCGCATCCAGCGAAGAACCCCCCACCGTAAATCCAAACCATCACAGGGAGTGAATCATTGTGCTCTTTCGCAGGTACCCAAACATTCAGAGTCAGACAATTTTCGCTGAGATTGACGTTGGGGTTCCACATTTCTATCCCGCGGAAGCCCGGGTCCGATGTGTCGATGACCTGGTGGCAAGCGAACCCGTACCTACTGGTATCAAGGATGCCCTCCCACGGTGTCTTGGCGACAGGTTTCCTAAACCTCCTATCGCCTACAGGTGGTTCGGCGAAAGGAATACCAAGATAGGCCCATACCTCTTTGTCCAAGATCTGCTTCTTTATACCCTGCACTTTGCCAGCCAGTGTTTGTATGACGGGATGTGAGTCAGTGGACGAACAAGACAGAAGCAGCAAGATGCCCAGAGCAAGAACAAGCTTGGCCATGGTTGTTACCGATATCAAGTGATTTCCCTCCATGTTGCTAAAGAAGCAGCTTCATCTGGAGAAAGAAAAGGGGGAAAAAAAAGAGAAAAAGAAACTGTGTAGTTTCGCGATTCTATTTCGTAACAACAACAGTGTGAGGTGTTTGTCATTAATAAGCACATTTCAATAATTTGAATTCAAAGACGGAAAGCTCAGAATATGACTGGAACAGGGAGGTGGAAGAAATAGGCCTCCTGGCTGTAAGACCTCCCCCCCCCCCCCCAAAAAAAAAAAAAAAAAATCAATCAATCAATCAATCAATCAATCAAATAAATAAATAAATAAATAAAATGAAAATAAAAATAAAAATAAAAAAATAATAATAATAAAAAAAAATAAAAAACAAATAAAATTAGGAGAAAACCTGCCAAGAACAAAAGCCTTTTCATAAAACAAGCAATACTTATAGGCTTCAACGTTCCTACGTTAGAAAGATGACGCGCGTTGATCTGAATCAAATTTAGTTTCATAAATATACTATAGACACATACTAAGTATAGACATGACTCATGCGCAAGTCACTGCTCACTGTAATTATATACTATTTCTTTTTCTCGGTGAATATATCACCGTTTTGATCACTTTATT
Source organism: Diadema setosum (assembly GCF_964275005.1). Classification (NCBI taxonomy): domain Eukaryota; kingdom Metazoa; phylum Echinodermata; class Echinoidea; order Diadematoida; family Diadematidae; genus Diadema; species Diadema setosum. The sequence continues at coordinate 6,168,338 of NC_092705.1, forward strand.
TTGGCATTTGTATTTGGTAGTCTACGATGACTAGACTTTTGGGTAGGTTGCTTTTTTATGGAAATGGCTTTTCTTTAAATCAACAACATCACGCATTTAATAGTGCAACATGCAATCTGCGTAATACGACATTAGGCGCAATTTGTTTGAAATAATGTTTGATATGGCATACAGCTCACTCAGAACTATATAATTTTTTGCCTTTGAGATATTGAAAACCATAATGTATTGGAGTCATATCACATCCACTTACATTAATGAATCAATGGGGGTAGGTGAATGTAAAATCAACAACAACAACAACAACAACAACAACAACAACAACAACAACAACAACAACAACAACAATAACAAAACCTGTCACAATCATTGGTTTAACATTGGTATTGTCATGGTGTGGTATGGTATGGTATGTCATGCCATGGTATGGAGAGCGCCACCAGGGGCGTTTGACTTGGAAGGCGCGGTAGGATGCGGAAGCGATAAGGAGCAATTAAGTCATTGGTCAGAAGCGATAAATCACCTGGCCTATTTGCGCAGCAATTCAGAAGCCAGTTTAAAGAGGCATTTTATGACGCTCGCTGTTTGTGTATAAACGACATTTTTGTTCTAATGTAATGTACTAAACGCCTTTGCAGCGGTTCCATTAAACAAGCACATACACACCTAAAATGCGTTAACTGCCTTAAAGGCATTGAAATGAATAATCACCTCAGATTCACCTAGTGGCATTAACAATGAGTGAATCTTAAGATTTGTCGACTGCTATTAAAGAACAATAGCATATTAAGCTGAATCTCACATCTCTCTTTTGTTTTTAATTATGTCACAACAGTTAGACTGAACGGGCGGGGGAGGGGGGGGGGAAGGGCATGGGTGCGACATTACACTTGTCACACCTGTGCCCAGAAACGGGAAGAAGAATAATGAATATTATTAGAATGGTGTTTGAAAGCCGACATGGAATTTATAAGATAACTCAAACATTCGCCTTAAACACTTGCCTCTGATGGAACAATCATCCCCCAGCATTCCCACTGATTCCCACGGATCAGTTACTAGCCAAGGGGATGACTAGTAACTGATCAGTGGGAATCAGTGGGAATGCTGGGGGATGATTGTTCCAATTCTTGTGGTTTTATATATCTATTGTTCTGTGTAAATTATTTGCTTCAGAACGGTCTCATATTCAAGTAATGTGCAGTTTAATGCCCCGTCACTGTACAGGCATGCTAACCTGGAAACATTAAACTGCACATTACTTGAATATGAGACCATTCTGAAGCAAATAATTTTCACACCACAACAGATATATAATGTACTCTTAAATGAATCCCACAAGGATTGGAACAATCGTCCCCCAGCATTCCCACTGATTCCCACTAATCAGTTACTAGCCATCCCCTTTAAAAGATGCAATGTCCTAAAATTTCACAAATTTCTCGAAAGATATAAACTATCCCTCTCTCATCTCTCTTTGCGACTCTTTTCTTGATATACGATAAGGACACCACTTTCTCTGGCATGTTTGGGGCAAAGAACTTTGAGATACATAAAGTGACACACACACACACACACACACACACACACACTCACACAAGAATTTGGAAAAATATAATTATTACACAATCGGGTCCTACGTATCAAAGATTTCTGCGCAGTGACGTTGTGGTACAGTGACAAACTGAGATGGAAAATTTTGACGTCATCGTGCTGGGTGTATGACGCCATGAGTTTGAAATACCAGTGCGCTTATTGTTTGTCATTGCTCAAAACATATAATTTCAGGTTGTTTTTATTCCAACAAGAAGTGTATTCAAAACAAGCTCAAATCGAGCTTAATTCTCTCAAAATACATCATGCAATTGTACTTTGACGAACACACTGCCCAGTATTCTATCACGGGCAATCGATGACGTGATTAATCCGTTCGGGGGAAGTAATCAGGTAATACAGCGCACCTCCCAACACCGTACCGACCACACTCTGCTCACATGTCAGTTTGTTTCGAAACAAGAGCCTACGCTTCTTGTTTTTACTCAAAAGAGCTCCTCCTGGTTCCCTTTATAAGTGTTCCCTAAGTTTGATTGAAGCAAACAGCTCCTCTAGATAGTAATTGCCGATCTACATTACTATAATTAGACGATGATCGTAACGGTTACTGAATTAAACAGTACTTGTGTGATAAATCCTTGATTCGAGTTCTTATGTGCCGCCGTCGCTCCTCAAACTGTCATATCGTAACAATGTTTGCTAGTCGTGAAGCGATAAGGTCAGGCTATATTATGTATAAGATGTTTAAATGCCATCATGCGACCTCAATCATTCATTCGCCTTTAGCCATACAATGTGACAGTTTCTTTCAGTGGACATGTCAACAATCAATTATCTTTATCTTTACAACCAACAACTAAATTGTCATGCCTGTGAGTAGCGTATTATGTTGCTTTTCATGATCCAGTTATTTTCAAGTAATTATACAATGATTATACAATGATGAAGGGGTTTTTGCCTACAGAAAATGGAAAGTAGGTCATAACTCTCGAAATGAATATAAGCTATAAAAAGAAACCAAAACCCAAAGAGAAATGTGGATTGAGCGAAAGCAGCAACATTAGTAGAACACATTAGTGGTGAAAGTTCGAGAAATATCGGACAACCGATGCATAAGTTATGAATTTTTAAAGTTTTGGTGTTAGAACCCCTGGATGAGGAGACTACTAGAGGTTATGACGTCATGTTTGGACAACAATATAAAGAAAATATAAAGGGAATTCCACAAAAATTCACTTTTCATGAAAATTACACATTCCATCCACTTGATAGTGACATATGTTGAGGGTAGCAATTATGCCCCTGCTTTCTGAAAGCGGTTTGTCAAGTGCTCTTTCATTATGCTAGAAAAGTGAATTTTTGTGGAATTCCCTTTATATTTCCTTTATAAATTGTTGTGCACACATGACGTCATAACCTCAAGTATTCTCCTAATACAGCGGTTCCAACACCAAAGCTTTAATAATTCATAACTTTCGATTGTCCGATTTTCCTCAAACTTTCACTGATGTGTTCTACTAATGTTGCTGCTTTCACTCAATCCACATTTCTCTCTGGGTTTTGGTTCATTGCTGATATCTAATTTCAGTCACTGCAAGCACTCAGATCCTCTTGAATGTCATCTAGGAGCTGTTTTATGTCTCCTTGATAACAGAGCTCACCTACGTCGAGAGCCTTATCGTCAAAATTCATGACGTGAAGTCCCCCTTCGGGATCGACAAGGCTTTCGATATTTATGCCAAGTGATGGGATCGTTAGCCGCTTAAATGACCAACCAGCTCTGGCTAGATAAGCTCGAGCGACCGCAATTAAGCCGAAAGAAATAATCATATGACCTATTCGTATAATATACTTTTCCACCTCCCCGCTATGACAGTTGTATGAGGCTTACAGATTTTTATGTGCAAGGCTTTCTTTTAATATAATATATAACCCCCCCCCCCACGGTTTCTGCTGCGACGTAGGAACTACCTCTTGCAGGACTACTACTGTCGACAAAAAAGATCATTTTTAATTTTCTGTTCAATTTGTTTGTAATTGTAATGATATCGATTAAAAAATGGCTGACAGGTATTGATAGCAGCTGCGCGCCAGCCAGTCATTTCGGCAGAGGCCAAAAAGCAAAACAAACAAAACAACAACAACAACAACAACACCAACAACAAACTACTGACATAATGTGATTCATTATCACTCCAATAATTTGCCAATAATCAAAACTCTTCCAAGCCATTTGCATTATTATCATGATTAAATAGGAGCATTATTTTCTATTGTGCTGTCAGTGATATCACAGCTCGGCACTTTCTAAACTTGGTGATCTTTGCACTTTGCATTTTTTGTCTTTTTTTTTGATTGATTGCACTTATTGATGCACTCTATGCGGTTATCTCAAACAGTATTCAAGTTTGATGTGCGGTGAACACTTGTCAATCGCGTCGCACTCCGAAGCGCAAACACTATATAGGTGTGAACAATATATGATAAAGCCGGTAAAACGGGTCCATCGCGGAGCGGGGTACTGGGTTCAAACTTCAACCTGATTTACGCTCTGTGCTCTGCTGTTAGCGGTACGGGCTGCCCCACGACCATTGCCCTACGACGTTGCGTTCAACGCGTGTAGACAGTGAACATGCACTGCTTTTCCAAGTAGGCCTACGGAGCTCCGTGCTACACATCGATGGAACGAACGTACTGTACGGTTGCCAGGACTCACCTACCCTTTGCCTCTTGTCTCCTCTCACGTTAATGAAATTCTGGCATCGACGACCATCAAGTACCTCACGACAACCCTTGATTTCCCCATTTCGATCGGCAGGGAAGGAAACGTATCGCCCGGGCTAACTCGATTACAGCCCAGCGAACATGCAATATGCGTAAGATGAATCTAGGGTAGCGGTGCAGCTATAGTGTGACACGGAAGAATAACAGGTCAACAAAGTGTACAATGGAGGAAAAAAAAAAACAACAACTAACTAACTTCCTGGAAGATATTCCAGGTCTGTGAAGCTATGCAAGTGATGGTTCCTTCCTCTATAAATGCATCAACATTATACACTTCAACACACAACGTTCCTCATATAGATGTCGCTACTGTACGAACTTCGCAATTCACTGTGTGCACACTATGCATGTTCTCCAGTGTTGATGACACGTGCACTGACCCGAACGCAACCGGGCCAGCCCAGGTGACAAGCCCCCGGGGGTCTCCGGAGGTATACGGTGTGTACTTCGGCAGCGGACAAATTGTATATGAACTTCGAAAACACTTCACTATTCCTGCACGGTTTCAAGCTAAACAGCGCTCTTCCTTGCTTGGCGCTCTTGGATCGTTCCCACCGAAGGCAATTTCAGTCATTTATCGAATAGGTCCCCAGATACACCTCGATGCATTCTCTTTTGTCGTTATTATTGACGAGTACGTGCGTTACATAATTTGCTCTTGCCTTTATGTCGTCAGCTCGCATTGCTACATTTCATCAGGGTATGACCTAACATCGATGTCCAAATTTTGTGATACGAAAAGCGATTAATTCAAGAGCAAATTTAGAAAGGGGGGGGGGAGCTGATGACATTTTACCCTGATTCTTTACTTACATTCCTTGCAGCGAAATAGAAAACGTTTGTTAAAAAATCGCGAGTGGTATAATAATGTTTTGGCCTATATTATATTTTGTTTCAGCACCTGCACACATGAAGCGCATGCAAAGACAAGGGAGGGTGAGCTTGCCACAACACCTCTCTGCAAGTGAAGTGCAAAGACTTTTAACTGAACCTCGAGGCCAGATCCGAATTTCTTAATTGGCACTTGACCGATATCTCAGCTAATTGCAAGGCCTTTCATATTTGCTACCCAGCGACTGGATTTAAAGAATATTGTCTATCGATTGATGAAATGATACTTAGTATACAAGCCACAACAGAGTTTTACTAGTAAAGGAGAACATGGATATAAACAACTAGGTTTACACTGCGACCCCAGGGGAAAAAAGATAGGTAAAGACTAATGAGGCTCAAATCCCCCTTTAGTAGTATGCCCGTTGAGCTGATGGAGAAATACAATAAGTGCATAAAGGAAAACGAAACATGATTCTGTTGTCTTTTTTACTCACAATAACATTAAAGGTGTTGGCGAACACACACCCACATCCACACAATCGTACGCGACCTTAGCGGACTGCAAAAATGATATAAGCTGCTCTATCTTTGTATATGGTGGATTCCAGATAATTTGCCATTCTTGCAATATCAAAATAAACAAAGATAATACACATTGTAATGATAGAGACACAACGGTTACAAACATCACGTCGTCAATATTGTGTATTGTATACGTCGCTAAGATTCTATTATTCACGATTCACGTTCGGTTGATCGGATCGTAACATGCGCCTCGACCTAATTATGGAAGGGAGACCTCATTATCATTATATACATTGTCGTTTTGGATAGTGGTGTAATACGGACGATCGTTATCCAACCAGGGAGGTGGAAGTTCCTCTCTCCCACCTCCCTGATCCAGCGATGACAAATTCTGTCGCCAGGTGCATCTGAGCGCGAAGACGAGTAGATACCAAGATGAAGGAGCTATATGTCCCAATAGGAGCATGACGCACGTCATAGTACTCGCACTGATGTCACACACAAATATATTTTGAAGGAATATACTTGCCCTCCATTCCTCGCAGCTCCTCCCTCCTCAATCTCTTTTCTCCACCTCCCTCTCTCTTTCCCCTTTTCCCTCTCCCGCTCAGTTTCTTGAAGATCTCTCTTTCTATCTATCTCTTTTCAGCAATCTCAATCTCTCTCCCTCCCTCTCTTTATCTCTCATATAAATGATTGAATATGAATATGTATATATTTATGTATTTATCTCTCTCTATATATACATATATTTCATATGTATATATATATTATATAATATATATATATATATATATATATATATATATATATATATATATATGTAAAGGCCCCAAGAAAATAGACCCCCCTAAATTTTTTGGAAGTTTCTAGATGCATGCATTTGTATAAATAGGGAAATTTACCCTCACAAGTTTATTTCACCCACCCCTGAAATCAGAGTGGAGTTTACCCAGTCTCTTCAAATTCTAAGAAAAATGCCTTCATCACGATTTATGGGATGTGGTTTTGAGCTCCACACTTTCATCCCTGCATCCATTGTGACTAGACGTGGCATTTTTCCCTTCCTTCAGGTAAGAAATCTTACTTCTACTTCCGTTCAATTATTCTAAATCATTCTTTCTGACTGGTAAATTTGTTGAATTCTATGATGTTTAGTGTTTTGTAGTTGAGCTACATGGTTCCTCCTTCAGTAAAAGAGGAATTAAGACCAAAGATGACGTTCCCAATGAAGTTATTGAATTATTGTTTAATGCCAGATATGATTGCTTGTTTGCTTGTTTATGATGTGCTAGTGACCATATGAGTCTTAGTGCTTGTGTCATTATTAGATTTCTGTAGTGATTTAACAGTATTCATTATGAAAGATGTAAAATTGCTACTTAAGCTGATTTAGTTTCGGATTAAGTTCCGCTTGTGCGAATGCGAACAAGCCATAGGCTGTGCCATCCCGTGTAGAAAGCAGAGTAGAATGGTGAGTGTAAACACTCTCCTAGGTGGTGCGTCGCACCAGAGTCCACTGACCTTATTATTGATACGGCTCTCTTGGGATTGAGTGTAAAGTGACTGATATATATGTTATTCTGACTGAAAGCCTGAATGCCTTAACAAGTGTACTAATTGTAATTACGTGGATACTTGGTATGATGCTTGTGGAATAGCAGTGTAGCATTGTACAGAATAGAAACAGTGACGGATGATAATAGAGTACACTTATTTGTAGATACATGTAGAATAGAGATAGAGACAGAGGGTCGGTATGAACACAGTTTGGGTGACTCATGCAGCGACCTCCACGCCTTATCGGCCAGAGCGCTGACCACTAGCTCTCTGGACGGTGTGTTTATAGTTGTGGTCAGTGTCTCTCTCACTTTCCCAGCTCCTCAGTTCCTCACTTTTTGGTCAGTTCCTCACTTTGGTATAAAGAAACTAAAAAGGAATCATTCAGGGATCGTCCCCAAAGTTTGGTCTTCAGAGCAACTGCTCTTGCATTTTTGAAATACTTTCGCTTTTGCCTGACGGCAGGGATCATCTCAAATGTTGTTAAAGTTTATATTGTAAAAGATTTTACAGAAGCGTTTGGTTTTATATCAGAGGAATAAAATACAGAAACGAGCTGGAAAGAGAGAGAAAACCTGGCTTTTAGAGAAATAAAGGAAAACTAAAGAACTCAGATTTGTTTTGCAGTGTATTAAGACTACAGGTTTTCCTTCTTGCTTTTAAACAATTCTTGTCAAAGAAGTGAATACATTCCAGGTTTAGGTTTATGTAATCATTGACTGATTTATTCATCGATACAAACAGAGATTAATCAAATGATATGTAGTTGCGTTTATTTGATTAAATCATTAACATTTTAAATGACTGGTTAAGGTAAAGCTATAGATTGTTTTATCAAAGGAGAATCTTACAGTTAATTATGCTTACTACAGAGGAATAATAAGAGTGATTGTTATGAGTAAGTGTTATAATTAACCTTTGATTGTCGAGACTCTTTGAGGTATAAATCAAGCATCATATTGAGCAAGGTAAATTATCAATTACACTGATGAAGAATTACGTATTCATATAAGCAAACTGGCATGTGTCATTCACATTGTGTTGATGAGAAGAAGTGTTTGATAATTATTTTGATTGTGATAAATATGATCATTGAAATTCGGTATGATTTATACCAGAATAAAGAGACACACTTTCATCCCTGCATCCATTGTGACTAGACGTGGCATTTTTCCCTTCCTTCAGTACACAGTTTTTAAACACCCCTTGCCACATCGGGACGGGTGTAACATTTTCTGGCGACCCTGCCAGGACGACCCCCGCACAGGAGAGAGATAAGACCAGAGGCGGATGTGTCGTCCTTAGGACAATAGCCTGAAGCCTCCCACCCGCACCCGGCTGAAAGATTACCCGATCAACCAAGATGAGTCTGGAAGAGGTCACCCTGAGGGTCCAGAAGGACGTGCACCGTCTCCAGGAGGACCAACTCCATCTCCTAGCAGAAAAGCTGCAGATCTCGAAGGAGGATGCAGAAAAGGTAAGGGGGAGAGGGCGGGTTGGTATACTTCGGTGGGTTGTAAGGTATTTGGCCAGGGAAGAGGTGGAGGAGATGGAAGACGGCGGACTTGGCTACCTGGGAAAGGTGGAGGAGTACATCGAGCAGATCGCCGGGTCAGAGAAGAAGGAGGTGGTGATGTCCGAACCACCTGTTGAGGAAAAGCAAAGCAGTAGCGACGGCCCCAGTAGACAGACACCAGCGTCAGCAGATCAAATTTCCCTTTCTCATCTTTCTGGTCTCATAAAGAAAGAGTTCAGGATTGTGGGACAAATTGGGGAGGTGGGACAAAAAGATAAGATCAGTCTGGCCAGCCTTACCAGGCAATTGGAGATGGGTCTGGCAAAAGGCTACACGGAATCTGACCTGGTGGAAGGGGTTCTCCGTGCCATTAGCCCAGGAATGAAGTTGCGTAGCTACCTGGAAAGCAAGGAGGACCTGAACCTCGCAACTCTGAGAGAGATCCTCCAGGCTCACTTCCGGGAAGGAGACGCAACCAGCCTCTACAAGGATCTGTCAGCAGCTGCCCAGGGACCAAATGAGTCAGCCCACGATTTCCTGGTAAGGATGTTGGATCTTCGACAAAGGATCCTCCATGCGTCAAGAAAAGTGGGAGCAACGCTAAGGTACGAAGCGGGACTTGTCCAGCAGATGTTCTTGCACTCCCTGGCAACAGGGTTTGCATGCGACAATATTCGCATCGACATGCGTCCGTTGCTTAGCGACCCAGATGTCAGCGACTCCGCTTTATTCAAGCAAGTCCAGGCATCTGAGATGAATGAAGCCGAACGGAAGATCAAAAGCAAGGCAGGAAAGGCAAAAGTCAGCAAGGTGGAGTCTGAGACTGACAGTTTGCAAAAACAACTCCAACAAATACAAGCCGACCTTGCATCCTTAAAGGCAACTAATGCAACTCAGCCCAAGAGACCAAGCAAGGGACGAAGGCCTGACTGGGGATGTCCACCATGCCGCCAAGTAGGCAAAGGTCAAGAGTGCACCCACTGCTTCCATTGTGGTAGTGGGGAACACTTCCTCCGTGGATGCCGGGCCCGTTTCCAGTCGGGAAACGCGCAAGGGTTGCCAAGGAGGGACGACGGGCAACCGGCATCTCAGGAGCGTCCCAACCAGCAACAGTAGCCCACATAGACCAACAAACACAAGGAACCCACCAATTACCACATGACCGAACCAAGACAAGACACCGGACAAACAACATGAAATTGACAAAACTAGTGGGAGAAAGATGCCTGGTTAACTGCAACCTAAATGGAGTAGCCACCCAAGCGTTGTGGGATACTGGTGCCCAAGTGTCCCTGATGTCTGAGCAGTGGAGAGAAACCCACCTGCCTGGAGAGAAGATACGCCCTATCATGGAGCTGTTAGGTGATACTAACCTGCAGCTGAAGACGGCAAACGGGGACAAGCTCCCATTCACAGGTTGGGTAGGAGTAGAGTTTTCCTTGGGAAGCACAAGCAACTGCAAGATTGAGGTCCCAGTACTAGTCACCCCAGACGAGCTCCCCGAGCCAATCATTGGCTATAATGTCATAGCTGAGATCACAAAAATAAACTCAACCAACCAAGATGCACTCGTTGACCTGTTAGCAGCTGCCCTTGAGACGCATCCGAGCAAGGTCACACCCCTGGTCAACCTTCTTCAATTCGAGCCACGTGAAGATATTGGGGTAGTACGGTACCAGGAGGCCCACAAGAAGACTACTGTGCCAGCACAGTCATCCCTGGTAATAACCTGTCATGCCAGAGTGTACACCCCGACGCCATCTTTGGAGGAAGTCTTTTTTCAACCGGATGACACTAATCTCCCACATGGACTCAAACTTAGTGAAGCACTTGTGCGTCCCCCCAAGGGTACCCATGGGAGGGTACATGTTGTCGTCACTAACATGACTAGGCATGACATCACACTCAAAGGCAAGAAGACTCTTGGACACCTACAGCCCATATCCAGCATTGTCCCAGGTGAAATGACTTCGACATTGAAGACTCCGGGTACACATGTATCAGCTGTGCAGGAAGTACACGACAGCAACCTGACAGATTTCCTGAAGGATGTGGACCTCTCTAACTTGACCCCCGACCAACAAGACAAGGTGAGACATGTCCTTATGCAGGAGAAAGATGCATTCTCAAAAGATGACTCAGACGTTGGGTGCATCAAAGACCTGAAGATGCATATCACCTTGACAGACAACAACCCAGTCAACCGGACATACATGTCCATCCCACGCCCCCTTTACCAAGAGGTGAAGAACTACATAGAGGACCTCATCAACCGTGGCTGGGTGACCAAATCAACATCCCCATACTCTTCACCCGTAGTCTGTGTAAGGAAAAAAGACGGCAGTCTTCGACTTTGCATAGACTACCGGGAGCTAAACAAGAGGACTGTATGTGACCGCCAACCCATCCCCAGAATCCAGGACGTACTTGACGGGCTGGGAGGGAGCCGATGGTTTTCGACGCTAGATCAGGGGAAGGCCTACCATCAGGGGTTTATGGACGAGGAAAGCCAACCCCTGACAGCATTTGTGACCCCCTGGGGCCTATACCAATGGCTCCGCATCCCATTCGGACTGAAGAACGCCCCTGCAGTCTACCAACGTCATATGGAGAGCACCCTAGAGGGCCTGACCCACAAGTCCTGTGTCGTCTATTTAGACGACATCTTGGTCTACAGCCCGACCTTCGAAGACCACCTTCGTCATCTCGTAGAGGTCTTACAAAGAATGAAACAGCACGGCATCAAGCTTAAACCAAGCAAATGTAAGCTGTTTCAAAAAGAGGCCAAATACTTGGGACGGATCGTCTCTTCTGAAGGACACAAGCCGGATCCGAAGGACACAGCTGCTCTCCATTCCCTGAAGGAGAAAAAACCACGGACGGTAGGTGGAGTCAGGCAACTGCTAGGCCTGATAGGCTACTACCGCCGGTACATCGCTGATTTCTCCCGCAAAGCCAAACCACTGTATGACTTGTTGAAGGGACCAAAGACACCGACACAGGGCAAACCCCAAAGGAAACAGAAACCAATGAAAAAGAAACGTGACGTAGTACCCTCAAGCCAGCCCATCACCTGGACAACAAACCACCAGACGATACTTGAAGACCTAATTGACCAACTGGCATCCCCAGAGGTCATGTCCTACCCTGACTTCGACAACCCATTCTGTTTGTTCACTGACGCATCCCAGGAAGGACTTGGTGCAGTGCTGACCCAACAGAGAGAAGGCAAGAGCTATGTCATTGGGTATGGATCCCGAACCTTGTCAGCAGCCGAGAAGAATTACCATCTTCATTCGGGCAAACTTGAGTTTCTTGCCCTGAAGTGGGCTATTACAGAACACTTCAGGGATTACCTCTTCTACGCCCCAAGCTTCACGGTTTATACAGACAATAATCCTCTGACGTATGTCATGTCTACAGCAAAGCTCAATGCTACGGGACAGAGGTGGGTGTCTGAACTGGCCGACTTTAATTTCACCATAAAGTACATGCCAGGAAAGAAGAACCGAGCAGCTGATGCCTTGTCAAGGATGCCTGTGGACATGGACAAGTACAAGACCTCTTGCACTAGAGAAATAAACCCTGAAACCATGCGAGCCTTGCAGTCAGCTATGGCCGAAGAGGACGAGACTCAAACAGCGGGCTTATCCACAATTACGACCAGTATCCCCCTAGACATGGAGCCATCGACAACAACCCTGACCGAATTTCCCACGAGGGATATCCGAGAGGCTCAGGAGAAAGATGTTGTCATAGGCCCTGTTCTTCATGCAAAGGACAAAGGGAGCTTCCCTTCACGAAAAGAGCAGACAAATTTTCACCGACACGCCAAGAGCTTACTGCATGAGTGGAAGCGGCTTGTAGTAGATGATGGTGTACTGTACAGGAGAACTGCAACGAGGAATCAGATGGTACTTCCTGAATCCTTCCGAGGGACAGTCCTGAAGCAACTGCACAACGAGATGGGTCACCAGGGTGCTGAACGCGTGACCAGCCTTGTACGTGATCGCTTCTACTGGCCCCACATGCAGCAAGACATCGAACACTACACCATGAATGCCTGCAGCTGCCTTAAAGACAGAGCCCCAGCGAGGAAAACAAAAGCCCCGCTCAATCCCATAACTACCTCCCAACCCTTCGAACTTGTGTCCCTCGACTTTCTTCACCTTGAAAGGAGTGTTGGTGGCTGTGAGTACATCCTTGTAGTTGTCGATCATTTCACAAGGTTTGCACAGGCCTACCCTACCCCAAACAAAAGTGGAAAAACGGCAGCTGACAGGTTCTTTAACGACTATGTCCTCAGGTTCGGCATGCCAAAACGAATTCACCATGACCAAGGCCGAGAATTTGAGAACCGGTTTTTCACCAAGCTGTGCAAACACACCAACATCGCTAGATCGCACACGACCCCCTACCATCCAGAGGGAAACGGTCAGGTTGAGCGATTTAATCGCACCCTCCTGAGCATGCTTCGCACACTGACGGAGACAGAAAAATCCCACTGGAAAGACCATGTCAACAAGGTAGTACATGCATACAATTGCACGCGTCATTCCGCAACAGGATACTCACCTTTCTTCCTGTTGTATGGGAGGTCACCACGCCTCCCAATTGACCTTGCATTTGGCTTGCAGAACGAGGAGGATGCGCAGGCCCCGAGGGACCATGAGGAGTACACAGAGAAGTGGAAGGAGCAGATGACTGAAGCATATGAGCTAGCCAGGGGGAGGACAGCGGCAGCCGCGGAACAGGGGAAGATACAGTATGATAAGAGAGTACGCAGCACTATCCTCCACCCAGGAGATCGTGTCCTGGTGAAAAAGCTGGCCAGCTCTGGCGGTCCAGGCAAGCTAAGAAGGTTCTGGGAAGATGACGTTTACAGGGTAATCTCTCAGAAAGATGACTTGCCTGTCTACGAGGTCAAACCAGAGAGTGGAGTAGGTCGCACAAGAGTGCTTCATAGAAATCATCTGTTGCCCTGTAACCACTTGGAACCCAGTGCCCCAGTCACCCCAAACCCACCAACACAACCAAAACGGAGACCAAACAGAAACACAAAATCCCGACAAAGACTGACAGACGGCCACATACAACCCCTGGAGGACAGTGATCCGGATGACTCGGAGAGCGAGTACTACCTAGAGTTTGCCAGACGTCAAAACTCAGGACACTGTAGCCCTGGAGTCAGTTCAGAACCGGAAGAAAGGGTAGACGACGATGAAGAACCTCCTCAATTACCACAGGACGATACGCCCAATCTGATCGATGAAGATGTTCAGGGAGAGCCCACAGATACGGGACAATGTCAGAATCACATTGACGATGAACAAGAGAATACTGCCCCTCCAGTGAGTGGACAACCCCGCCCTACCCGACATCGTAGACCACCACAAGTCCTAAGCTATGACACCTTGGGTACGCCAGCTACACAAGAACAGAGGATTGGTGTAATACCAGCCCAGCTTCTCCAAACTCCGTTAGCATTGTACCAGAACAACGAGCAATTCAACTCTACAGTTCCAGTACCTCCATTCTCCTTCCCAAACCAATACCTTAACATGCAACCTTTCCCATACCAATCTTTCCCCCACCTTTCTGTACACCCGGCAGCCAGATTCCCGACACCGCAGTGGACCCAGGATCCCGGGAGCCAGGCCTATGGTCAACCTACCGCCTACCCACCCTGGACGAGACTGCCACCCCAGCATGCTGAGACGATGGACTGGACGCACCAGTAAAGGACCGATGACGAATAGTAGAATAATCGAAACATTATTGTGTATTTATAGGTAAATGTATTGTTAAAGTGAATTGTCAAAATTTTAGGATCACATCTTTGGTTTGGCTTATTTAAGAATAGAAATGATGAAACGAACAGAAGGTGATTACCAAAATCGATAAGTATAAACCACTGCGCAGTGTGGAGAAAGAGTATAGCCAGATTTTCTGTAGGAGAGAAGGCAGATTAGAAGTTAAATACTTGCAATTTTTTCTCTACGTTAAGTACAGAGTGTAAAAGGAAACGGGAGGAAACAGATCTGCAAATGTCCTAGAAAATATTTTTGTGTAATCACGGCTATCTAGATGACACGTAAGCTATGATATATAGGTTGAGGTATTCGAAAAGAATCGTACGATTTATGTTGAATTTAAGTATCAACAGGGAACGCGCGCCCTGGTGACTTCGTTCAATGCCAGCTTCAGTATTGTGGAGTAATGCTGATGATGGAGTGCAGTATTAATGCTGCATCGAATACTCTCTTTAAACTCCCTGTCATCAGATGGTCTAGGTCGTTATTTGTTTGAAGTGCTAGAATATGACTTTATAGCCAGGTAGGCCTATGTAATCCAATGTTTGTAAATAGAACATCACTGAGAACACACACCAAGTGGAATTGCGGATTTTTTTATATAAGGAAATGTCGGGGACGACATTTGTTTTAGGAGGGGAAGGTGTAAAGGCCCCAAGAAAATAGACCCCCCTAAATTTTTTGGAAGTTTCTAGATGCATGCATTTGTATAAATAGGGAAATTTACCCTCACAAGTTTATTTCACCCACCCCTGAAATCAGAGTGGAGTTTACCCAGTCTCTTCAAATTCTAAGAAAAATGCCTTCATCACGATTTATGGGATGTGGTTTTGAGCTCCACACTTTCATCCCTGCATCCATTGTGACTAGACGTGGCATTTTTCCCTTCCTTCAGGTAAGAAATCTTACTTCTACTTCCGTTCAATTATTCTAAATCATTCTTTCTGACTGGTAAATTTGTTGAATTCTATGATGTTTAGTGTTTTGTAGTTGAGCTACATGGTTCCTCCTTCAGTAAAAGAGGAATTAAGACCAAAGATGACGTTCCCAATGAAGTTATTGAATTATTGTTTAATGCCAGATATGATTGCTTGTTTGCTTGTTTATGATGTGCTAGTGACCATATGAGTCTTAGTGCTTGTGTCATTATTAGATTTCTGTAGTGATTTAACAGTATTCATTATGAAAGATGTAAAATTGCTACTTAAGCTGATTTAGTTTCGGATTAAGTTCCGCTTGTGCGAATGCGAACAAGCCATAGGCTGTGCCATCCCGTGTAGAAAGCAGAGTAGAATGGTGAGTGTAAACACTCTCCTAGGTGGTGCGTCGCACCAGAGTCCACTGACCTTATTATTGATACGGCTCTCTTGGGATTGAGTGTAAAGTGACTGATATATATGTTATTCTGACTGAAAGCCTGAATGCCTTAACAAGTGTACTAATTGTAATTACGTGGATACTTGGTATGATGCTTGTGGAATAGCAGTGTAGCATTGTACAGAATAGAAACAGTGACGGATGATAATAGAGTACACTTATTTGTAGATACATGTAGAATAGAGATAGAGACAGAGGGTCGGTATGAACACAGTTTGGGTGACTCATGCAGCGACCTCCACGCCTTATCGGCCAGAGCGCTGACCACTAGCTCTCTGGACGGTGTGTTTATAGTTGTGGTCAGTGTCTCTCTCACTTTCCCAGCTCCTCAGTTCCTCACTTTTTGGTCAGTTCCTCACTTTGGTATAAAGAAACTAAAAAGGAATCATTCAGGGATCGTCCCCAAAGTTTGGTCTTCAGAGCAACTGCTCTTGCATTTTTGAAATACTTTCGCTTTTGCCTGACGGCAGGGATCATCTCAAATGTTGTTAAAGTTTATATTGTAAAAGATTTTACAGAAGCGTTTGGTTTTATATCAGAGGAATAAAATACAGAAACGAGCTGGAAAGAGAGAGAAAACCTGGCTTTTAGAGAAATAAAGGAAAACTAAAGAACTCAGATTTGTTTTGCAGTGTATTAAGACTACAGGTTTTCCTTCTTGCTTTTAAACAATTCTTGTCAAAGAAGTGAATACATTCCAGGTTTAGGTTTATGTAATCATTGACTGATTTATTCATCGATACAAACAGAGATTAATCAAATGATATGTAGTTGCGTTTATTTGATTAAATCATTAACATTTTAAATGACTGGTTAAGGTAAAGCTATAGATTGTTTTATCAAAGGAGAATCTTACAGTTAATTATGCTTACTACAGAGGAATAATAAGAGTGATTGTTATGAGTAAGTGTTATAATTAACCTTTGATTGTCGAGACTCTTTGAGGTATAAATCAAGCATCATATTGAGCAAGGTAAATTATCAATTACACTGATGAAGAATTACGTATTCATATAAGCAAACTGGCATGTGTCATTCACATTGTGTTGATGAGAAGAAGTGTTTGATAATTATTTTGATTGTGATAAATATGATCATTGAAATTCGGTATGATTTATACCAGAATAAAGAGACACACTTTCATCCCTGCATCCATTGTGACTAGACGTGGCATTTTTCCCTTCCTTCAGTACACAGTTTTTAAACACCCCTTGCCACATCGGGACGGGTGTAACATATATATATATATATATATATATATATATACATATATATATATATATTATGTGCAAATATTTTTCTCTGCTTGCCGCGTTCCTCTCGAGCTCTCCGCATTTATTCAGTTTTCCTCCACAAATTTCTCTCATCACATCCGACGTATTTTCCTTCCCTCTTCCGACGAGACGCTTGAAGGGGAAAAAAATAATGAATTAGGGTTTAGAGGGAGGAAAACAGATCGCTCATATCATTATGATGGTGGAAGGAGAGCTTTTATCCGTATAATGATAGCAAGAACGCAAGAGGGTCTAATTGGAGGAAAGGGATGTAGGGTGAAAGGGAGTGTGTCTTCCGTCTGTTTGTGATGGAGCTGCGTCGAAAATACGTCATTTATACCTTGGTATCTTCATTCGCGCCTCGTAATCACTGCCAAGCACTAATAAAACCATGCATACTATAGACTCGCAGAGCTTGATAAATGATGTTGTCACACAAATCGCACGGTATAGTGTTCTCAGTAATAATAACAACGATATGATATATCACACTTCTGTTTGTCTGGAAAATTATGGACGTCCTTATTGCTCTGATCGACCCCGCCACTTCAGCCGGGAAGATAGACCTACCCAGGGGCGGATCCAGGAATTCCGTAAAGAGGGGCGCCTTTACAAAATTAAAGGGGTGGGGGACGCGTGCGTCCCCCATTTTCTTTCTTTTTTTAATTATTATTATTATCATTTTTTTTTATAAGGAATAAAGGAGGGGGGGGGGGGTGGATCCGCCACTGCTACCACCCTCAGATGTCATTAGCTTCACGAGTTTATTCGGAGCATTGGTTTCTGTTGGATTATCGCGTCATGTATACCGCTCTTTATCGCGGAAGAAATTCAACGATGAAAGACAGAACGCACGTATCACAAGATCACAGCACATTTGCAACCATAATAAAAAATTCTCGAGAAGTACATTGCCAAATCAGATGGCCTGTAAACAAACAACAACGCCTTTTACTCATCCTTGGAATATCTTCAGTAGATTGCAACTGACATGTTAAAGCCTGCTGGAGTCAGAATTCATCTCATGGTTCAGCCATGGGAATGACAAAAGGTATTTGCTAATATGTATTATGTGGGGCAAATTACCTAACGGCAAACCAAAGTCAAACCAACCTACCAAACAACCAGAACCGATGAGAATTATGATGATGATAATAATGAATGAATGAATGAATGAATAAATGAATAGATAAATAGATAAATAAATGAATAAATGAATAAGTAAATAAAGAAATTGATAATAATAATAATAATAATAATAATAATAATAATAATAATAATGTTAATAATAATATCAATATTAATAATAATGATAATAGTAACAACGATGAAGAGGTCCACACCCGGAATTTCTTTGAGGAATATCACATGTATCGCTTATCAAAACGTATTTCATTGCTTCTAAGCAGGGTGGCAACAGTTTTTTTTTTAATTGTTAAAGACGCAAATTGAAGCATTGTCTTTGTCGCACCTTATTCTTAAAGGGAACACAAACCCAAAGAGCAATGTGGATTGAGTAAAAGCAGTAACATTAGTAGAACACATCAGTGAAAGTTTGAGGAAAATCGGACAATTGATGCAAAAGTTATGAATTTTTAAAGTTTTGGTGTTGGAACCGCTGGATGAGGAGACTACTAGAGGTTATGACGTATGAGAGGACCACAATATAAAGAAAATATAAAAGGAATTCCACAAAAATTCACTTTTCTAGCAAAATGAAAGAGTTCTTGACTAACCGCTTTCAGAAAGCAGGGGGAATAAGTGCTACCCCTAACATATGTCAGTATCAAGCTGACGGAATGTGTAATTTTCATGAAAAATGAATTTTTATTGAATTCCCTTTTTATTTTCTTTATATTGTAGTCCACTCATACGTCATAACCTCTAGTAGTCTCCTTACCCAGCAGTTGCAACACCAAAACTTTAAAAATTCATAACTTTTGCATCGATTGCCCGATTTTCCTCAAACTTTCACTGATGTGTTCTACTAATATTACTGCTTTCACTCAATCCACATTGCTCTTTGGGTTTACTTTCCCTTTAAGGTTAAATTGGAATTTTCACATCGCGCCAATATCAAGGACCTTGTTCCCTACAACCAACTCAGCACAGAATTTGGTGTGTGGGACGAGTAAAATCATTTTTCTGTCTGCACGAGAATCAATAACATGCTAATTGTCAAAAATCTGTTCCGCGAAGGGTCTTCATCTTCTTGCACACTATAATGGCGACGTCTATTTGATAGAAAAATAGAGAAATAAAACAGAAAAATAAAAACGGTTTGATTTTTTTTTCTGTCGGTTTCTCGAGATGCTTTCCATGCATCGTTCTAAAGGAATAAAGCAATGAAATCTACCGAACACTAAGGTCTTTATAACGATTGTACATCCAAAATATTATTGTAGTATATGTGGTTTATTTTCCCCAATCTTTTAACTTTAACCCACAGTGAAAAGACATACTCCTTTCGCAGGCAAAATATATTTCATTGTGTGCGTGCCTGCATGTGGGCATGATACACGGGGATGGAAAGAGAGAGAGAGAGAGAGAGAGAGAGAGAGAGAGAGAAGGGGGGGGAGGGGGAGAAGGGGAAGAAGAGAAAGCGGAAGAGCAGGAGAGGGAAAAGGCAGGTATTTTACAAAGTGTCGGTAGACAGAAAGCGAGTATGGAGTTACGTTCGGCCTGGCCGCAAAGGTGTAAGCGGCTGGCTACTTAACGGTACCCGATACCTCCACGTCTTCTTGACCTGCAGAAAGGGCGTTTCGCCTGTGCGTATTACCTGTTCGAGGACGGCAAGTGTTCAACACCAATGAAGATAGGAGCACGCAGGCTTTAGCGCGTCCTCCTGATTTCTGTGACCTTTTTTAACGTGTAGATTAAAGTGATCATCATAATGATGTTTCGCAAGACAATGTAAAAAACAGCTTCTCAAATCTTGGACAAGTTACAGTAAAAAGAGAAAAAAAATCGACACTCGTCTGAACGAACTCATTGAGGTTCGACCTACCAATTCTAAAAGACACCTTGCATGACTGTGGTGTTTTTATCAAAGCAAAATTATGTAAACTTTCTCTTTGCGAAAGTATTCCTGTCATCACCAATTGATCAAAGATTCATCCCAACAAAGATCACCATGCAGTTTGAACGTATGGCCTATTAGCCTAGAACACCATAGTCTGGGGGGGGGGGGGGGGGGCGAGGAAGAAAACATGGCTACGATATAAATTCGATCATTCAGCATCTCCACTTTTTGAAGCATTTGATAATATTTTCCATGCTAGTGATATCAAAGACACTGGAGCATTATAGGTCTATGCAGCTCCCACCCTTTAAGCTATAGAGACATTATCAAGCAATGGCTCTAGAAGAAACTTCTGCTGCTCCTCATCCTTTTCCGTTTCATTTGTGCTTTTCTCATTTTCCTCCATCTTGAAGTACTGCGTCGTCTTCCAATTTCGATACCGGCCGTACTTTAGACGTTCACTCGAACAACATGTTCTTCTCGAAAGTCCTTTAAGTCAAAGTGACACAGATTATGACAGTTTCTTCGATTTGACTGGAAAGAAAAAATTACAGTGGGTGGTCCAAGATTGTGAATAAGAATAATTTATTCATAAATCTTTAGTACAAGGTGAAGCCACACTTTTGCCTACGCTATAGAGTCTGCAGTTAGGTATGCATCTCATCCATAGCTGCTACGTTCAATGTGTCTTCAAACCGACTAATGTTGTTCCCAAACCTGCTAATGTTGTCCAACCTTAGGCACATCCACCCACTGGTAAATATTTGATATAATTGACAGTGGAAGTAAACAATGGTATGAGGAAGGAAAATTATAATCGGCGGGCGGGAAAGGGTTGATTGAGTCTGGGAGATAGCGGAGAAGCATATACCAGACGAATAATGTGCATGGAGTAATTCGATCATAATATTTACAATACATTTAGATAACCGTCACCTTTATGTAGTGCCTGAGCAATGAAAGACTTCGGATGCTCTCCCGTTGCTTGGCAACCAGGATGAAAGCATTTACCTAGAAATGTTATATGAGAAATACATACCGAGCTACGTAGATTTCACCCATGTACCATAATTTTGGCAATACTCGGCGTACGTGTTATATTCAAGCGGTTGGTCCCAAGTGTTTACTTAAAGCGAAGCATGGCTCAGCGTGCATTTATCAGTTGACGAATAGTCGCCTACATTATTTTGCAGCACAGGATACGTGCCCATACGAGAGTCAGGACAAAAAGGGAGAGAAAAGTGAAAAAGAAACAACTAAAAATTCCCTCGCAAGTTTCGCGCGCACCGGCAGGCGAGCGGCGGATCTACTTCCGCCGCCAGCCATAATGAACATGCCAGCTATGATCATAATCATATCATTAATATCGGCTGCGAGGCAATAAACAGGGGGCCGTCTCGATATTTCCCTATTCCAGGAAGCTGTACAATCGATAAGCATGCACAGTAATAATACGTCTACGAGCGACAGGCGGTGAAGAAAAATCTATAGTTGGAAGTTCAACGAAAACTATAGCTTTTAAGATGAGCCTAGAGAAAATGCTGCTTGCTTGTGTTTGCCTTGTGCGTCAATATCCGAACGATTGTATGAAAACATCTTCTTTTTGACCTTTTTTTTCAATTCAATTCAAAGTTTATTTCATTTTTCGACAAAACATATAAGTTACACTTCTTTTGATAACAGAGAATAAGGTAAACAGAACATTATGTATTGAGGAGAATGTATAACAATTGAGGAGGATCTTATAGTAATTATACATTGTAGTTTGAAAAACTACTTACTTACATGACTTACTTACATGACACTTACATACTTACATGACACAAATTCATGTAAATTGCAACAAATGTGTTTGTTTGAATTGTGTTGGTTTTTTATTATCACACAGTTCAATACAGCAACAATCGCGAATGTACATCAATAAAGTTTCTATGCTGGCGAAAAAAACTTATCGTAAATGGCTCCTCTTCGAGAAAAGATAAATGGAATCTTCTTTCTTTCTTTCTTTTTCAAGTTTCATGCTGACTTTGGAGTGAAATTGAATTCTATAATGTTCGTTCGGAGGGTTTCACCAAGAGGCTAGACATTTCAAATTATGCGTCATCCTGTCACCTTTTCCTGCCAATGCTTTGCCTGTAGCAGCTGCCCCTTACAAAGGTCTCTGTAAATATCTGACACTTATGTAAAATATTGTTACTCTCATTTATGTAAGCTAACACACACAAAACACCCATTTTCGCCCCACAGATAAATGCACCGATATATACATTTTTTTCATCCCCACGGGTTTCCAGATTGCAACATTTAAGCTGTGTTTACCGCTCGTTATGCGGACAGGTTCGTGACGGGTGTGTAATATCGGCTATCACCATGCATGCTCTTAGCAATTTACTGATTAAGAACAGGATCTTTGGGGAATGAAAAAAAAAAAGTGCGCGCATGATATCAGCTCCGGCGCTGTCAGCAGCGATCGTGCGCTTATATTTTGGCCGATACCACTGGCATGTGCGGATGGGTAATTGAATTTTCCAGGGCTGTACATTATCGTCCACAATGCAAGGGCATGTTCTCGTGCGAGACTGCTGTCGCTAAGATTGAAATGAATAGGGGAGAAATTGCCTCTGTGGTGCAGACACGAAAAGGGGGTGGAGGTTGCTAAGGAGGCGGTAATGATAGCGAGGCCCAATGCATTGGCTTGATGTTTCATAGTGGTGCACTCCGTTACGAGCTTAACTCATCGACACACAGTCATCCATGTTGTACCGGAATGCGAATAGATTGCTTTCTCGCGATCGCATCTATGGGACTTTATGTGTACGATGGATTGATGTAATTTGATATGTATAGGCTGGGAGGGAAACGATAGTGAGAATGTATTGATAGCGGATGGCTTCACTTTAGTTTGATACAAATAATTGATAATTCAGCCACAACAGGCAGATACGTATACGCAGGTGTATAACGTTGTCAGTTCTGCGTCAGCCTTTAATGTGTGCCTTCATTTCAAGGGACGTATAGTTATTAAGGTGTACGATGCTGCCTTTGAAGTGGATTATGTGCGATGGGAGGGTAGGGGGAGGTGGGAAGAGTCATATATCAAACTGGCAATCCAGAGGCTGAGCGTGACATTTAATGCCAATGCACTGCCCATTGAACATGAAATGTTGCACATGAACTTAAAAAAAGTGTTTTTACGGAGAGTGTGTGCCGGCACACGATGAGATCAGAAAAAGGGATATAAGAATGATACAAACAAATCCCCCTTTTTCATCTATACGTTGTCCTCAGTTTTATGTATCAAAACAATCACGTATTTAGACGATCAGTATATACAGGAAGTAATAAAAGGATGGGGTATTTTAGGTGGAGGAATATGAAACAATGGCAAGAGCACGTAATATCATATTCACTGAATGGGTTAAGAATGATTGTCGTTTTCCTGGGCGCAATTAAAATGCAATACGGTGCTCGATCAATGGATGTATAGGCTACGCTTAAATGCACATCTGAGGTTGCAGTGGCGTAGATTTCGCTAGAAACGTAAACACGTGCTCTCGATGAAACAACAAACCTGAATAACCATGCTGTTAAAAGTTGTCTCTCTGATCAAAATGCAAGCCGTAATTGAATATTTGATAGCGATCGTTCGAACTATAGCTGTTAACGTCATGCAAATCTAGCTGTAAAGGCATATAAATGTTGATGGAAACGTGAACAATAAACTTGTCCTCCCGATCAAACCTACACCGTAATTTAATATTTGGTACAGCGACAACCACGACCACATCCGGAGGGAATAATTGATGAAATTGTGCCTGTTTCAAACCCATATACTAACCTCCTTGTCCTACGGAGACAACAAAGTGATCCCGATACGGCGACAGATGTGGGGGAGGGGGTGTATGAATTATCCTCTTTGAATCAAGCAAGTGCAGGTGCACACAAATACGATTGGGTAACACGCTTGTCGCATATTGGTATTATTTAGCTATGAGTTGAGTTCCGTGCTAGAGAAACATTAAAGTATATAATTATAACATGTGAAATATGTCTTTTTTTAAATATATTTATGAACCATGAATTAATTCCTGTTGGTCAAAGGGGAAAGACTCAGGGAAGCGGAGTGGTGATTTAATTTATGTCTCTTCTTTAAGTTACTGAATATATTGGCACAAGCGATCTGTCACGCACATTTACGCAGACAAAATTTGCAGTATCCACACTGATCCAGGGACCAAATTCAAACTATGCCTTTATGAAATCCAGACCTATGTTTGTCTCACTGCCTGCTCATTATTGCTTGCTGCAATTCAATGTGAGTTTTTTTTTCTGTTACATGTCAAATGATTAGCGGCATCTCATTTGCTTAGCTCAAAACAAATACAGAAATCAAATATATCACGCACAGAATGTGCTACAAACACACGTGACAGAAATTAGCCTGTGATACTATTGAGCGGATACTGTATACTCGGAGAAGACGTTTCTTGAATACAGATTGCTTATAGCGATCGATGGTGGTCGCAGGCAAGAGCAAAGTAGCAACAAACGAACGAACAAACAAACAAACAAACAAACTCATATCATACGTAGCAGATTAACTTACATAAGCACATAAAGCGATTCGTCCTTGGTCTGCATAAAGCAATAATCATTGACAGATATGATAATAAGTTTTGGCCGTTATTTAGCTCGCTCTCTGTATATGGCACACCACAACTGAATGAGAATAGATCACCGTCGTGAGGTTGTCTCCAGTCGAACGAAATTATTAAACATTTCAATTTCTCATGCCGTGTCCGCTGATCGTACTTTCATCTTTTTGACAAGACTTGAATTGGGATAAGCAATGATAATTCAACGGGTGCAATTTAGATGCTGTTCAACATGTTAAGGACTGGATCGATTCGTGTTCACTCTGGCCTTCTCGATCTTCTCTGCTACTCTTGCTCATGATATAGTAAAATGTATTTTTTTTTTTTTGCAATGGCTCATAGAGTTAAAATTGAAGACATCAAATTATTTCTAAACATGATGTATTTACATCGCTACAAACACTTGTGTCTAGACATGAACAGGAGTCGAGTTAAAACAAAAGATTACATATAACATAAATATAAGAAGAGATAATTTACGACCATTCTATTTTCTGAACAGATCTTAAAATCACACATTATTGTCTTCAATAAAAATGATATCAATTCAATTTTCACATTCTACGGGTTTTGTCCCAGCTAACGGAGATGTTCAAGCGCGTATAGATGTAATAAGTTTCAATTCCTCAAATGGAATCTCGGAAAAAAAAAACACCCAGGGCAAGTTGCGGAACATTATCATGAATATCTTGACAGGAAATGAATTGTCATGTCACAAAATATGTCAAGGCATTTGGCGGTGTCGTTCTCTTAATGGAAAGTAGCAGAATGCCACATACATGTACACGGGTGGCTAACTTCTCTATGGTGACGCCTGTCCGCGTGGCATTTGCCGACAATTGTTCGTCTGTTGTATACCCCCGCGCCAAAAAGCCAATTCACGCTGCTTTACCATCTCGCCGAGACCGAAGCTATATACGCAAAAGGTCAAAGAGGCATAGATACTAACGCCACGTACCACAAAATGCCCTTTTGCCACGCCACACACTGCCCACCGTCCTTCATCGTCTAACAGGAAGGAGAAGCATTCATATCGTACAGAGAAATCGCCCCCATTCCAACGGAGGAGGGCATGTATCACCTATAGAAGCTAGCACCAAAAATGCAACCAGTCGTTGTTTTTTTTTTTTAATGATAACTTTCTGTACAGCAGGCATACATGGCCGAGTATGGATTATAATTATCATAAGACGATGATGTTCGTTTATCCAGTCCTCGCGAACAAATCATATCCAGGCATACACACAATTCTTTAACATGTTTGAAGTCATTTCCCCCATCATCTTCAATACGAATCAACGCTGATATTAACAGAATTGTATGAAATATATTTCATTGAACAAGAAGCTTATAGCGTATTGATTTTCGTATGAACATTTACAAAACACGAAACTGTCGGTCTTGACAAAAACAACAATAACAGACAAACAAATCCAACATTGGAAGGAATTCCCCTAAATAAATAGAGTAGAAAATAATGTAAGACTACATATGCAAAAATAGTTCAAAAGAAAATCACACACACATACATAGGTAAACACACACACACACACACACACACACACTCACACACACACACACACACACACACATATATATATATATATATATATGTAGACCTATATCATAAAATGAAAACAAAATGAAATAAAGCATTCGCTGAATATTCTCAAACTCGATTAACAAAGACTACGATGTCACACCGAGCGAAAAGGTTATCTTGGTAATAGGTTGGGTTAAGGCAGTCACGAGCTCTCATCAGTAGCGTGATATACAGTAACCCAAACTCTTGTTACGGCTGGCCTCATATTAATATTAGTCATATGGCAGAAAGTAATTCTTTTTTTTTCCATTCCTCCATGGTGATATTGATTCCTCTCGACAGTCAAGTTGATACTCACGTGTGGACACACACACACACACACGCACACACACACACACACACACACACTCACAACACACACAGACTGATATGCATATAACATTGGTGTTTATATTATTAAAGTTTATCATTATACACACACACACACATACATTGTATATGCGTGTGTGTGTCTGTCTGTTTCTCTCTCATTTTCTCTCTCTCCCTCTCCACATATATATATATATATATATATATATATATATATATATATATATATATATATATATATATATATATATATATATATATATATATCTTTGTCTCTGGTATATAGTTGTTTCTTCTGGAGATATAACTTTATACCATCACTCTACATATTATTGTGATAAAAATAATAACAAATTGAATATTGAGTAAAGTGCACACAAACGCACCCTCGTTTCATCCTATATTCGTAATCGATTTCGTATATGCATGTATCCGTTTGAGGATATCTTGGCAAGTTCAGCTTAAATGACTATAATCTGGAGCTTTGGAACAAGTGAAGAGATGAATACTTCATTTAATCTTCTTGTTGTTCTCTCGTCAAAACATTAGATCAATATTTTCCTTCCCTCTATTCAAATCGTTCTCAGTTTCTCTTTCTCAAACACACACACACCCACAGATACATTCACCCACGCACCCACACACACCAACACACACATACACATCAGCCTCATGCACTCAGGAGAGGATTGTCTATAATCTATCCTGTTAGCACGATTATAGTTTCCCCTCGTTATAACATTGACGAATGACGGGGCCCTGAGAGAAAAATGACAGGAACGGATATACAACGTTTGTAATTGTTGATTTAAAAATCCCTCCGCGGCTCGGCTCTTTGAACCCTACTCCCAACACCGATGTCGGGGATCGGAGGATCTTGGTAGATTTGGTGATCCCGCTTGCACGGTTGAAAAGCTGTATGTCAAACATTGTATGATGCATTGTATGCAATCTTGGCCCTCTCACCTGCCTTCCTTAAAGTCAGTACCTGCATGACCCGGTCACATTATTGAACTATAATAGATACGATCTCGTCATGGACCACCATGTCTTTTACCATCTACCGTATGATACCTGTGACTAGTAGACTGCTTGTACAGAGAGACAAGGGAAGTAGAATACATCAATACCTTCCATACAGGGTTGATATACATGACTTGTATAATATACACGTTTTTTTATCATGATAAATAAACTATACACTCGCATAGATCAATTACCTGTAGAAATGATATAACAAATTTTCACCCATATGAATCAAATTATTCATCAACTTGACGAGATGAAACGGAATGAAATGAAATGAAATTTCAACTTGACAAGATGTGAAATCACTCACTCTAGTTTCTTCAAATTTCCTTAAAAGCTCCGAGCAAACCTAAAAAGCAGGCATATGATAATATGATATACTGAGCGCGTCAGAAAAAAAGTTCCATCACTTTGAAGTTGTCCTGTTTGAAGTATGAACATTTTAATCATGGGTTTCATGATATGTTTTGGCAGAGGTATCCTCCCAGCATTTTTGGTACCCAGTTTCATTTGGATCTTACATGCATGACTGAAAATATAACACATTGCACAATCTTTAGAAGACTGCAAAATCTCACTTGTGCCAAATGACTGGGTGAAGATTCTTTCAAAACAAATTTTGAAAGATTGTATAACTTATGTCTATGGCATATGTATATACACACAGAAAGACACCAACCCACACACACACTCACATTCACACACTTGATGAAACTTACGATGATTATGATGGTGGCGGTGATGACGGTGAATGTGTTAGGGGAGATATTATTAGGGAATTACCACTTAACATTCATCGATGATCTTGGTTAAAAAAAAAATCAATGCTTCATAAGAAAAAGGAAAGTATTAACACTGTACTACAAATGGTTACTCTGCCTGTGTGTGTGTGTGTGTGTGTGTGTGTGTGTGAGAGAGAGAGAGAGAGAGGGAGAGAGAGAGAGAGAGAGTGTGTGTGTGTGTGTGTATTTCTGTGTTCATATAACACAAGTTATACATCTTTCAAGATTTGTTACAATCTTCAGCCAGCAACTTGGCGCAAGTGAGATTAAAAATTTGCAGTCTTCTAAAGATTGTCTGTTTATTCAGTCATGCATGCAAAGATCCAAATGAAAAGGATACCAAAAATGCTGAGAAGACACATTTTATGAAACCTACAATGTTGTATTATGAAACCCATGATTAAAATGTTCACACTTAAAACACGACTTCAAATGCCGAGACATTTTTTTTTTCTGACTCACTCTGTGTGTTGTAGGCCTACGTATATGGTAGTCCAAGTGTTGGTATAAAAATCAAAATTAGAACAGAACTCAAGACATGTATCATGCTGTCCATACCAACAGTTTATTTGCAGAACACACAAATTTTGGGGCTTCCTGCCCTTTATCAAGTGATATTCACTTGACAAAAGACAAGGAGCCCGAAAATTTGTGTTTTTCAAACAAACTGTTGGTATTGACGGCATGAAACGGAATTGATATCATGATTGTGAAAAAAAAAATGATTATACTCGCATCGGCGCTAATTAGTCGGGAAGCGACAGGCAAAATGCAGATTGAGACACTGATATTTTCGTAATTCTTTGAAGTTTTAAAGGCTGCACCATGCGGCACACTCTCTTTCTACGTACCCAAAGAGAGAAATTCTCACCTGATATTACTGTATAGCAACCGAGCTCATGTCATTCTGTCAGCCTCCGGGAGTTGTAAATTGCACGAGAAGAGCGTGTAAACCAGACCTTGGTGGGTAATCCACGAGCGGGTGATGTGCAGGGATGCGGCGATTACTGTAAGAATGCAGGTAATTGCGCCCCTGCGATATCTATCACACACATCCGGTACTAGTATTCCACAGCTCTGCGCGCAGACGATACATACGAACACGACTGGCGACACACACTAGCTGATGGGTTTTCTAAATTCTCTCTGGCTACAAGCCCTGCGCGGGATGCGATGTATACACCTCGGCCCCCTTTTCTCATAGCATCTGCACGCCCAATCGTTTTATTAGTGCAGCAGCGCTGATATTGGCGTGCGCTTCTTCTCTTGATACAGAAAGAGCGACCACACGCTGTTCAGGGCATGCATCCCCTAATTGCTAACGTCATCACACGGAATCTTCGCTTTGTCTACGGGCTACACCGTCAGGATTGAGGTTGTGTCTTTGATGATACTGCCCCCCCCCCCCCTCCTCATGTGCACGACCATCTACAATTTTCCTATTTGTTTGTTTATTTGTTTGTTTGTTTTATTTCTGCTGACTTGTTGCAGTCGGATGTTGAAATCGGAGAACAATAAGATGAGAGAATGACGGAGAATAGAAAGTGGAGGAGGAGAAGGAGGAGGAGGAGGAGGTGGGACGAATGAGACTAAGAAGGCGACTGAGATGGAAGATAATCTGAGGGTAGACTAAGAGTGGTGATAAGAAGCATGATGGTGAGGGAGAAAATGAAAAGAAGAAAGAGGAGGAGGAGGAGGAGGAGGAGGGAATGTGAAAAGTAGAGAGTGGAAAGAGAAAAGGCAGAATAGGAAGAATAGATCGCTATGGAAGGACAGACAAAGGAAGAGAGAATAGAGGAAAAGGAGGAGGAAGAGGAGGAGGAGGAGGAGGACGAGGACGAGGAGGAGCGGTCATATCACTGCACGAGCTTGAGCGGAAATCAAACTAAGAAAACCCCGTTTTAGAAACAGCGGCAGGGAAAAGAACAGTCCAATTTCCTCCGTCTCTCTGGAGAGTGCATTTCAGTTATACATTGTATCAGCAGCTTCTTTTCTAGAAAGAAGATAATTTTAGTGGCAACAGGACAACAAAAATCGACTATGCCTCCCCGAAACCATAATTGTTTCTTTGCTGCTGACATCATGGATATCAGAAGCATATTATGCTGAATGAAGAATTCGTAAATTTCGAATAATTATCTCCCGCTTCTTTTGATACTAAATGTGTGATCTCATGAATACTAGATAACAAGATAGGCCTATCTTGTTCTGAAAAACTGTTGAGAAGGCACTGCACGGAAAACCACGGGCTGGTGATAAGCTTTAACACAGATTTATCCGTTTTCAGTGAATATAAAAAGAGATGATTACCTTGGCAAGTACTGGTTTTGTGACAATCCATTAATCTTCATTGTTCATGCATGTGTCCAGAGAGGGGAAATGACGATGCATGGATATCAAGATAATAATGGGTAAAACGGCGTAGATATAATGATAATAACACTCGACGGAAGATCTCTGCTGCGAGCTCCTCAAGCCTTTTCGCAAGATCTCTCCACCATCCGCCCTCCTCTTTCTATATACCCCCTCCCCTCCACCCCCCCCCCACCCCCAGCCCTACTGGTGTTTCCTCGAAGCGGATATCACGATTGACTGTATTGAGACGCGGCATCTTCATCTCGGCTCATACAGACACATCACATCTTCTCTTCTTTCCCCGTATCCCAAAGATAATATCTCT
Organism: Diadema setosum; assembly: GCF_964275005.1. Taxonomy (NCBI): domain Eukaryota; kingdom Metazoa; phylum Echinodermata; class Echinoidea; order Diadematoida; family Diadematidae; genus Diadema; species Diadema setosum. The sequence goes on from NC_092705.1 coordinate 6,199,655, forward strand.
GCAGACGATTTGCGTCACACCGAACTATATTGTGCCTACACTCTGAAGGTTAATTATCGGCGCGAAGACAGAGACCAGGGAGTGACCAACGGCGGCTTAGGAAAAATTAAAGCTATACGGCATTACTTTGAGAGAGTTATTTTAATAAGATAGGTCTTAGTATAAACTTTGGTATCGTGATGGCCTATGGAGAAATAAATGAATAAATGAAAGAATGAAGTAATAAATAATGATAATAATAATAATGATAATAACAATAATAATAACATAAATTATGTGATGTAAGATATATACAGATCCATGTTATTTTCTCTGAATGTTCCAAGACATCTTCTAGTTGGTTCGAGACTGCCTGGAGAGGTTTATATCAAATAAAATGTATCGATGTGTTTAGGACTTCATCGTTGTGACCATGATGGCGCACAACATCTTGCTGTCCTACCTAATACACTGATGATCTTCGTATAACGAAGGGTATTGATGATTTTTTTTTCTTAATCCCCCCTTCTCTTCATCATTATCGTTGTACAACACACAATATGACCATCTCTAGATCGAATTCCGGGTTAGAATGGAGTATAGGTAGGCGACAGACGGCGCCCAACCCATGTCATCTAGTCCAAGTGCATCATAATTATTACTGCTGTATTAATGAGCTTTTAGATCTGGACGCGAACGCTTAGACGACGCTATTAGGCCAAAAAAAAAAAAAAAAAAAAAAAAAGAAGAGAAAATAGTAATAAAACAAAACACATGTAAACAAAAATGGTGTTCTATACATGCGCGAGACAGCTGTTTCCATTGTCCAACCCGGGAGGAGATGTTTTAGCGTTTGCGTCGCAGATTTTTTTTTTTTTTTTTTTTTGGGGGGGGGGATTGGGAATTGGCTTCCTTATGCCTAACTGTGCACTACATGTAGCCGATTTATGCACTGACATAGTAATGCAACCGACTCATTGCACAGCCCATTCAACCATCTTTTCTTATTGTGGAACCCCCCCCCCCCCCCCCCACACACACACACACAAACGTTATGGCCGACATATGTTACAGCGCTTTAGGACCGAACAGGTCTATAATCGACACTGTGCATGTAACACTATGTCATGTAAGTATACAATGTATCACATTTGTGGCACATGGGGCAAACAAAACATACACAAGGCAATAAATGACGCATAATTACTAGACAGTAGTCACGAGTGTTTTAATACTTTATTCGAAAGCGAGTTAGCAGGCAATGAAATGCACGGCTAGAATCACAATTATTCATAGCGTAATATAGTCTAAGTTCCATACGCAAGAGCGAATCAATGCCATGCTGCGTCCCTCTCTTTAAATTATAGAATTGAGACTGTCCAATCGATTTTATCCCTGTCTCCAGATCTTCTCTGCGTTGCGCTCTTTGCAAGTCAGGAATTGTACAAATGCAAGGCTCTTGAATACAAAGAATAAATACTGCAACCTACTGGTGCATTAAAATGGATGGAAATCAGCCAGACGTTAAATTATACATTGTAACTGTACATAAGATTAAAAAAAATAGAGAACCCTATTAAACCCAACAGAAATATACAGGACGTATATTTAAGGGAAAAAAATAAAATGAATGAATTAAAAAAAATTAAACACTTCATCTGAGGAGACAAAGTTGCGTTCAACGCAACAGACACAGCGTTGGACCAGGCCTAGTCAAGCGTCACAACTTTCGTTCATATTCAGCACAGGTATCGTTTAGAGTACTTCTTCACCTGTCTAAACGGCCTCAGTCCAAATCTAACAGTACATTAATGTATCAAGATTGATGAGAAAATATGAGTAATCTTTTGAAATGGTGGAGCTCAGCTTGTATCTCACTTCTATATAACTTCTTTGTTAATAGTAAACGATTTTGCATCATCTTAATGAAACCAGAAGACACAAACTTTGTACAGTCTAGTAAGCACCCCTGCTCCTAAATAGTCTAATTTTGGGCATCAGCTCTTAATCTAAATGTCGTCAAAATTATTGATATTGCTATGACTATTATGATGACGATGATAGTAATTATCATGAATAACAATATTAGCATAAAATATTATATGCTGCTATAATGCATGGTGTTATTATCATTATTACTATTATCATTGGGAACATTATCATTTTTATTATCATTATCAGCATTATCAGTAGTAGCATAGTAGCTGTAGTGTATAAGCGTCATCATCAATATCAATGTTCTCATCTTTATAATTTTATCACAAATATCTGTATTTACAGCATCATCACTGCATAGTCATTAACCATATTCTGATTTTGTTAAGGATGGAGAGGACATCTATCTAACATGAGAAATGCTAGAAAACAGCAATGAATACAAAACTTTTCTTCTTCTTCATTGAGAAGATGACTTCTTGGGAGCCATCCTTTCTTTCTTTCCTCTCATTTTCCTGCTGTTGGTGAATGAATACAATTGCTATGTCAGGCCATGGTATCAATGATAGCTGTACACTTACATGAGAAGCTTTTATCTACAAAATGATCCTGAATTATATAACGGCCCATGTGAGCACGGTAAATTACGTCACAATACATATTACGTTATAAACAGAGGCTTGACAATAAATATAATCACACCCACAGAATTCCTTGGAAAATCACTTTACATCCGTGTGAGAACTGCATTGTAAGATTATTATTTTTTTCTCACACTAATTTAAGACAAACACACAAAATGAACAGAAATCTGTAATGTGTAAATAGTAATATGAGTGTTTTTCAACCACCTGTGCTCAAGACATTGTGGTGCAAGCATTGTCCCACACTACACATATCACAGCATTCCTGGCATCTTATCTCATCAATGAGGTAATCTTTCCGACAAGATCAGTTAAGTGAAACATTACATTTACATCTTGGTAAAGTAAAATAAATGCACAAAAAGATATTACAGAGAAAAAAATCTGCACAGTGAGAATCTTACTGGTACATCCAAGATCACTCTAATATGGAAAAATACATTTTTGAGCATAAAAGCATGAAAGCATAAATGCAAGCACATACATTGTGTCTTCTACATTTTGGAGAGCAAAAAATTTGGAATTATCTTGGCAGCAAAAATACGAAAAAAAAAAGAAAAAAGAAGGTGAAATACTCTGTCCTGTTCTGATTTTTCTCCACATGTACCAGCATTAATGGGATGCATCAATGTTAAACATATGCCAACAAAGAAACCATAATCACACCCTCCCCCCCCCCCCCACACACACACAAACACATATACACATGCAGAGTTAAAAAAAAATCAACTACACTAACAAAACAATGACACAATTGCCCCATTCTAGTAAAGAAGGAAGCAACTGAAAAGAAGCTGTTTCTTTTGAAACAAGCAAACAGTATCTGCCACTTTTGCAGTGGTGCATCGTCTTAATTAAGATATCCCGAAGTAGAATTTTAAGTGTTCTTGCTTGAAACTAGGCCTCCAAGGAGAACATGGCAAATGCAAAATAAAAAGAAGAAGGAAAAAAAAAAAACTCTCAGAATGGAATGATACACATTTCTTATTGTTCAGCACTCCCGACTAAATTCTATGGTCTTTTCACCACATTAAGGCAAATTCATCACTTTGTACACACATATTCATACACACACACACACACACACACACACACACAGAGAAAATGTATTCACTGCGCAGAAAATGGCCAAATCATGTTTACAGTATCTGCATTCAAATAATATTCAATCTCATGCACTAGGTTTCTTCTTCCTCTCCTAAAAGAGAGAGAGAAAAAAAATAATGGAATGGCACTTGTACTTCAACTTGGGCAAAGTTAATGCTGATGAAATTATGTCTTAATACAATGGGCAGAGGAGAGTTGAAAATAATACATGTGCACACAAAAGAGTGGCCAATACCTTGCCTACACTGATCCAGACGAAGCTGTGCTGTTAACCCATTGAGGATGCGTCCGAAGTATATTCAGGCAGGTGTCTATGGGAAATGCGTGTTGTAACAAAATCAGTCCGTCCTCAATGGGTTTAAAGCCCAATCAACTATTCACTGTCAAATCTGAGGGGCTCGTAAGAGTCCAGACCAGTACATTCCTACATGAGTACAATACATGTACTGTAAAACGAGGAATTTTCGCGTGCATTTTAATTTCGCGAATTTCGCGAGCGCCAAAATTCGCGAAATTAAAATGCACGCGAAAGTTTTTGTCTACACTACATGCATTGAACGCCAGTGGCAATTCGCGAAAATTTCATGCCACGAAAAAGGCTGTCGGCTCCAATTCGCGAAAATTTCATGCCGCGAATATATCATGTTTACAGTATGTCCATTTAATACTGTTACTACACAACACAACACTGACTCTAATTCTTCTGAATACACACAATTATAGCAATAAAACAACAAGGAAATACCAACAATAAAATAGAAAAATGCCTTGTAGTTGTACCTGATAATGTACCTGATATTCCATACCAGTTAATTCAAAATAATAGAACTATAATATCAACACTTTTACCTGCAATAAGTTACATCTTATTCTTCTTGTCCACAATACGGGTTAATGATACATATCATATAGTGGTAGCAAAATTAATAACAAAACAAGATTTTGTATGCACTAAACCAAACTAGGCACTTTGAACTTTAACTCTCTTTAAAAAAAAAAAAATAGTGATTATCATCTATATCAGCACCGAGAATTTTCTACCAATTACTGGCACATCACAGATGACTACTGAGGTATAAAACCAAGTACGCTTGGGACTTCTCACATTTACAGCCAAAATGTTTTCCTTGTCGACTACGTTTAACCACTGAAGACTCGCCACAAGCTCAATCGGGCAGGTGTCTATGGAAATTGTGTGTCGGAGCAACATCCGCTCATCCTCAGAGTATGCCCACACACGCAGCATTTCAGTGAAGGAGGATGTACGGAGATGGTATGATATCTTTTATCGACTAAGCACGTCCTAAAAAAATATAAATAGAATCTCACTCATAGTCACTAGTAGTGTTACATAATGTCTAATTATTTCGGGCAGTTAACACTTGCCTAATCACACGCATCACCGCTCACACGAGTTGGTCCAATTGAAAAACAAAGCTATTCACACTTCACAACACGCACCATCAAGACAATAATACCATAAATACAGTCTGCCACCAGTCTACATTGCATTTGCCTATTCTATCTACACACAGCTGGTTTGTCTATACGCAGCCTTCCTAGCGCAGACGAGCACAGTCCCATTTTCCACAATTGGCGTCAGTCATCAAATTGCACTTGATTTCAGCTATATACACACTGTACATACCTGGTAAGGATGACTACAGAAGGCAAGCTTTACAGAGCAGCAGACTGACAAGGAGCCAAAATTCATTAAAAAAAACAAAAAAAACAAAAAGATCATCATCCAGTAGTGAATGAAACCCTGTCTTGCCCTGTCACCTTTGCTCATGCCAACATTAGTTGAATAAATAATTAGGAGTAGGTCAGGCAGTGCTGCTATTACAAGAAAAATGGTCAGATGTACAGCATTTAATGCCAGTAAATCTAATAAAGACACTTCTTACTGATCATAGTGTTATGACAAGAAGTTGGGTATGCATTTCCACACCATGTCCCTAGGCGCGGTCAGACTGGCAAAAGATCGAGAAGTTTAAGATCGCAAAGTTTGGGCCATTCGTACGCGCGCAAGAAAGAGTGCGCCGTCCGATGGCTAGTGATTGTGATGTAACAATGCACACGCGCTACTATACGCGCTGTCAATCCTGTAAACAACTTCTAGTTCGGGCCGCGGGCTGCCACAACAGCCAGCGGCCTTTCTTGTGCATAACAGTACGTGGCGTACGTATACTCTTATACGTACGTACAGTACTTATGTGCGGGATTTCCGAGTGCGACGTGCGTAAATGTTTGGGACGAACATCTTCGGACATCTTGACTTTTGAGCGAGTGCTACATGTAGCTGACTGGTATTGACCCACAAAGGTACGTGAATAATGCTGTTAGTTTTCGACCCATTTTATAAAACAAATGATGCACAGGATTATTTTGTGGCGTTAGTGAAGGTGCGGCGCACTCTCGAGTATTGACAACGGTTGCAAACATGCACTGGGCTGCGCATGTCGCACCATTGTCAATACTCTCGAGCGCGCCGCACCTTCACTAACACACTCTATCCTGTGCATCATTTGTATATCTGAACATGACAATGGCCTCACGCTTCGGAGACAACGCCCGCAAACAGATCGAGAAGTTTCGCGGGAAGTTTGCGGTCACACTGGCAAAACTTCGAGATCTTAAAGATCGCGATCTTAAACTTCGCGATCTTTTGCCAGTCTGACCGCGCCTACTGTTGACTTTTAAAGCATTCAGTGCAATCAGATGAACAGAAATATCAGGAGATGAACAGAAATATCTACTTGAGTAAATGCTTGGCCCAGGGGAGTAGTGGCCATTCACAAGAAACCATAAGCAGTCTTGACAGGAGCAGTTTTGCAGATGAACACATTGCAGGCTACACCATTTTTAGGGGGTCAAGGCCGCTGCCAGCAGTCAGTACTTGAAAGCGCCCCACTCCGCTGCCCTCTGAATGAAATCCTTCACGTACGCCTCGTCCAGCTTCTTGAAGGCCTCTGTCTGCACCACCGCGGTCATGTGATTGACGGCGAACTTGAAGCAGAATGCCTCAAGGTCCTGGGAGAACAGGTAAAAAATGGTGATGGCAATGGTGATATATATATATAAACAATACCATCCCGGGATGGAAATCCTGATGAAAACTGTTAAATTTCCCTTCAAAGAATCTTTCCCTGAATAGGACTTACAAATAAAGATGAAATCATTGTGAAGTGCAAGGTGTGAAAATGTAAAAATTGCAATAAGATATGAGTGAAATTCTATAACAAATAAGACATGATTATGAATATCTTGTATGAGAGGTACCTGACATGGCATTTCATTCATTCATCAAATTGACCAACAGGGCTGTGTACCTGAGACATTTGTGCATTTTATTTCACAGTGTTCTTCTTACAAGAGACCTGATTAAATCACTTTCCTCATATTTTGTATATTTGTACATGTTTAAACTGCCCAAAGACATATCTTAGAAAACAAAGAAGTCTTGCTTTTGGGAAAACTACATCATTTATGGTGCATAATATAGGATCACCCCCCCCCCCCCCAATACATACAATAATATTCACTTTAATGTATGATAGCAGATAGCAAACATAGCAAATCTTTTTAGTATTACATCAAATAGATTTAATATACTATGGGGAGATTGTCAAAGAGGAATTTTTGTCCTGTCTGCAAATATCTAGAAATAGGAGGGAAAACGTTAAAGCAACAAGTGCATAATATTATGCCATACTTTCGCAGACATAACCCCTGCAAAAAATGCCAGGTTGATCATCCAGAAGGATGATTTAAACTGGCACTAAGGCATTTCTTGTGTCACTGAGGGATGTCTGGCGATACGCAAGTCAAGACAAGAATTAAAAGTGATAAACCGGGGAATATATCAATACAAGATTGAAAGTGATAGGCGAGGCAGTATATCAATACAAGATTGAAAGTGATATGCCAGGCAATATATCAATACCATCATCTCATGCTAGCACTGTGTTTTGGCTAGAATGTAATTTGCTCTCTCCCTCCTTCCCCCCTCTAACCCCTATCCACACAAGGATGTTTCCGCAACAGAGAAAAGTTTGTTCTACTGAACTTCAGGGACACTCGGTAGCTCTTAGGCATATACCTGGATCTGGGTTTGGTTGTGAGCAGATGGAATGCAGTTACAAGTGGAGAATGCTATTCCTGGCCAGACAGATTTATGGTAGAAATGTTCTTAGCAAGATGAGTATGACAATAAATAATGATGATGCATTACAGCAACGTATGGATGCAGGCCAGATAGTCACTTTGCTCATCTACATCTTAAGAGGCATGCATCAAAGGGGAAATCTACATGCATCAATGCATTCAAGACAACCAATCCCTTTTGCATGCAAATTTTTGAAAAATTGGAGTGAACACTTAGGTATTGAAGAAAACACTATTTGGAAACCTCCTGTAAATTTTGAACTCAAGAGGGTCTTTATTTGTTTAGTTAAATTGACTGTTTAGATTTGAATAATTTTTCGTACTACGAAAAAAATTACAAATCTAAACTACCAGTCTAGTTTTACAGACCTGTGTGATGCACTTAGTTGCACATGTAGTTAATGTAAGTGGTGTGTTGTTATTTGCCATCGATAACAAAGTAAGAGAAGCTAGTGAATTTTTCTTTTCTGACAGTTTGAACATGCATATTTTTTGTTTGAAGTATAAGTATCACATTACAACCACAGGAGGATTAATGTATGCAGCTGTGCCTAGTACACAGAATACGTTACGCTGAGCGTTTGGTGCATTATTTGAATTTTAATGGCTAACAACCTTCAAATATCACCAAAATGTTGTAGCTTTACAATAGTCTTGTCATCCTGGTGGAATATATCATGTTCTGTGCTATTTGGGAAGGAATGCAAAAGGGAAGGCCCATCTTTAAACTGATGGTCCCGGTGGTCAAATCCACTGGAGCCAGTGGTCCGATCACAGTTCGGCTCATGATTCGGCCGAGGGGATGACAGCTTTAGCAAACTTCTTTTGTGATGTCATAATAAGAAACACATATGCACGCACCCTGGCATTACTACAGACTTCATGATGCGCAGAGAAGACAACAAAGGCAACGTTACTTAGCAACATCTACGCGCTTTACTCTTGATGACAGCTCAACTTTGGCAATCTTCTTATCAACACTAATGGTGATCGGCAGTATCATCAACAGCGCCCTCTACACTACCGGAACTATGCGCCTTTAAAGTTTTCAGTGCCAATGACTCAAATGTGCACAAATTCCACACAGACAACTATGAACAGGTAATTAATGTGGCATGCTGAGGGTTAATGTGCTGTTTGCCAATCGGCACACAGACCGGAGTACTTTCTTTGCAGATTGGCACGGATGTCTGGAAACTAATATTGTCAGTGAATAGAGATTACTTCGTAATCCGCCTAATCCCCCTAATTCCTCACTGCCTCACCATGGGCTTTCCCTTGGACTGCTGGATGCATCGCTACACCCGAGTGGGCTTGCTATAACTTTACCAGTTTGGCATGATTATTGAATGCTGATGATGAAGCTTGAGAAGTTAAGCCTGGGCATATTAAAGGGAACCAGTACCTCGTATCAGGGTAATTACCCCCTTCCCCCCCCCCCCCCCATTCGAATTCTTTGTATGTTCGAATTAACTATGGCATGCAAGGAATAAAGAAATCCCAGTTTTGCAAAGTTGAACAGTCAGTAGATCCCTAGAGGGCAGTAGACAGCTTGTGACGTAATTGTGGACATGTCTCCAAGGTTTTATTAATAAAATTTCACATTGCTCAACTTTTCATAACAATGAGTGTAACTCCTTCTCTGAAATCCAAATATGGCACAAAGGAATAGAGTTTGCAAGTGCATATTTTGAAGCTGGACCATGTTTATTTATGCCACTTAAAGGGGATGGCTAGTAACTGATCAGTGGGAATCAGTGGGAATGCTGGGGGATGATTGTTCCAATTCTTGTGGGATTCATTTAAGAATACATTATACATCTATTGTGTGAAAATTATTTGCTTCAGAACGGTCTCATATTCAAGTAATGTGCAGTTTAATGTCCCGTCACTGTACAGGCATGCTAACCTGGAAACATTACACTGCACATTACTTGAATATGAGACCATTCTGAAGCAAACAATTTCCACACAACAATAGATATACAATGTACTCTTAAATGAATCCCACAAGGATTGGAACAATCATCCCCCAGCATTCCCACTGATCAGTTACTAACCAAGAGAAAACTTTAAAATACTGATTTCTCTGTTTATATAAGAATTTGCTCAAACTTTCAGTCAGGTCATGTTCCTACAATTTTTTCTGCTCTCTTTTCACACAAAACTAATTTTCAGGGTGGATTTCCCCTTTAAATCCTGTCATGGGGGTATTGGGACACATTCCACTCTCTGACACTGTAAATCTCGTATGAGATGACGGGGCAGCAAGGGCAGACTCACATTCGCCTCGTATCTGATGGAGGCCGCCAGAAGGAGGGCGGCATTCTCGATGTTGATCCCCTGCTTGATGATGCGTTCACACTGCTTCTTGAGGTGCGACTCACAGTACGAGTTGGCAAGATCCAACAGACCTGAGAGAAGGAAAGCGGTCGTATGCAAAACGTAAGGCACAAAATAACTGATAAAGAAACCAATAATGACATCTATGAATGATGTTAGAAAGAATAAGAATATCACAAAAAGTATGAGTGTAGAGAAAAAAGAAGCCATTAGCACAAATCACTGTATGAGCTTACATTAACAATTAATCATGAATCATTCTAATGTGTGACTGAATATCATACGTACTGTGGATGGAAGAAAAGTTAACTCTGCCAGAAAAATAAACAAACGAAAAACACCTGAAACCCCAAGTCAGCTCAAGTTGATGTAAATGACGTGAATGCAGTGATTTTGTTTAATTTCAAGACACAATTTGTGTCATTTTGACCTGCATATAAACGCGTAAAATCCCTCAGCAATCATCATCAAACGGAGTGTTCAGTTGTGCGCTGCAAAATATTTTCTATTTTCTCCCCTTTGCTTGTATCATTCACGTAGCACAATGGCTTGCATAATTTGTGAATCTTTGAACTAATGACTGGAATCAACTATTCCTTTGAAAAAGAGAGCACAAAAAAAAAAAAAAAAAATGAGTATATACGTGTGTGTGTGTGTCTATTTGTGTGTGTTTGTTTGTTGTGCACATGCGTTCAATGTAGAGGGTCATTCCCATTCACTACTAAAATAGTATTGGGGACTCGTACATACCAATAGCGTCCTCTGGGGAGAGAGATACTTGGTCAGTGTACAGATATTCCAGGAAGGCTCGGTAGACCGGATACGAAAACTGGGTGATTTCAATGACACTGTGTGAGGAGGCAAGATGAAGGGAAGGGGAGGTGATCACTGATGCACAACACCTAGTAGCACTTAAAGGACAAGTTCACCTTCATAAACATAAGCATTGAGAGAATGTAGCAATATTAGTAGAACACATCATTGAAAGTTTGAAGAAAATCAGACAATCCGTTCAAAAGTTATGAATTTTTGAAGTTTTTGTGCAGTAACCGCTGGATGAGAAGACTACTGCAGTGTACAAATAACTTAGGTGTCACATGCGTACAACAATATAAGGAAAATATAAAGAGAATTTCACAAAATTCCATCTTTTGAAAAAAATACACATTCCCCTGACTCGTTACCAACAAATGTTTTGGGTAATATTATTCCCCCTGCCTTTAGAAAGAGGCAAGTCAAGTGCTCTTTTATTATGCAAAAAAAGTGAAAATATGTTGAATTTTCTTTTACATTTTCTTTATACTGTTGTACGCATATGACTCACAAGCTGTAGTAGTCTCCTCATCCAGCGGTTCCAACACAAAAATTTTAAAAATTCATAACTTTTGCTTCGATTGTCCAATTTTCCTCAAACTTTCACTGATGTGTTCTACTAATATTGTTGCATTCTCACAATCCTTATGTTTATGAAGGTGAACTTGTCCTTTAACAGTGCCCATTTTACTTCCAATGAAAGTTCAGTGATAGATGAAAGAGGAGCATATCACATATAATTTGGGGAAGTGTGAATGCAAAGTTTACAATGTAAATCTACATTGAATCAGTTCAAAAACTAATTTCTATATAACAGCAAATGGAATAAAACTGCAGATTTCTGTTCAGATATTTCATTTTGCAGTTTTCCCTGTTCAGAATAATGGACACTACTCTCTCTCAAAAAAAGAACATGAATTTGTAGTGGCATACCCCATGACGTTTTGAGTACAATACATACATTACCTACCTCATTCTGACAAAGAACTAAAATGCTAAAACAAATATTAAAAAATAATAATTAGAACTAGAAATGTCGCTTTGGCGACTGGTATGCCTCCGCCATAATGCATGATTTTCCCAATAGGTCTAGATAGTACATGTGGACAATGTGTGATTACATTTTCACAAAATTGGCAAAATATTGAAATGACAAGTTTGTCACAAATGTGTTGAATGTTCACCTTCCTTGACCTAGGTTTAATTGGATGAATAGGAGAGCATGTATCTAGGGATTTAAGGACTTTAACTCGACTTTGACCCATTCATACATTTAGGCATTGAGTAATTTTCAAGGTACAGGTGTGGAGAAAAAGTGCAATTTCTGAATTGAATAGTAAATTGTTACCATTTTCATCTGGCCCTTGACCCTAAAATTCATAAGATAATCACTTTCAGGTAGAACATGCATAATATGTACTAAGTTTCAAGATAACTTGAGCCACTTCCGAAATATGGAGGAAAAAGTTAGTTCAGCACTTTCACTTGATCTTTGACTTTTTGACCTTTGAGGCAAAAAAAGAAGAAAAAAAACTTTCCAGAGAATTTCTATTAGGTTACACATGTATGCATACACCAAGTGTAAAAAAAAATAACCCTGCTGGCATTGCATGAAAGGAGGGAAATAGTAAAATTTTGAAGTGTTGCACTTGACCTTTGACCCCTGACCTTTGACCCCATGAACCCTACATTCTCTAGATAATCACTTCCAGTCAGTATATGTATATACTATGTTCCATGAAGATACCTTGAACAATTTTCCAAGGTATGGAGAAAAAAAAAAAGTTTTAATATTTTTACTTGACCTTTTGACCTTTGACCTACCTCATGACCCAAACTTTCACCAGAGAATCTTAATTGGGTAATACATGTATACACTAAGTTTCAAGAAAATATCTTCAGGCATTCAATAGATATGGTGGAAATAGTGAAATTTTATGTATTTGACCCTGACCTTTTGACCTTTGACCTTTGACCTCACGACCCAAACTTTCACCAGAGAATCTTAATTGGGTAATACATGTATACACTAAGTTTCAAGAAAATATCTTCAGGTATTCAATAGATATGGTGGAAATAGTGAAAATTTATGTATTTGACCTTGACCTTTTGACCTTTGACCTTGAGCATGTGCACCCAAAAGTTGATAGGCACAACTTCACCCCCTAATACACATACATGCCAAGTTTCATTAGGATACCTCAACGGGTTTTGATAGTTACCTTGTCCACAAAATTCATTACGGACGGACGGACGGAAGGACGGACGGACGGACGGACGGACAACCCGAAAACATAATGCCTCCGGCACCACTTCGTGGCGGAGGCATAAAAATGCATCAGTAACTTACTCTTTTCCATTCTCCTCCCAGTGAGACTGGAACATGCTCCTAAAATGTTGACACCTGAATTTGAAATTCCAGCAGGGAAGAAAGAAGGTAACCCTTTAGCAACTCTCATTTCGACATTTTTCAAAATTATGTAAAATGTAGCTCACTGCATGCTTATTTTTGTATATCATAATAAGTTACGTTTATTTGAAAGCCTATTGAGACTTTACCAAGAAACTGGCTTGTCGCAAAAGTAATTCTGACATATATGTAATTATATATTCTTTATGAAAACTATAAAAATGGTAAAGCAATAAAGCAGTAAAGCAGACAGGCAGTTTCGGGCATTTTAGGGAGTAATAAGACAGGCGGTTTTGGGCGGTTCAGTTACTGATGGGTTGAGCAGCATCTACAGAAGTCACTCAAAATGGTCAAGACAAGACTTGACCCTTTCTAAAATGACTATAAACCCATTATCAGAATTTCATACTCTTGGCTCTGGCAAAAATCTCTCATCTATGTGACAACATACATATTCAAGTATCATACCCTTATACCATATACGGCGAATATTTCACGAGGTTTTTATTTTCGCAAATTTCGCAAGTCTTGTGCTTTTCGCGAAATTAAAGACACGCGAAAATATTGACTCTTATCCCCGATGTGAATGTGACGCACGCATGTGCATTTTCTTTGTGCAGTACAGGACTCCAAGATCGCGAATTCAACCACTCGCAAAATTGTAAGAATTCCCAATTCGCGAAAATTTAGGTTCGCAAAATATATGGCGTATACAGTACTCTAGCAAACTAAAATGTTGGAATTACAGTTCATCAGAACGACACAATTTACTCCTAAACTCTTATTGCTTTTCCTGTATGGCTTGTTCTCGGAAAAAAAAAATATCACAATTTTATTGAATCAAATTATGATTTGTTTTTACAAGGTCACTATTAAGGAAGCAAATGAATGCCTGTAAGCAAGCAACAGTAGGACCAGGAGTAAGTCAATATCGGGGCATCATCCAAGATCCAAGTTAAAAAGAAACAAAATGTAAAGAGCACGACCCAAACATACTTGATTTTGTGGGGAAAGGATTCGCTTTTTTTTTTCAAAGTTGAATGACCACAAAACTCACCTGATTTTCAGCAGGGCTTTGTGAACGTGGATACTCCTGTCCTCCACCATGAACCTCAGGTCACATGTTTCCTGGTTGTCAAATGCCACTGCCAGCGTTTCCTCCAGAGCTCTTCTGCCAGCAAAATTCTCTGTAAAGTTACAATAAATTGCCACTTTCAAAACCCAGGAATAGTATTTCTTGCAGTCATTGGCAAGTGCACAATGCAACTGTTTGATTAAAGGGGATGGCTAGTAACTGATCAGTGGGAATCAGTGGGAATGCTGGGGGATGATTGTTCCAATCCTTGTGGGATTCATTTAAGAGCACATTATATATCTATTGCTGTGTGAAAATTATTTGCTTGAGAATGGTCTCCTATTCAAGTAATGTGCAGTTCAATGTTTCCAGGTTAGCATGCCTGTACAGTGACGGGGCAATCGTTACGGGCCGTTAACGGAACAATCATCCCCCAGCATTCCCACTGATTCCCAGTGATCAGTTACTAGCCATCCCGTTTAAAAGCAACAATGTACACCTTTAATTTCAAATGACTGGGTACCACATGCTTGACAATCCATATCTTATTGTCTGTGATACTGAATGACACACTCAAATGGTCACTATGACCATAACTCCTCTTAGTCTTTACTTTTGCTACAAAAAAACCAACAACAAAAAGGGCAGCTGCACAAGCATAATCAATTTTACAGAAATCTATAAAGTAGCCATGTTTCACATGAACAAATGAGGAAATGGTCTTCAGAAGTCAACTCATTATCACAATATTATTCATCTTTTTCAAGGCACCAGTTGACTGATAAACCGCTTCCTGACTTTCAAACACTCATAAACTTTCTCTGCAATTCTACCGATTTCATTGATTCGTGGCACTCTCTTTGACTACTCTCGATAAGGATTAACGGCTCCATGAGCGACCTTCTCGGTAAAGCAGAAAGATTATCAAATCATCTTACATTCGAACTGCTTGAGTGCTTTTTTTCCCATTTTTTTCCCATCTTATTTTGTAAGGTTTGACATTAATTTATCTCCCGATTGTCACATCTTACCATTCTTATAAAAGTCAGGGTGATGTCATGCAGGGTCTCGGGCAATTACCTTCTGGGCAATTACCCTGTGACCCTTCCCCTGACCCCAACCATAACCCTGATCCTAATCCTGAACCTAATCTTAACCCTAACCCAAACTCTAATAACCCTAAACCTAACCCTAATCCTAATCTTTACTCTAACCTTACCACTAACCAGTATTTAGCCAGGGGTAATTACCCTTGGGAGGTAATTGCCCTGATACAGTCATGCAGCTGACAACAATGGTCTTTGCAGGAACTAAGATGTTGGAAGATCTAATTTGGTTTGTGGTTTCCTTCACACTGTGTTAACATGATGGTAGATAATGCGGGACACCTCAAACCATGCCAAACCTTCTCAAATATGCCCTAGCCTTGAGGAACAGTGTAGCCTAAAACGACCTGATGGGCTGCAAATGAGAAGGCTCTGCGATGTGGGAAGTCCTGGCTAATTATCTAATGACTGTGAAGATGTTGGATACAACAAATAAGAAGAAGCCACGAAAATGTGTGTGAAATACTGCACATACTTAAATAGTTTCTGTAGATGCTGGATATGACGAAGAAGAAGCATCACAGTCTTACCGAACGTGAGAAGCTTGTACGTGACAGCGGGTGAGGAGAAGCAGGCAAAGACGTCGTCCAGACAGGTGAAGCGCGTCTCCATGGGCGACAGGACCGACTGACCCTTGCACTGACCCCACATGTAGACCTTTCCCGACTGGGCGAGGGCGGCCGAGATGTGGGAGTAGTGGGTTGCTGCTATATCAGTGAATCTGGGAGCAGGGATACCATGGTAAATTCCCACATATGACTTCCAGTGCCATTAGTGTGATTTGTTAACAGGTCTCATATGCTCCGTTCTCACATACACCCCTACACTGACTTGATGCATCCATGCTTTCATTATTTAAATTACATCATTGGTGATCTTAAAGTGCATTGTGTGGGAAGTGGGTGTACACAGGGTGTGTATTAGGTGTTTGTGCGTTTCTTTCTCAATTGACCAAAAATCTGCTGGCTCTAAATCTATTCACTATCTAGTTGATTTGCTCGTGAAATAAATTTTATACACTCCAATATTCCGATTCCATGGGTTTGCCACAAGTAATGCTCTCAGTGCACTCGGCTTAATTTCTGCCATTCAGCCACTCTCATCCGCAACCTATTAGGAGATCTTTGTCCTCAGGAAATTGTGTCATTCTAAAAAACAGTCTACTGCTAAGGAAACAAGAGAATTCATTGGCAAGGAATTACCTCCCCAGGTCCTCTGCGATCTTGGTAGCCCCACACAGATTGGCCTTATTTCCTGTCCCGAGCTGACCATAGGAGTTTGCCCCCCATGTGAAGAGATGGCCCTCATCTGACAGACCCAGTGAGTGAGCGTATCCACAGGCAATCTGCAGAGACAAGCACACAGTCGCACAGCAAAGTGATCAACGTCTTTAACCTCAAGGAGTTAGTTTCATTCTCATTGCACTGTGTACTTGCCACTTGGTTAGAACAAAGCAAGATTTGACAATGCAGAAAAACAAAAACAAACAAAGAAACAGGATAAACTAACAAGATTGTGGAAGTTTTTTGTTATATTTGTTTGTAGTTTGTTTTTCAGGAAGGGAGATCACCAAGAGAGGACAGGACCATACCAAAAGTCACTCTGCCCATACTGACATTTTACCGTGTTGGTTGTCATCACATTAATCTGGCACCAACAAAGTGGGTGGCTGGCTAACCTGTTCCTGCCAAGATAGCTGCATTAACATTTATTCATTTATTTTGGTTTTATTTCCACAGGGTAGTCTCATCAAGACCAGCAGCAGGTCCTGCTCTTCCAGAGAGACCTGCCCATGATAAAAATACATAAACATTCATCGTAACTCAAAACAACATTTATACATAGTGGAACAGCAAAACATAACATATACACAATTGATTACCTATAACGTACATGCAAACTATCACACGGCACGGCCAAATAATGTATTCAGGTCCTAAAATCCTGCTCCGTACTGAGATTTGGATCATGATATTGTGCTACTTCACATTTGAGTTTGGTGTCACATTGCAAAAATGTTACAATAATAGCCAGTGTGCCGGTAATAATTACTGCATAACTCTACTAGTGCTTCATGTTTCTACTCACTGACCTGTGAAATGACCACACCATTGAGACTGGACACCTTGCAGGGGCTCGGCTGGTTCACATTGTTGCCAAGTCCCAGCTGACCGTTGCCGTTGTAGCCCCAACCGTACACCTAGAAGGGTTGTGAAGACAAAACACTCTGCTATCACAGCCTCCAATGTACACTACACATGGTAAATTTTGCAGTGTTTTTTTATTTCATTAAATTCTGTGAGTTAACCAATAAGATTAACAACTTCCAAAAGTAATACCTCCAGTAACACAAGTGCACTGTATAATCATCATCTCCAAAATTGCATATCACTCACTTCTTCTTAACAAGAGACCCGCGGGTCTAGCGCTCACCTGAGTATCGCAAGTTCACCTTTCACGCAGTCACTAATCTAAATTATTCACAGCTTTACTAAAATTTGACCAGGCATTCTCAAGTAGAACATGAAAATGTACAATAAGGGCCAAAAGTTTTAAAGAGTCCTTAATTTGGGGGGATTGGGGCCCCTGGGGCCCACTGGGTGGGGCATGGTGCCCACTTTGATAAATTGAGATCCTGACCCCCTAGGGATGCTACCTGCCAAGTTTGACGAAAATCCATCATGAGGTTTTCAGGAAGAAGATGAGAATGTACAATTCAGGCCCCCATTTGGACCTTCCCAACCCCCCCCCCCCCCTGCCCCCAAGAGGGGCACCCCTGGATCTGCCATGAACAAACCTGAAACTACAGTCATTAATATACTCACTCATAGCATTATCTTAGCTTATCTTAGAGAAGATTTTTAAAGATTCCTTCATTTTTTTTTTGGGGGGGGGGGGGGGGGTTTGGGCCCCCTGGGGCCCACTAGGTGGGGCATGGTGCCCATTTTAACAAAATGAGATCCTAACCCCCTAGGGATGCTACCTGCCAAGTTTGGTGAAAATGGGTCATGGGGTTCTCAAGAAGAAGATGAAAATGTACAATTTAGGCCCCATTAGGACCCCTCCCCAACCCCCTCCCCTGGGTCCCAAGGGGGGCACCCCTGATTCTGCCATGAACAAACTTGAAACTACAGTCATCAATGTACTAACTCGTAGTATTAACTTAGCTCTATCACTTCTGGTTCTAGAGAAGAAGATTTTTACAGATTCCTTAATTTTGGGGGGTTTGGGCCCCCCTGGGGGCCCCCTGGATGGGGCATGGTGCCCATTTTAACAAATTGAGTTCCTAACCCCCTAGGGATGCTACCTGCCAAGTTTGATGAAAATCCGTCTTGGGGTTTTCAAGAAGAAGATGAAAATGTAAAAAGTTTACGCACGACGGACGACGGACGCCGGACGAAGGGCGATCGCAATAGCTCACTTGAGCCTTTGGCTCAGGTGAGCTAAAAAGGGTTACTGTGGCTCTAAATCATGAATTAAATCAATTGTGAAATTGCCTTACTAGCCCTGATTACAGATGTAGTAATAGTAGCAGCAGCAGCAGTAGAAGTAGCAGTAGAAGTTGTGGTAGTAGAAGTACATTGTAGTTGTAGCAGTAGTAGTAGTAATTGTAGTAGTACAACTAGTAGTAGTAGTAGTAGTAGTAGTAGTAGTAGTAGTAGTAGTAGTAGTAGTAGTAGTAGTAGTAGTAGTAGTAGTAGTAGTAGTACTACTAGTAGTAGCAGCAGCAGCAGCAGCAGCAGCAGCAGCAGTAGTAGTAGTAGTCATAGTAGACGACTGAGCAGCAGCAGTTGTTGTTGTTGTTGTAGAGAGATGTTATCTAGAGCAGAAATGTCGTCATAGATTGCAATACTCCATGTAGATAAATTCTTTCTTTTATTGCAACAATCCTGAACTTACCTCTCCACTCTCCAGAACAGCTAATGATGATGTTTGCCCACAAGCTATCGATATTACTCGTTTTCCATCTGAATTAGGGGAAATCCAGTTAATGATAATTATACAAGTGAATAAATGGCAAATTTTTACCATTAAAGTTTTAAATGATTCATAGTTACACATCATCTATTTTATCAGAATAAATGTTTTGAATGTTTTGAAAAGATACTAGGCAAGTAACTGTAGTTACTTTTTTTGTGTGTTATGCGCTTTCTCTCATGATATTAAAATATCTTAAACAATAATGATACTATTTAAGACAAGGCAAGTTTTGTAAAAATCAACAAGTTCCAGAGTTTATCAATTATTACAAACTGAATCTTCAGCTTGAAATCAATAGATCACACATTGGCTAAACAATGGCTAAATGTATGCAGTAGTACAAAGAAGATTTCCTTCCATTTATTACTCACACCTTCTTCATCAAGTACTACTTCAACATAGAAGTTTTAGACACACTCTTGGTAGAAAAGAGCTTGTCAAAATCCATAACTTAACATGTAATACCACCTTTCAATAAGCTCATGCATATTATTTCCAGACAGGGCAATAGTGAGAAATATCTTCATAATTAAGTAAAATGTACTATAATGCTTTCTGTGACATGTAAATTATTAGATCTTACACGCATGCTCACATGCATGCTCCCACATACAAGACTCTGTCACGAAAACAAAAACAAATGGGGTATACTGATTTCTTGTCAGTGCAACACTGTCAATCCTGACATTTTTTCTTTCTTTTTGTACACGAAACTCTCACGAATTTTGCTTAAGAGCCAAGATTCGCGAAAAGAACATCGGCTCCAATTCAAGAAAATTTTCATGCTGCACACATTTCTGGGTTTACAGTATCTACGTAGCTGAGTTATCAATTTACCTACAATCATACTTACTTAGAACTGAAGACACTCTCCTTGGTGTGTTGATGTTCGCTGTGGCTCCTGACCCCACCTGGCCGCAGTTATTGTATCCCCATGCAAACACCTTATAGCATCAACAACAAGAAATGGACATCTTGATAGCACAAACGATAATAACACAGATGAGTATGCTATTAAATGCAAAAATACTGGTATGTGCTACATTAGGCAGAGACGAAACAATAGGAGATTCATTACAAATGGAAAAAACTACACGTCATCAGCTGTGAACCAGAAGGGCGCCATCGCATTTTAAGATTTGAGTGTAAATAAAGATGGAGCAATCAATTTTCATGAAATATAAAGCCTATTACTATCAAGTGTAGGTAGATTTTATATAGGCATTGTTCCAAATATTGGGTAAAATAGTGCTCTTGTGGTTTTGATTTTTTTTAACATTTTACTGAAAATGAAAATAATTTAAAATTGACAACATAATGTAAAGGAGATTGAGCTCTACAATGTGATACCAATAACTCAATATGCCCCAAAATTGCAATAAAGCCGTTTTGGATCTCAGCTTATGATATCATCCATCCAAAGGGCATCGTTATGTGTAATTTTCTGATTACCGGTACTTCTAGAATATTTCAGTGCTAGCTGAAAAAAAAAAGAACAAGTTCTAAAAGCTACTAGCAATTCAACAAACAATAAATTCATTAATGGCATATGGCCTATTAACTCTTTATGTGCCATGACAGAAACCTCCTGTGTGCCACATTATTCTGAGACACAAACGTAGTCATACTTTGAGAAAACATTCTGTTTTTCAAAACTATGTAACTCCTATAGATTTCTGATAAGATGGACATATAGTGAGTAACATTGTAGTGAAAGTGCTATGCTTTGCTTTGATGTAAATTGTATGACAAGTCTATGATTGTTTTTCTTTCAAATGACCAGTAGCTACATTACTGTAAAAGCGTGACTTTTGTACACAAAACAGTGACAGAAACTTAGAATTCACACACAAATCCAGAAAGGAACACCGCTTGATAATCAATCACCACATAAAATGCAAGTTATATATGAGAGGAACGAAAGCGTGAGAAACGCTTTCATTGTACTATGGCATTTGGCGATTTATGGATCAATTTGGCGGGTTTGTGCGTTTGAGCAGAATATGCGAAGTTGGCATGCCGTCGAATGAGTCAGACATGTAAACGTGGCACATAAAGAGTCTTTAAAAAAAAGGTCAACATTTCAATGGTGCGAGCTAATGCCATAGAATACAAAGTCCAGTCATTTTTATGCCTCCGCCAACGAAGTGGCCGGAGGCATTATGTTTTCGGGTCGTCCGTCCGTCCGTACGTACGTCCGTCCCGTTTTGTTTTTGTCGATATCTCTAAGAACCGTGTGGTGGTTTTACATCAAACTTGGTATGAGGGTATATCCTGGGGGGATAATACTTTGTTTGGATTTTAGGGTCACGGGGTCAAAGGTCAAAGGTCACAGGTTATTTTGTGAAAAAAAAAAGGTTGAAAATTCATGTTTTTCTCCATATCTCGCAAATGGTTCAAGGTATCTTCATGGAACATTGTTCCAATGGGCAGTGATTATCTAGGGAAGTTGGGGGGTCATGGTTCAAAGGTCAGGGGGTCAAAGGTCAAGGTCAACTCCTCAAAATATCACTACTTTCCTTATATTTATGCAATGCCTGAAGGTTTTTGTTTTTGTTTTAACTTGATGTATGCATGTATTACCCAATATATATTCTGTGGGAAGTTTCTTGCCAAAAGGTCAAAGGTCAAGCGAAAGTGCTAAATTGCACTTTTTCCTCCATATCTCAAAAGTAACTCAAGGTATCATCATGAAACTTACATATTTATGCATGTTCAACCTAACAGGGATTCTCTTTGGAACTGTGAGGTCAAAGGTCAAAGGCCAGGTTTAGATAATGCTATTTTCCCATTTGATACTGAAATTATACTTTTTCTCAATACCTTGAAAATTACTCAATGCATAAACTTATAAAAGGGTCAAAAGTCAAGTAAAAATCATCAGTTCCCCAAATACCTGCACTGTGACATTTTAATCATTCATCCAATTGAACCTAGTTCTAGGAAAGTGAACATTCAGCACATTTGTGGCAAACCTGTCATTTTAATATTTTGCCAATTGTGTGAAACTGTCATCACACATTGTCAAGACATTGTACTATAGACCTATTAGGAGAACCATGCATTATGGCGGAGGCATATCAATCGCCGTAGCGATATATCTAGTTGCTCTTAAATGTAGTGTGTGCAATGTGCAAATAGATATTGAAACCTCTTATGATACCACTTGAGAGGTATGTGTGAGCTACAATTACCCAATTAGCAATTGCTTGATGAAATTTGATGAATCAATGCCCTGTCTGCACGTGGACCTATTCAGTTTTAATACTTCCCCAGTACCAGACACTACAGTGTACGGCGCTGTGAATTGCAGTGAACCACAATGTACTCTCTATTTCTTCCCTTTCCACGCAGCCAAAAATTATGCTTTGCGCATAGTGGCTGTGTGACTTGCGTATTATGTGAGCAGATAAATGACTGTAGCATATCAAAATGTTGGACTGATAGCAATATATATGTTGCCCGCAGTTCATATTGACTGCCATGCCTAATTCATCCTTCTCTCGTGTCTGGTCACTAACCAATCTCTCTCTCTCTCCCCCCCCCCCCCCCCCCCCCAATTCAGTATCTAACATGCACATATTCCTAAACTGTATTCATTTAATGTGACTCATGCTTGCGTAAATATTAGAGACAAAACTTAATATTTGCATATCATTTTCTTCCTATGAGAGCGAGGTCTGCGTTTTGTGCCTAAGTATGCAGATGTGTTGTACGTACGAGTCGTATGCATATGTACTGCCTAATCTCAATGTGCAGTTCAATACTACTCTGCACAGCACCCATGCTTGCGATCATCAATTTAATGAGCTAAGAATGTGGCTTTGTTTTAGTCAATGATTAATTATTTACTCAGTGTTTTATCAGGAACTAGGTGAGCTACAATTGCACTGATCACGCTGATCCCTCTTCACAGATCATACGAGGAGAATCATGGGTAATGTGTGCTACACATACTCTCTATGAGATAACAAAAATAGTCATTTGGATCTTAATCTTTGCCATCTACAACAAACAGCAAGTATTAGTTCATAAATGATTTCAGCAGACCAATTCCTCATTCATCAACATACAATTTGTAGATGCCACAGGAGCTACACAGACTTTGTCACCCTCATCTTACGTAATATCAATATACCATTTCAAAATATTGACCTTCCGATACCAAGTAAAAATATTTTGAGTGACATAGATGAGAAAATTTTTAGCTTTCAGGTGTTTTCAGAATACAACCCCTGAGAGTAAGACACAGCATTTGGATCAAATATGTGCGTTGTGGACGCCAGTCAGGCAAGCCATTTCTTTTTCTATACTCTGTACTAATCACTGAATTGCTACCTTTCAGTAATAATACCTATTCTTAAAAATGAGAAAGCCGGAGTTAGCAAATTGCCAGCAGTGGGGGCTTATTACCTCCCCTTTGTCAGTGAGGGCGAGAGTGTGGTGGCTTCCACAGGCCAGTCGCATTATCTTGCTGTCACCAAGATTGGTGGAGATCTGGTATGGCAGCATTCCCTGGTTCGTGCACCCGTTACCGAGTTGACAATAGCCGTTGTGTCCCCAGCTACATGTTCAAACAGGCACATGTAACGAACGAAGCAAGCAAAGATTCACCCAATTGCTTAAATATATATCAAATTAGAAGACGAATGAGATTGATGTTTCCTACAGGTGTACTAAACATCTTCTTTTTTTTTTCTTTACTAGAATGATTAAACAAAAACAAAATCGATACCATTCTTGCTGCACGCAAAATCATCCTTGGGCTGTATGATAGATTAATATTCTTAAAAGACATCATACCAAACAGAATCAAATCCCTATCAGAACAGATCTAAGGCACGTGTACATTGTAAGTACAGGGAAACAACAAATTTTTAATCAGAAGAAAGGATTGGACTTTGAATCATAACTTAAATAACTGAAAAGATATCTATTATATATTTCTGAATTATGTACAAGTGAAGGAGAGCTGAATTTCTTTGCAACTTACAGGTTGGGTCGAGCATTGTACAGTATACTGATACGTGTATCAAATCATTATTCAATTTCCTATGGAATATTCAAACCAACGTTTTATTTCTTCCCTCTTGCAATGACATCTTTCTTGCAAACATATCGCCTTAAAGGGATTGTATAGTTTTGGTTGAGACCTAATTTCAGGTTTCTAAAATTTTTTGGTGAGATAATGAGAAACCTCTTATGAAATATGAAAGAGCATGTAATTCCATGAGGAATTCAACGTTTATATGATGAAAATTGGTTTCGAAATGGCTGAGATATCCAAAACAGAGCAATTCTAATAAGGTGTGGGACCCACACTTTTTTACGATCGCTTTGTTTTACTTTGTTTTTTGATGTTTCAGTCATTCCAAACCCGATTTTCATCAAACAAACTTTGAATTCCTCTTAGAATGGTATGCTCTGTACTATTTCATAAGTGTTTTCTTGGTATCTCACAAAAAGTTAAAAGCTCAATTCTCATCTCCACCAATACTGAACCTTCCCTTTAATGTAATGGTTTCTCCACTTCTGGAATATAGTGAACATTACAGCATAAATGAATAAACGGCAGAGTAGCAGCATGAAAATTAATAGCAGGTGAATTAATAACTAAACACAGCCCTGTCGCTGTACACAATTCGATTCATCTGGTTGGGCTAGTGAATTAATAGAATTTTAAGGAGAGAAATGGTCTACATGCCTGAATATCTCCCCATTCTCAGTGGCTGCCACCACATGGGGTCCACTGCCGAAGGACATCGTGCACAGCCCCTTCTGGCAGAGGGACTCAATCTTGCGCGGTGTCAAGATAGACTGAACATCGCCCAGACCGAGGCATGCGTTGTGGTTGTTCCCGATCGCATAGACATCGTCGTCCTTGGTGACGAAGATGGCTTCGTTGCCCGCGCTGCCGAACACACAAGCCAGCTTGATACTGCTCAAGAGTTCGTCTTCAAGCAGCGAGAATATCGGCCACTTGGCCACGTCGTATATATTGGTCATTGTCGATGATGAGCAAAGTGCTCCCTACCGGCTTGAGTTGAGTATGGCCGGCCACAAGTGATGACTGGTGGAGCAATACGCTGTAGCCTGGAGGCAAAGAATGTATGGAGAAGACATTTGATATTGGTAGAATCTTGTCAGTGTGTGAAATTACTCATTTAGCATGTTTAGAATCGTATCTGTCAAAACTCACTTGTAAAATAATGAAGTTTAAACAATTCAGACTATGTATTCTGATTGATCAGTTGGCAGCACCAGTAGCCTGGGCCTACAGAAGACCTAGCTTCAGCCACAACATACATGCATTTCATTCGCCTTCTTGTCAGTAAAAAGAATAGTAGACCAGAGGTCCCTTTAATCAGTGTTAAAGGCATAATTTACCATTTGCAGATGAAAGAAAAACCCAGCACTAGTGCTTCAAAATAGTTATAAAATGTGAGTTAGGGATAGAAACAACCAATGTAAAAATTTGTACCATTATAATCGATGTTAAGTATACAAAATGTACTTCAGGGCACCACATATAGCCCCGGAGAACCCCGTAAATAAGAGATAAAGTACATATTATAATTGTGTACAGCTTTTGAAAATGACACAGTGATGTTTAACAAGGTGTGCACTGTTATATTTTATTACATTTTTATTATGTGAATTTTGTATGTCGAATGAATAATAACGCAGTCCTCAAATTTTCATTGTGACGTCAGGATTTTAAGCTGATAACCTTTTGTGTGTGTGACCGTCACTGACTAGAACGCATCCCATTGGTACATGTTACATTTAAATAATTTTGTAGATGGCGCCGAGGTCGAGTCTACTCCCAGGCCGACGCATCCCCAGCAGAGCGGCTGTGTCCGCCCCTTGCTAGGGAGAGCCTTTGGATGCCTGTGACTGCGGACGCGGGTCCCTCGCGACATTCTGGAGCTGGAACAGGGATAGTGCATTCCACCTCAACCTCGAAACCTCGCATCCACGGACAATCTACCCATGAGGTTTTGTGCTGGAAGCGAGAAATTGTTAAAAATGAATTTGTGACTTTGGACGACGCAGGTGAGAGATGAACCGGGCGGGTGCATGGCACCCCGGTAGACATGAATTGCAATCACGTGGAGATGCGGCTGAAATTGTGAGAAGAATGGAATGTGAACACAATTTGAATATTGTTACATCCAGAATCCAGAACCCTGATAATATGTTAACGGAAGCAGTGTAACTTGTTAGTAGAATGTTATAACCGCAGTAAACCGTCGTGCATGTGGGCTGGTCACCTCAGGATCAGCACTATACGGTGATGTAAATGTAATAGTGTTGTGTTTGATAACGATAGCGACAGTGATAGCGATAGCGACAGTGATATCGATAGCGATAGTGATATTGATAGCGATTCGATAGTGAAGTCATCATAACTATTTGGGATAAAGTGATAAGTTGAAATCACAGGTGAAACCGGACCAAGCCAGGTTCCCGTTCATACAGTTGTGGAACATAGGTGGTGTTACAATTTAATCAACCTCACACAGAATTTTGACTTTGTAGTTTATGTTGGTCACAACCCCTTGATTTCAGTTCTGTAAATACTTCACAAATTGTTTTAATAAAGTGTACATAAAAGTAAATGGCACGAGTGTGATCGAGTTATTATTTAAGTCTGCCCATGTGACAAAGAGAAGATACCTGGTCCCGATGACTTTCTCGAGAAGAAACCAGAGCCAAAAGCAGGATCAGACTCTAAACCTTTACAAGCTGTTCCGGGTGAGTCAGGAAAGAAAAATATTGAAGGTTCCAAGTCAGGAGTGCCGCCATCAGAGTCCATACCGGGAGAATCGCGGGCACAGAAAGATGGTTCTGATCCAGCAGGCAGGGAGCCCACTCGGTGAGCAGATGACCAACAAGCCCAGCATTCCCCCGGCCGATGACGACAAGCCCCCAAGGAAGAGGGTGGTCGCCATCAGCAGCAGAAGGTGATAGACATAGAGGATGAGGAGGCCGGCCGGCCACAGCAGCGGCAAGCACTGCACGACAGATGGGGAGGAGAACACGGTGGAGGGGGAAAACAAGCGGAAAAGGAAGGAAGGGATGGCAGGGGATGGGAGGAGCAATGGGCCAAGGGTGAGGGGCCCCTGTGGTGGTCCTGCCCTGATGAATGCAAGCAGCAGTGAAAGTCATGGAGAGAGCCCAGCTGTGATTACAGCAAACAGGTGTGGTAGTTCATTTACAGAGACATGATCATCGTTGATCCTGAGATGTTTGTTATTAACCCGTTGAGGACGAGTCCGGAGTATACACGGGCAAGTGTCTATGGGCATAATATTGAAATACAGCTGGTTAAAACAAATTAGGGAACTACGATGTCAGGATATTTTTAGATTATATTTTGGTGATGTTACAAGTGTCTCTATCATGTTTATATCACTTTTAGGGAACTACAGATTATAAAATGAAATACATCTTTAAAATCATACATGTAACTTGAAATACATAGACCCCTTTAAAATCATACATGTAACTTTTTTTCTTGATCATCATTTAGCACTGTTGGCTATGTATCTGTGAGACATTGAGACATTTTTTTTTTTTTACATACATTCAAGAAAAAAGAACCAACTTTCTGTTTGCAATAAGGAAGCAGTGAATGAAACACAAAAATTGCAGATACCATTGATTTCATCGAGAACACACTGATTCAGCTCCGTTGCAAGAAACCTACCTGCCACACCCAGGCGCCAGTTGGCACGATATTTTAACCGGAGCTCAATTTCGTTTGCGGCCAGGAACATGTATATTGTTTAACCAGAGCTAAAATTTTGTTTGCTGCCAGAAGTCGTACTTCAACAGCCTTTGCAGCTTTACAGCACACAAGGCGAAGAGGCATTTTGTTCATATTACACCGGTCATCGGTAAGCTAATCGCGGTTTAAAATTTTGTCGTGTATAAAGATGTGAATGTACTTCAGGGCACCACATATAGCCCTGGAGAACTCTGTAAATAAATGATAAAGTATATAATAATGGTGTACAGCTTTCGAAAATGATGCGGTGATGTTTAACAAGGCATGCACTGTTATACTCTTAATTCTTGCAACATTTTTTGTGTGAATTTTGTATGTGAAATGAATAGTAATGAAGTTTTCAATTTTCACTGTGATGTCAGGATTTTAAGCTAACTTTGTGTGTGTGTGACTAGAACGCACCCCAATGGTACATGTTGCATTTTTTAAAATAATTTTGTAGATGGCGCCGAGGTCGAGTCTACTCCCAGGCCGACACATTCCCAGCAGAGCGACTGTGTCCGTCCCTCGCTAGGGAGAGCCTTTGGACGCCTGTGACTGCGGAATGCGGGTCCCTCGCGACATTTTGGAGCTGGAACAGGGATAGTGCATTCCACCTCAACCTCGAAACCTCGCATCCACGGACGCTCTACCCAAAAGGTTATGAGCTGGAAGCGAGAAATTGTTAACAATGAATTTGTGACTTTGGACGACGCAGATGAGAGATGAACCGGGCGGGTGCATGGCACCCCGGTAGACATGAATTGCAATCACATGGAGATGCGGCTGAAATTGTGAGAAGAATGTAATGTGAACACAATTTGAATATTGT
This sequence comes from Diadema setosum, assembly GCF_964275005.1. Classification (NCBI taxonomy): domain Eukaryota; kingdom Metazoa; phylum Echinodermata; class Echinoidea; order Diadematoida; family Diadematidae; genus Diadema; species Diadema setosum. The sequence goes on from NC_092705.1 coordinate 6,228,820, forward strand.
TATTCCAGAATTGTGGGTTAGTACAGAACCCTGATATTATGTTAAGGGAAGCAGTGTAACTTGTTAGTAGAATGTTATAACCGCGGTAAACCGTCGTGCGTGCGGGCTGGTCACCTCAGGATCAGCACTATACGGTGATGTGAATGTAATAGTATTGTGTTTGATAACGACAGTGATGGCGATAGTGATATGGATTGTGATGGTAATTTAATAGTGAAGTCGTTGTAATTATTTGGGATAAAGTGATAAGTTGAGATCAAAGGTGAAACCGGACCAAGCCAGGGTCCCATTCACACAGTTGTGGAACATAGGTGGTGTTATAATTTGATTTATCTCACTCAGAATTTTGGCTTTGTACTTTATGTTGGTCACAACCCCTTGATTTCAGTTCTGTAAATACAGTGTACTTCACAAATTGTTTTAAAAAAGTGTACATAAAAGTGAATGGCATGAAGGACACAAAGGATGATGCCCTAAACCCCAGAAGGCAAAGCACTCACCCTGAACACACACAAGCAGGAGGAGGTCGCAGCAACACTGGTAGGAAGCACTTACACAGAAGCCAGAGCGACCCATACCTATCCTCCAAGAAACTGAGTCCGGCAAAAGACATGAGCTGTCGTAATGAGGCTGCAATCGGTAAGAGGCCGCACTACCACCAACCCGTCAAACATGATCTGCGTAGACACCTTGGAACTGCTCAGCAAGATCGCATCTCCACTGGCACTTACTGCGAGAAAGGCAACACTACTGCAGATATTCTGCCTCGACCCATGAGAGAGCCCTCAAAGAGACCCATATCACCAGATCTCTATGGACATCGATCTCCAAAGAAAGTAACCCGTCACCCCAACAAAGCTCCCACATCTATAGAAGCAACACCCACAGCAGTTGGATCTACAAACCATCATACCTCAGGAAAGACCGCCAAAATAAGTGAGAACAGAACTCCCTCCTCAGCAGGGCAGATCCAAAGACAAGTAAACTCTACTGCCAAAACTAATAGTCAGCAGCAAACCAGAAACTCAGACTCCTTGATGCCAGGACAGAGATCCTCAGTTACTGAGCCGGATTTCCAAACCAACCCTGCAAGAAACTCGTCAGGACAGGAGGCTACTCGGAGTAAACTACATCTACCCAGCAATATCCCATACCAGGCCCCCCTGCATACCTTACATTCTGTGAGCAGGATCAACACCCCAGGGCTACCAAATCCTAGGCCTGTCACCTTGCAGAATCCTTCACAACCTCCTCCCACCCAGTACTCAGCAGGACACACTGATACACCATCGCATTACAGTCAGGGGCTTACACCACCTCAACAGCCGTGCTTCCATCATGGAAACCCCCCACTCCAGCCAGCTATCCATATCACCTTACTCCAATCCCTTCGGGTTTTCAGGTCTAGCTACATTCCTTCGCAAAGTGAAATTCATGGACACAAAAGAACTCAGGTGTAACACTACACGAGTTCTTGCCATCTCCACACGACATGTCTCCACATCCAAGAAGATCCTCATCATTAACTGCTACCTCCCCAGTGGCACCTCACTTGATGAAGTCAATGAGTACCACTTCTGTCTGTCTACCACCTTGTCACTCCTCAACACCACCGACACAAAGTTCTGCCTGAAAATCGTTGCAGGTGATTTTAATGTCTCCCGCATTCCACCAAGAAAGTGCACAGCAGAGATTCTTAAGAGTACCATCACCTCAGAAGACCTTTGTGTTTGACAGCTCTGAGATGCTCCTCATCTCACTACACCTTCATGTCCGATGATGGCTCCAGGAAGACCAACATTGATGGCTTCATCATCCCAA